>NW_012144968.1:15894-33983 GCF_000956105.1 Propithecus coquereli
CTAAACTTCTTGTTCTAAAGATAATATGTTTACAGTGTCAATTTTAAATGGGAAAGAATTAAAACTATGTATACTATGTGGTCTCAATTTTATATGAAAAAAAGATATGTAAAGAAAAAAGTTGACACATTTCAAATTAAGTATTTATAGGTAGATGTGCATTTATGGGTGACTAAGTTTTTATACCAAATTTTTCAAGTTCTCTTTAATTACCATGCATCCTTTCCAGAACTGAAAAAAATGCATGTTATTTAAGGGGGGACTAAACCCCCTTATTTTTTTTTCTGGAAGAAAATGGAACAATCTCAGTGAAACATGAACATTTAGGCATGGTCATGAATTCTTCAAATAGATATCACCCTATAGACACAAATGGAAAAATATTACTCTGAAAAACTCACAGTTAAGATATTTATGGGACAATATAAGAGATATCTAATGATACCCATCCATCTTCAGTACCTGTAAATACACCAGAGGGACAGAGAACACATGATTAGAGGGTGACCCATTTAAAGACAATCCCAAGTAACTCAACAAGTCTTGGAACTTGACCCTCATCATTTAGAGCTTCTAAAATAAATTTCACAGTGTGCTAGAATCTTAATTCGCTTCCCAGGTCCACAACCCTTACCCTTCACCTAGCTACTTAGGAAAACACATCTTTATCTCTCATGCTACCAGCCTCCACATCTGATTCGTCAATAATCCACAAATTCCTTCTCAGCCAGACTCAGTCATAAAATACACTTGAATTTACATTGTTCCTGAACCTGAAGGTATCTTACAAAAACTGGCATGTTTGATACATTTATCTTCTTTCTGAAGAGCTTTGTTTACATCAGTGGCTTATATTGTAATTAACAGCATCTTGGTAGCAATGAAATATAGCATGTATGTTTGTATATGTATATTTATATATGTGTATATATCTATATACTTACAACTAATCATCAGTTAAGTGTGATAATAGTTTATTATAATTATTTTGTGTATCTCTTCTGCACCAACCTACTGAAAAACAAATATCTTGTTCTAACTTAGTGACCATTGTTAGACCTCACTGAACATCTTTCTAAGACGCTGTCATGTTTTTTCCCTTGAAAATTGGAAGTTTGTACCTCTTGGGGCAAAACTATACACAAGACTTCAGGGCAAGCTGAGGAGTGTGACATGGGTTCAAAGGGAGTTTAGGTGTATCTGTTTCTCTTTTAAGTGCTGCTAGATTTCCATCACCTTGCAGAGAAAATTTCAGAAACATTATGTGTAGCTTTTATTGATCTTTTTGGCCTTCAATTGCTTCAAATAGGGAGCAGTTTGGGGCTAATCAGTACCTTCAGGGACCGATATAAGAAATCTGTGCCTTAATAGGTCTTAATATCAGTATCTTTAGAAACATCTTTATCAAATCATGTAACATTTTTAAATTGTAAAGTAATAATATGTTTCATTGTCCCTTCTTTTTAAATCTTATAATTCTGTGAATCTACCAAATTAGCCTGTCATATGTTTTGGTAAAGGAAGTTAAATATATAATTTTCTACATTTATTAAAGTTTCATACTTAAAAGCTAGAGTGATTTTTCAATAGGCAGATGATATTCATACATCATTACTGACTGAAAGAAACATGGCCCAAGATCAAACTAATTTAGCTATAATTTGGAGCATGTGCCTTTCAACTCTTATTGCATTCCGTCAAGATCATGGAGTCCAGCAGCTGAGAGTAAGGGCTAAAGTCTTGGTGGCCTTACTTGCCAGCTGTGTGACCATCAGCAAGTTACTTAGTCTCTCTCTACCTCATTTTCGTCTTTCGTAGAATAGGAGTAAGATAACCTACTTCATTAGATTTTTGTGAAGATTAAATGAGATAATGCAGCAAAGTGCTTGCATGTTGCCTATAAGTATTCAATAAAATTTTAGTTATATTACCTGTGATACTATTATTATCCAGTAATGTTATGAAGTAGGTTCAATCATCAGGTAATTGGTATTATAGATACCACTTGCAACAAATATATATGGAATGTTTATTTTAAAATTATGAATTCTATGGGGATTTTTGGAATGGTAATGGCAGTGTTTCCCAAGGCATGTTCCACGGGAACAATGTGGTCAATGGCTAAGTGACCACGATTGCATGGGGCATTAAACATACTTTTTGAAAAAATCTATTTATTAAAATAAGTTTGAGAATTCTGTATAGTGCCCTCCTATCTTGGAAACTACACATGGATATATTAAAGAATGAGAGGCCCATAGGAGACACATGTTTTCTTTGCTTCTTTTAGCATCCCAAAGCTTACTTAACCAGAAAATCCTTTCACCACAGAGCTCCTATGACCTTCTTGATTTACATACTCTCTAAGACATTAGTCTCTGGGATCCTAACAAGAATCACATAATGTAAAAAATGAAGAGAACCAAGCATAGAAAAGGAACAAGGAAAATGTAGACATAGGACCAAGAAGGATTTCTGTTTCTTCTGGGCAATGCCAAAGCAAAGCAAAGCAGCAGGACGAGCTGTATTACAAACAGTAGCAGAGCCCAGCCTGAGCCCCAGGGTGACTGGGTTTGCCGGTGGGGGCTGTGCAAACGGAGGCCACACGCCTTGTTCACATGAACAGCTGATTGTTTTTATTCAATACCACAGGCCCGATGCACTCAGATCTTCTAGTTCTTTTTTTCCCTGAAATCCATTTCATTTTTTCATGTAAAGTCACTGTGTGTGTGTGTGTGTGTGTGTGTGTGTGTATATATATGTATGTATATATGTTTTTCATATTTGTATCCAAGATGCCTATGCAGCCCATGTCTCACAGGACAAACCAAACACTTCTATGGTTTGGATACAGTTCTCTAGGCAACAATTTGAGAGTTCCGGCATATTCTTCAGGGCCCGAACTATTATCTATTAATGCATATGAATCCTTCAGCTAATGGCTTAGCATTTTGTCTCATAGCAACACTGTGAGGAAGGAATTATTATGCCCACTTTCAGGGTAAGGAGATTAAGTTAAAGATAGGTGAGGTAATTTGCTTAAGTTCAGAGATCTGGCAGGTGTGTCATCATTCCCAGGTGCACATGATTTATTAGTATACTTCTCTTGACACACATATGAACATACATTTTTTCTTCTGTAGGATATAGGATTTTGGGGAGTAAATGTTGACCCTGATTGATTATGCTCACACAAACTTCCCTATTCAGAGGTGAGGTAGCTCTGGTTAAATTCTTTACTTTTAAAATGAAGATGTCAGCCACTTTCTGGTTGAGAGACTGTATTATGTATTACCCTTCCATAGTAATAGAATTTTTGTCTTTGAGGCCCTCAACTTGAAAGATATACTTGAATTTCTAATCTTTGTCTTCTGATGCTTATGAAAAATTTGTTCTGAGGAGTTATAGACACAGAGGAATCTCTGACGTGAACACAGTCCTGTTTCTCTAGATGACTAGTTGGCGAACTACAGCCACGAACCAAATCTGGCTCATCATTTGATTGTTTGAATAAAGTTTCATTGGTACGCAGTTATAACCATTCATTTACACATTACCTATGGCAGCTTTCATGCTACAGAGGCAAGGTTTAGAGGCTGTGATGGAGACTATCTGACCTGCAAAATAAAAAAAAAATATCTACTCTGACTTGCACAGGACAACTTTGCCGATTTCTGCTCTAGGTATTCCGATTTTTTATCCTAGGAACAAAATCAGATGATCACAGTCCTATGTCCTTAGAGATCATTGTTTTCAGATGATCACTATTTCATAAAAGTTCTTTTTACTGGGTTCACGTTTCTGTCACTCACAGGATTAAATATAAATAAGAAAAATGCCTGCGATATTTCTTATGGTATTCACTGGAGAGGTATCTTTGAGGATAGTTGTTAACCTCATCACAGCATTCCTTATTAGAACAACATATCTAAAGCTGGAATACAAAAACAAAAAACAAAAACAAAAACAAAAAACCTTTTTATTTCCTCCTGAGGAATTAGTAAGCATTAACAGCATGACAATTTGAAATCTTGTAATACTTTGTTTTCTCTTTCCTTTAGATGCTAAAAAATTCAAAGATAATACTGGCAATATTCCAATTTACATTCTGAGCACCACTTTTTACTTTCTAAATTTACCCTTGGTTTTATATTAGTTTTCCTAGTGTTGTTTCCTTTTGTCTGGTTTCTTAATTCAGTTTATGTTATTGTAATGTGTGTATTTTTTAGGCACACATCTTTTTAAATTAAGATTAGATATAAATAAATGAGAGTATCAATTATATTAAAAAAAGAGATGAAAGAAAAGATATTTGAACCTTCTGCCCTGTGACAGGAATCTATTCCTATGATTGCATCATGCCCTATCCCCAGGGTTCACTTTAAACTTCTAGAAAATAAGAAGGAAAGAAAATACTCTGACCTCACAAAGACCTCAGCTGAAAAAAATCCGCAGCTGTCTATAGGGCTGTATCTTGAAGAGAAAGAGAACCACATCCCTTAGTTTAGTTAGAACACCTCCTAAGGTATGGCCATCTCATCCTGATCCTTTTAAGAACACTGGTATGGAGATCAAATGAGATTTAGGACAGAGTATATGCCCTACTGGCAGCTTTATATGGCAATGCAATACAAAGTGGAAGAGAGGATGATGCCAATATGGGATCATACTGATGCTACTAAAATCAGAATAGAGTGGAACGCAGGCAGATGTTCAGGTTAGCTTTCTGTCTTATTGCCAAATAAAATGTGTGGTTCTGTGCTGACCATTCTGCCGAGGTTCTTACTCCCTGAATAGTCCAAAGTGTTGAGAAAGAGGCTATTAAATGCCTCAGACAGATTATCTGGAAGGGACTATTTTGCCTTTCACTTAGATAGGTAATTGGGTACTGCTGAACTTCATCCTGTGATCCTAACTATGGTATGCAAATACAGTATTAGTGTTTCCACTGGACCTTCCTAGAGAATTTTTTACAAAATAAGTTTTTCTACCTTAACCAAAATTGAATTCGCTTCCAATTTGGTATTGGAAAATGAGATTAACTCACCCCATCTTCATCTCCCACCCCTTCTTTATCATAGTGGGAAGGTAAAGAATTAGATCAGTAAATAGTTTAAACCAAAAAAGCATTTTATACCTAATCATTTTAAGAAATAAGCAGAGCTGCATGTAACATGCATATTTTCCTGTAAATACTACCGAAATTACCTGTACCAAATGCCTTCATAATTACCTATGGAAGTGTGCATCTATTTCCTAAGCAGTGTTTTTAAAATTATTTTTTCTTCTTCATTCATAAACAATACTAAGTAAATAAGGTCAAATAATACCTAGATATTTACTTTTTCTTTAATCTGATCCCTAAACATGGTTATATAACTATTAATACTACAGTTACAGATAGCTGGCATTCAGTAATTATAAAACAATGATCTTAGGAGTAGCTGTTACACAGCTACTTTCTAAAGTGTTACTTCCTTGTTCTCCACTAAATTTACTTAAGGTTCAGGTCCAGGTTTCTACCAGATAGTTATCAAAAAAATAATTCTTTCAGCAGTATTTTTGTAACCAAGCTTTTAGGGGCCTTCATAAAAGAATTTTCATTAACGTTAAAACATCCTGAATTCGAGCCATTTTAAATGATAAAGCATATTACCATGTAAGTTACAAAATAATGTTGCATTAGTCAACATTACACAAACAGCTTAGAAGCATGCTGTTTCCATGATAGCCTAATATGACCTCGAGGAAGAGCTCTTGGTAATAAAGATAAAATGTGCTGACAAAATCCATCCATAAACCAGAAGGTACAAGAAGTGCATGGACTACTTTACGACACAGCTAGAGGAACTTAGTGCAAACTGCTGAAGGCACCCCAGATGGAGTAATTAGGATACATGATATCTCCAACATAGTCTTTATATAATCTCAATTTTGTTACGAATAGTCAAAAGAAATGGCATCAGTGAAAGAAACAAAAAAAAAATAACATTTTTGCCTAAAAAACTGATATAAACCTGACAAGAATTTCCTTACTGATCTCAAGGAGCTGAACATGCTTTGAAAAGTTTTTTAGGGTAAACATATAAGTATCCCTCTAACTATAATAACATACAATTTTTTGGTATAAAATAAAATTTGATATTTAATAAAAAGTTTGTGTTTTCAAAAATATATTTTTATGTAGATTTGGGATATTTGAAAGGTAAGCCCACTAAAACACCAACAGTACTAAAACAGGAAGTTGAGGAACTACAGTTTTTAATTACTGCATATCATCAATATAAGCTAAAAACTTATTTCATATTTTAACATTTCTGAAATCAGAGTAGATCTTAAAGTAAAGGCATGCCATAATAATAAACACCCAGAAACTGAGCATAATTACTGCTACCATCATTTCTTGGCTACATTACTGCAGTAGTTCTCCTTGCTTCTACAGTGTATTTTTCCTACAATCTGTTTTCTATCAACTAGAATCACACCCTCTAAAAAACAAGTCACATCAGATAACACACCTGCTCTGAACCCTCCACTGACTCTCTGTCTCACTCAGAAGTAAAGCCAGCATCCCTTAATGATTTCCAAGGTTCTGCAGAGTCTGGCCCTACCCTGTCCCTCTCTGATGTCACATCTGACTATTCTTCATTTACTCAGCATCAGACACACTTGAGATTTCTTGCCTCAGGCCTTTGCCCGTGTTCCCTCTGCTCTTCCCCGTATATCTGAATAATGTACTCCCTCTCCTGTGAAGTCTTAGTCACATGTCAACAATGCTGCGAGGCCTTACCTGACTATATGGAAAATTGTGAACCGTCAGTACTTTCTATTCCACTTCCTTCCTTTATTTTTTTCATAGTGCCCATCACTAATATAGTATATGATTTATTTGTTCTTTTTGTGTGTGAGTGGCTCTCTTTCCACACTTTAATGTAAAAATCTATGAAGACAATGAATTTTGTGTGTCTTGCTCACTGCTAGATTCATTCCATAGCCTAAAATAGTGCCTGGCACATATAGGAGGTACTCAGTAAATATGAATCTCTTCATAAGTGAATGGATGGATCATAAATATGATCACTCTCTCACCAATGTTCTCATTCTGTTATTTATTAAAATGTTGAGATAGAGCCAAGGGCAGTCATAAAACACATCACCAGAGAATGCCCCCCCTCCAAGCTTTATCTAGATAGAATAATCAACACTCGTTTTGGATCCATTTCCCAAGCATAAATCATTCCGCCTTTCCTAAGGTAACAACATCAGCTCTATAAGTTTTTATCGAAGTAACATTTTCACCTTAGTACAAAGTCAAAGCATTTATCCATTGCTATATTGATACCATTAAGTGAGTTTATCTCAATATGATATCATAGATACAAACCTGTATCTCATTTGATCATTAATTAAAATATACTGCAATAATATAATGTTCTCCCCAAACACAGTAACAAAAAATCATAAATTCTTAAAGAATAAAAATTTTCTCAGTGTTTTAATACTCCTATTCATTCCAAGTTGTCATGTTATCAATCCACTGCTAATAGAAGCCACCAACGACTGAATAATGTTAACTAATCTCCCTGTAACTCTCCACCAGAATTATAAATTAGAGACATTCAGATGGAATCTTGATTTAAATCATTTAAACACAGTCAAGGAGTACAGTATACTTGTTACTAAAGCTTAAAGGAACATTGCATCTTTTGGTCATACAACATTTTCTAGTCCAGCATATTTCTCCCAGTAGCGGGTATATGTGCTGGGAGATAATCACATGCCAATTGGGTTTGAATCCCTTTTCTACCCTTTGCCAGCTATTGGATCTTGGGCAAGTTACTCAAGTTACAACTGCCACAGTTTCCTCATTTATAGAATACAGATGAAAAATAATATCTTCCTCACAAAGTTGCAGAGAGGGGAGATAACAAATGTGAAGAATGCAATGAGCGTTTGCTATTATTATATGTAGCTGAAAAGAAAGTAGCACTATTACGTTTTCTGTCCTCATGAACTCCCTCTTGCAACTTAATGACTTGGCCTTAAGAAATACCAGCATAATAAAATACTGATAAATGCTGTGCCTGTGTAAGTTAAAGAACTCTTGATGTGATTGTATTTATACTTTTATTAAATATTTGGTTGTCATTTACAACACTGGAGAGGCTTGACTATGAGTGACTGAAATCCCTCTTTTCATAAAGTGTCAGTTGATATTGGAATACAAAAGTCTCTCCAGAGATCAGAAATGCAAGCCTCTTACCTGTGTCTCTTTCTCTGCCTGATTACTTTGGGCAGACTTTAGACTACAGTCCTGTTGATCACCTTCTGCCAGCCACAATGCCAGAGAAGCTTAGATGTACAGGCCCTTGTCCCTGCAGAGCTGCCATCCAATCAATGCAAAAACATTCATGCTGCCACTCTCCTCTTCTATCCAAACCAAGACTCCACCATTGGCCCCAGAGATTCTATTTGAGTCCCTGAACCTACTGAAGTGCAGAGTTCTACCAATTAGGTCAGATGAACATTGCTGTTAACCCATCCTGTGCCACAAGAGCCCCTCTGAAAGGCAAACACTTGCTACCATGCTATGATTAAGTAGATTTATACTTGGACACACTCAGAAAGTGTGAATGTTTTTTTTTTTTTTTGCTCCAACACTTAAAACAGTTTTGTTCACTGTACCTATTGCCATATACAGCTATATCATTCTGACAGTGGAAAACTTCATTCTTTATGATGAATTTTTTTTCCTGTCTGTAACCTTGTTTTGTTTCATAGTACCTCACAATCTGAGTCCAACAGATATATTATGGACCTACCCAAACCCCAACTGTAGACAGAAGTCATGTCTCCTCCACTGTCAGAGATGTCTCAGTCTCCACACAAATCATGCATCCAAACAGATTTTGAGGAGGCAGTGTTGTCTCACCCTACACAATAGCTACATGTGTCATAGCTCAGGAGAAGTGAGACATCCTGTTGCATACACAAAATGCAAATGAACTCCCTTGGCTATTATAGATCAATGCTGTGTTACAATTATAAAACTGAATAGGGATAAGAAGAAATAATCACACTGAGAACACAATTAATTTGTGAGGTTGATCATTAGCATGAGCATATTCATGAATCTTAAATACTATATTTTCTTTCCTTCATTTTGGATGCTTATAACAAGGTAAAATAAATTTTACTTTTTTAGACATTAATCCAACATATAAATATGTATAATGCATTCATATGTGTGTATATACTATATACATATGAACTATGAAAATTTAGAGAATATATAAATTCCAAAGATGAAAATGTAATTATCCAAAATCCCTCAATTCATATATAAACACTGGAAAAGAGAACTTATTCCTGTGACAAAAAACTACAGAAACCTAAAAACATGCCATTCTAGATGAGGAAAAAGATTCAGATAAATATTTCATCTTAACTTTTACGACACCAAAATATCATCATCATCAACCTTAGCAATAAAAAGATAGCTCTTCTATAAAGACCTCAAACCACAGGAAATAACCATATCAGAATTCAAGCTTAATTGAAAGTTTTTCCACTTAGCAAGGAAAAAAGTGATATAAATTAGGGTGAGAAGCATTCCTTCACTGTTTGTTTCCTCTTGCTATGTCTGGAGAAAAGAAGAGAGTGATAGGGTGAATGAGTACGTTACAGGGTTCTGAATCTTAAAAAAAAAAAAAAATCATATACCAAAAAAGGAGAAAATGATGACGTAGGTTACTTTTACTTTACTATTCTGGTATTCATCATTTTAAAAATAAGAAAATAAAAATATTTTTGAGCTTCCTAGTCAATGAATACTTATATAAACTAACATAATGATTTCTACAATTCTAAAATTATTCCATTTAATAACTGCCATTCAAATAAATTTGAAGGCATTATTAGAAAATAATTCCATGAATTACAGGGTCAGATATTCCTTAGCTCTATAATAACACTCCCTAGATAGTTCTAATTACCTTATAATATGAATGATACTGATAATAAAATGCTGCAAAGTATTAAATTAGTAGACTGCAGGAGAAGATGCAGATGTAGTTTTCAAACTACACAGGACTGCTATGTAGTTCACTTATGCACTGGTTTTCTGGAAAAGTTAATGTGAATATTTTTAAATGCTTCCAAATAAATCCCTACATATTGATAATATTAAGGAAAGTCCTCATTTTTGATTCACAATATATTTTCCATGTAATCGAATTGTTGTCTAGATTATATTAGATGACATTACTCAAAATGGGATCAGCAGCAAGATCCAGTTTTCTTTCATTTTCATCTCTCTATATACCTGAAAAATTCCCTTTCATATATAAGCAATTTTTACCATAAACCCTTTATAGCATTTTTATTTTACAGATAAATACTGTAATAATCACCATTTGTTCAAGTTACACAAAAATTTATGCAGAATTAGAACTCTTAGTCCATGAATTTCCAATCTAATGTTTTCTAAGTACGATGTCACACAATTGATAAGTGTTTTCAGACAATGATAGAGTTCTGACTCATGTAGATAATCGATTGATCAGAAAACAAGATGTTTGCTCACATATCCAGAGAAGCACTTTGTTAGGTCTCATAAGAAAAACAAAAGCTACAGGGTAGTCCTCCTCATTAAAGTTTTAGAAAAATAAGAGTAACATATTTGAAACAATTAGAGACTATTAAGCCAAGATTGTTTAAATGCTCAATTACATTTTCCAGCTGCATAACAGGATTTTTTTAAAAGAAAGCAATCGATATGATGTGGAAGAGTTATGAAAGGCTCTTTGAAGAAGTACAATATATTCACGAAAGAGGACATGCTTCAGGGAATTGTCCTGTGCACAGAGCCACATGCTTCACTTAAGCGTCACTATGGATCAATACAGATGAATCTAAAACAGAAACATAGGGCCACCAACGAACATAAGAAAATGCCTTGTGTTGTAATCAAAACCTTCTCTTTCAGAGCATCATACCTACACACAGAGGATCACTCTACCTCCAGACTGTCTTCCTTACTTAGTACCTCACATTAATTCATGTTTTGGATTAGACTATTCCCAGTTTCCAAGACAGGCTAACACATCCTGAAAGCCTTTGCATTCAACCTCCTACCCATTCATTTCTGATGAAAGATGAAGCCTGGAATGAAGTCAGAGTGCCAAACTCAGGCATTAAATGCTCAGCCATAACAGCTGGCACCTAGTTTAGGCCCAGGCTTTTTTTATGGCCACTGGACCCTGGAAGCCTATGCTAAGGCAACTCAGATGGCCTGTACCACTGAAGTGGCAACATTGCCCACATTGTGGTGTGTTCTTATCTTTATCCTGTGCTTGGGCAGTTCCTAGGATCTGAGAGTTCACTTCATTCTCCACTCCACCCACTCCATCCACAACCTCCTCTTGGGTGAGAGTTTGCCCGACCTGTGCCAGGTCCATGAAGTTGGATCCAATACCTAAATTGTCAAGTCTCTTGATACAAGTCTTGCCACCTGCCTACATCCCAAGTTTTGAGTCATATTTGGATATTCTCCTTGCCAACCCAGATATCTTGACAGCTTTTGGAATTGGGGCTAAGGAAGTTTTTCTCTGCAGAGCCAAGACTGCCTGCAGGTTCTGTCTAGGCCCTGTAGCCACATCCTCTCCCTTCAGTCCTTTCTCTGCCTTAGTGAGTGGGTTTCTGTGCTTGATGGCTCACTTCACCTCACATCCAGGTCTGCTTGACTCACCCAAGTCGGTCACGTACTTTTGGTATGTGAGACCCTCACTGCATCACTTGGTAAGTTACTGCCTCCAAACAACAGAATTACATTAGTTTACATCACATCCAAGTGCTCTCATCTTGGGACACTTATATACATTTTAGGTCTATCACAACAAACTGAAAATCAGGTTGATTCTTAGTGATGTTAGTAATGTTGATCATTTTTTTCATATTTCTTGGCCATTTGTATGTCTTCTTTTGAGAAATGCCTGTTCAGATCATTGGCACATTTTTAATTGGATTTTTTTTTGCTGTTGAGATTATTGAGTACTTTGTTGTATATTCTGGATATTAATCCCTTGCTGTCTGAATAGTTTGCAAATATTTTCTTCCATTCTGTAGGTTGCCCTTTTACTCTATTATTTCCTTTGCTATGCAGAAGGTTTTTAGTTTGTATATAATCCCTTTCCTCTTATTTTCGCATTTGTTTTCTGTGCTCTTAAGGTCCTATTCATAACATTTTTTCCCAGATCAATGTCCTGAAGCATTTCCCCTGTTTTCTTCTGGTCATTTTATAGCTTCAGGTTCAAAGACAATTAGGTCTTTGATCCAGTCTGAGTTGATTTTCCTATAGGGTGAGAAGTGGGGCTCTAGTTTCATTCTTCTGCATATGAATATCCAATTTTCCCAGCACCATTTACTGAAGGGAGTGTCCCTCCCCCAGTGAGTGTTCTTGGCACCTTTGTCAAAAATCAGTTGGTTGTTGATGTGCGGATTAATTTCTGGGTTCTCCTTTCTTTTCCGTTGGTCTATGTATCTGTTTTTATGCCAGTATCATGCCGTTTTGGTTACTGCAACTTTACAGTACATTTTGAAATCTGGTAGTGTGATGTCTTCTGCTTTGTGTTTTTTTTTTGTTTTTTTTTTGCCGTGTGGTTTCGGCTATTCAGGTCTTTAGCGGTATCATACAAATTTTAGGATTTTTTTTCTATTTTTGTGAAGAATGTCATTCATATTTTGACAGGGATTATATTGAATCTGTAGTTTACTTTGGGGAGTAGCAAGAGATTTTTATTTTCACTTTTTAGGTATAGCACATGAGGAAATATGTGATAGAAAACCTTATCTTTTATATTAACATTGAT
The DNA here is from genome assembly GCF_000956105.1 of Propithecus coquereli. Taxonomy (NCBI): domain Eukaryota; kingdom Metazoa; phylum Chordata; class Mammalia; order Primates; family Indriidae; genus Propithecus; species Propithecus coquereli. The sequence goes on from NW_012144968.1 coordinate 28,764, forward strand.
ACAATTGCATCTCAAAAAGAGTTGTGTTTCTATTTGCAGATTTATATTAACATTCACATAAACAATTTTGTTTGTTGCTAAATGTCTTGCCACTTGAAGATGTGAATAAATGTGTGCCTCTTGGTTCCTTGTAAACACTAAGCAGCACTAAATAAATGTTTGTTAAATCCAATAGATTACAATGATAGGAATTACACACATATATTTGGAAGGCAAAAGTAAATTTTATATATCTGTGTTTTCTGACACAAAACCAATTTTTTCTAAAGAATAGTATCTTCTAAACCATTTTTCTTCTACATAAACTTCATTAATAGAGTTCTTTTTAGATTTAAATTACTTTCTAACTTCATTACTTGTCCTGCGTACACTCTCAAAAATCTGCTAATTCAAAGGAAGCACTCAAGCATCCCTTTGTGTCTCAAGGATCAGGAAATCTTATGAGAAACAGTAAGTGGCTTTGTCAGGGAGTGAATGAGGAGGAAATTTCTGCAGTAAGGAATAAACTGTGTTTAATTTTAACATGTAAAAGAACATTTCTTTAACTTGCACATGATTCAAAGTCCAATCACAAGAATGAAGATCTTTAAAATTGAGATGTCTTTTTTAGAAGTCAATCAGTATCCCAGAAGGCAGCAGCGCTAGTAGCATTTGATCTTTCAACCCCTCCAAAAAATTCAAATCAAAACAAACAAGACAAAAAGAATCCACTACTTTTTATGTAGGTTCCACATAAAGGCTTTAACCCATTTCTAAAAATTCAACACTATCGACATTTCGGGTGGGATAATTCTTTGTTGTGGCCGTCTGTCCTGCGCATTGCAGGATGTTTAGCATTGTGAGCCCAGGCTCTACCCACTAGATGCCACTAGCACCTCTCCCACCCCACCCCACCCCGTCACTCATTATGATGGTCAGTGTTTCCAGACATTGTCAAATGTCCCCTGGAAGGCCACATTTCCAACCTTTTCCTGAGAACCAAGCTTTAACCTCATTCCCTTCTAGCTAACTTCTCAATGGCATTTGTTTCATACCGCCATTTATTGAGCAAGAAAGGATTTGACTTTTAACATTTTTAAAAATAAAAGAGTGCAAAGGCTGAACAATGTGTTTATATTGGTATTTGTAACTCAGGAATATGTCAAATCCAGTGTCATGAATGTTATTTGTGTTTCTTCCCATCTAGATAGAGTGCAATTTAGTGATTAAAGGAATGCCTGTGTTTTCAGGTCAGGTGACCAGAATTTAAATTTCATTTTTAACATTTAGAAGCTGTCTGTGATTCAAGTTACTTAAATCTCTGACACTTCTAATCTTCATATTAAAAAGGCAGATAATAATAATACATCCACTTTACATTATTGTAGGAATTAAATGGGATAACATCCCTAAAGGGCATGCCATATATTAGATAACCAACCTATTATCTTATGCTTATAATCATAAAAGTATGAAAATATCATCCATTATATGTGTTCTGTTTTTTCTTTAAAATAGCATATTTATTTTTCCACTGTTTAAATAATTAAACTAGGACTATATCATTTGGAATATCCTCCATTTCCCTAAAAAGTGAAATTTAAACTTATTTCAGCTTGTTTTTATGATAGAACAAGGCAGTAGGGTAAATATAATTTTATCAGTTATTCATCTTTCAGCTGTAAGAATCTGGCTGCAGTCTTTTTAAGGGAGAAAACATACTTTATTTCTTTTTCTGTTGATGAACTTCTTTAACCTTACTAAAGAATTAATTGGGCTACCATTTGTTATAAAACCACCCCGAGGCCGGGCGCGGTGGCTCACGCCTGTAATCCTAGCTCTCTGGGAGTCCTAGGCAGGCGGATTATTTGAGCTCAGGAGTTCGAAACCAGCCTGAGCAAGAGCGAGACCCCGTCTTTACTAAAAAAATACAAAGAAATTAATTGGACAACCAAAAAATATATAGAAAAAATTAGCCGGGCATGGTGGCACATGCCTGTAGTCCCAGCTACTTGGGAGGCTGAGGCAGAAGGATTGCTTGAGCCCAGGAGTTTGAGGTTGCTGTGAGCTAGGCTGACGCCACGGCACTCTAGCCAGCCCAGGGGCAAAAGTGAGACTCTGTCTCAAAAAAAAAAAAAAAAAAAACCATCCTGAAAGCCATTCCTCCTAAGCAGTTGTGTGATACCCAGCGACTCATGAACCCCATTAATCATTCCTCATGTCCATGAGAATGATCTAGGGAAAAAAAAAATGAGGATATAGTCCATTCCTCAGCCAGACTGAGATACTGCTAAATAATATCCAAGATAATACATCTCAAATGTTACCTCTGCAGGAAACTCTTCACTGACCTTGCTAACCAGACTAAGTTAGTTCCTTTTGCAGTAAGCTCCTTTTCACGTTACAGTTTTCCTGCATGCACTTTTCACAAGTGAAATATAATGTCTTGATGTTTAGAAAAATTAGCTATGGCCAATTTATGGGTCAGCATTCCCAGGAGTAGGATTATAAACTCCTCATTTATTCTGAAGTTTAGCCAGGCTGCTGACTTCATTTAGACTGCTCTCCATGGTTCTGGTTTAAGGAGATACACTTGCCAATTGCATGTAGCTAACAGATTACTGAGACATCAGATCACTTTTGAATAAACCTAAACTCTAGCAAGTAGCGAAAATAAAAGACTAATATTTTGTGTACTAGGTCTATTTAATTTGGAAACCTTCCTATTGTAAAATCTAAAGATGAAATTTACATTTATTTCAGCTCACGTTTAAGTTAAATTCTAGGAAAAGAACAAAAGATAATTCTACTGAATTTTCCTGTTTTCCTTGACATTCAAGACTTCTATAATCTCAAGTTTAATTAATTATCAGTAGCAAAACAAAACATGGTTTCTTATTTAGTAGTCTTGTCAAGAACTTCATCTACTTTCCTAAACCATTTTCAGTTCAATAAACCTTTTTGGAGAGTCTAAACATGAGGAAGAACCTATTCTAGATGCCGGAGGTAAACAGTATAGTGAAAAAAATAAACGCATCACAAATAATTTTAATAATATAAACAGTATAGAGAAAAGAGGTATCTGTAGCCCAATCTGGAGTTCAGTGAAGGATTGCTTGGAAAAATGAACATGGAGTGAGCCTTAAATGATGAGTAAGAATTTTTTTTCAGCATATTGAGGGGGTACTAATGTTTTGGTTACATATATTGCCTTTGCCCTGCCCGAGTCAGAGCTTCAAGTGTGTCCATCCCCCAGATGGTGCCCACCACTCCCATTGGGTGTGAATATACCCATCTCCTCCTCCCCCCTCCCATCTGCCCGACACCCAATGAATGTTACTACTGTATGTGCACATAAGTGTTGATCAGCTAATACCAATTTGATGGTGAGTACATGTGGTGCTTGTTTTTAGAAGAAAGAGGTAAGAAGAATTTTCAGAAATAACATGGGCTAAGCTGTAGAGCAGCACAATGTTTGACTACAACTAAAAACAATTTAGAATTAGGAGAGCCTAAGTGCGAGGAGTGAGAATCCCAGAACAGAGGTTTGTAGAACACTAACAGACCTGATCATTAAAACATCAAAGCGCTGAGTAGACGCCTAGTAGTGGGATTACTGGATCAACTCCGGCTTGGGCGGCACAAAAGCAATATATGCAACCAAAATGTTTCTACCCCCATAATAATATTCTGAAATTAACAAATAAATAATACATAAATAAAATTAAATACTAAAAAAAAAATCAAAGCATTGTGGTTTCCACATACATATCACTTTGAGAAATAACTTTTCCAATTAGGCCATGGAATGGCCAGATTTCAGCAAGAAAGAGAATGAAATGGCTATTCTTTGATAATTCCATTTGGTTGATAATGTTAGTCCTGTACAATATTTTAGAAAATATCACTTTATACAAAATACAATTAAAATCCTGTAGTTATAATATTTCACATCAGTTCTTACAATCAGAACAGCAAGTAGGTGCTGCAATTATTTATTCATGTGAAAACTATTATTCACTTCATCAGATCAATGCTTCTTGTTCTAGTATTTTCCTATGGTTTTGCTTTCCAGTCTTTGCTTCTTGTTTACAGAGAAATAATTTGCCTGATTTTCCTATATTGATAAAATAGTTTCCCAAATTACTCAAAGCAAAGAGATCTCTGGTCCCAGAGACATGCATATATACACTATCACATACATGCGCAGATATAAAGGCACTGCAAGTCTAGATTCTGAGTTTTCAACCATTAGCCCAGCTGTTCTAGCTGTATTTTTAACAGTACTCAGGGGACTAGGTAGGCTTGATGTTTAATGAAAAACACCTTGTGGAAAAATATGTTCACTTCCTATTATATTACAAAGCAATGAAATAAAAAAAAGAGTACTCTGGTAGATATTTAATGTATATTGATAGAGTTGATCTCATCAGAATTATATACTTAGTAAGTCGAATACAGTATGAGAAAATTCTAGGCCTGGTATTACCATCAAAATTATGTAGAAAATAAAATACACATTTGAATATAACTTGAACACATATCATTAAAATTAGGCTGCAAAGAAGAGTAAAATCCACATCCTGCTTAAATTTTTCTATACATATACACTTTTGAAAAGTTTTAGATATAGGTCCTTATGATAATGTAACTGTATTAACGTTTAATTAATAATAAACATATGTAAGTGATGTACAAAATTTTAAGTGACAGCAGCAAGCTTTTTGTAGATTGAGGATGTATCACAAGATTTTATGTAGGCCTTTGGCTCAGCTGTGACCTGCACAGATCTTTTTTGCAAATGTAAGTTTGAAACAAGGAAAACATCCAGTATTCGTGGAATTAAATCAAATGAATTAAATACATCAGTTTGTACATGATCTAACCAGGTTGAAAAGTTCAAAATAATCTAACCAAAAAATTTTGTTTACTCTTCCAAGTTTTTCATGCAACCGTCAGGTTGACATGACATCATATATAGGTCAGCAGTTATTCAACCATGCTGATTACCAGAGACTACTTTTGAAGAAGAATCTCTAAATCCTTCACCATACTTTTACAATCATGCTATTAAGTAGGTTTTTAATGTCTCAGTTTTATAGAGAAATAAACTGAAATGCAAGGAAGTCAAGAACCCTGTTCTTAGTTACACAGATAGCAATTGGAGATAAGTCTGGAACTCAATTCTAGCTACATATAACAAAAAGTAAATCTCCAGCTTTGATACAGTATCTTTTTTTT
>NW_012144968.1:34605-35936 GCF_000956105.1 Propithecus coquereli
GCTTCTTCATAAATTCTTTGCCTAGGCCAATGTCTAGAAGAGTATTTCCAACATTTTCCTCTAGAATTCTACTAGTTTCACTCCTTAGGTTTAAATCTGTTACCCAGCGTGAGTTCATTTTTGCGAGAGGTGAAAGATGTGGATACTGATTCAGTCTTCTGCATGTGGCTATTCAGTTTTCCCAGCACCATTTATTGAATAAGGATTCTTTTCCCCAGTGTATGTTTTTGCCTGCTTTGTCAAAGATTAGATGGCTATATGAATCAAACCTGGAGATGTACTTTTTGTTATAAGAGATGGGTCATAATTTTATAATAGTTATGGAAGTATTATCATGTAATAGAGAAATTAGCCACTCCTCCAGTGAAGAATGGAAGAGGATATACAAATTTGAACTAGGTCTGTTTTATGTTAGAAATTGAGCTTTTAACTGTCTTGCTATGTCAATAATGTTAACATATACAGGTTTGGTGGACAGCAGAATCCTTTGAATCATGGCACCTGAAGAACTGAAGGACAGAAGAATGAAAAACATGAGATATTAACTGTGTGACTGGAAACTAGCTCTAGGAGTTCCTGCCCTGTTCAAGCTGAAATTCTAACAGAACACTCGAATCTGATCTGTGATCTTCTTTACCCTCCTTACCACATTTTAGTCTTCATAAAGAACAAAGAAAAGCACCTAACATGTAGATTCCTATAGATTTTTATGTCTCGATTGCCTTAGGAACCAATGCAAATACATAAATTCTGAGGAGTAAGAAACAACTAAGACACAATTACTAGGTCAATTTTTTTGCCTCAAATGTTAACTGAAACATATTCCAAAACTGTGGTAAGAAATATGAATGGTTTTAAAGAGATATAAAATAAGTCTCTGATACTCAATTTGTATTTACCTGTTTTAATTTTAAAATTTTAAATTATGGGTATGTAATAATTGTAAATCTTTATAGGATACATGTGATGTTTTGATATGGCATACAATGTGAATTAATCAACCCAGCGTAATTGGGGTAGCCATTACCTCAAGATTTAACATTTCTTTGTGTCAAATAATTTTCAATGTTAATGTATATGAGGAAATGAATCTTAAATATATGAAACAACTAGAGAACAAATCTCCAGTTCTTTGATAGAATGTTAAGGTAGAAGAGCACTGGTAAAGGCAAGACAGTGTTGCAAATATTCACAAGAGGAGAAGATAACTGTTTCTTAAAGCTGCGATTTTATTGGGTGCCTCATGGCAAACTTGCATCACTGTTTTCCACGGTGGGCTAAGAACATGTCTAGCTCTGTCCAGAGTGAAGCACAAGAAAGACAAAAACCCA
>NW_012144968.1:39451-40827 GCF_000956105.1 Propithecus coquereli
CCAAAACTTTTACTTCAGTTAAAGAATCTAAAATAGATTATGTTTAGAAGAGCTGAAGGTAATAGCAACATTTTAATAAATTTCTCAAAACAAGATTACTAACATACTTTCCTAAGACATGGTGTCCTTATTAATTTGTCCAGTCAGCAAACATTCTGCAAGTGTTTACAAAGTATATTTTAAGTGCTGGTTAGTATGTTGAATATGAAAGATACAAATATGGTCTCTGAACTTAAGAAGATCAGTATTACAATGGAGGAAGACAGGTGTACTAATGTATACATACACACGTATACATAATACAGTATGTGGATGAACATAGCACGCTGGTTAAGTAGCAAGACTCTGAAAGTGAATCCTTGGATTTGAATGATTGCTCTGCTACTTTATTAGCTGGTAAAACTGGGCACTTACATAAAATCTATGTACTTCAGATTTCTCATGCATAAAATAAGGATAATAGTATTTACTGCATAAGGTGATATTGATAATTAACCAAGATAATGCTAGTGCCTGACAATCAGTAACTAGATAATATGTCTTATTTATTTTTATGAAATATGCTAAATGAATAAAGTCTTATGTGAACCCAGACAAATGGCCACTCCATTCTTTCAAGGGGAGAGAGGCAGGCAGCTTATGTCAGGGAACTCTTTGCAGTGTTCTGAAACAGTCATGTGCCTTGATTTGGCTGTATGGAGAAGGAAGCAGAAATGTATTCTAGGGAGAGGGAATCAAGTAATAAGGACATAGTGACTGGAAACGTGTGATTTATTGGTGAAGTAGTAATGTTCCAATATGGTAAAATATAGGGTTCTAGATGAAAATGGCAGGGTTTAAAAAAGGGGAGTCAAAGTAGTGGTAAGAGACAGATCATAGAATCATTGAACAAACAGAAGAAAGACGAGAACAATGTCTGCCAGCTGGGATTCTCACATGTTGAATGTGTAACTAAATTCTGAACAACTTGAAGGGAGAGACTACAACTCTCAGGTCCACTCACAGGACACACACTACTTTGCTCAGTAGAATTGTGTCTTGCTCAAATTAAATGCTCAGTAAATGCCTATTGAATAGAATTATAAAATAAAGCAAAATAAGACAAACACCAAAAAATCTAACTTGTTATGTAGCTCTTGCTGAATCTAGTCTGCAAGCAATAATGGAATTATATAATATCCTGTCTTTATTTGATTAATTTTGACACTGACTACACAATTCTACATTAAGTACATGAATTAACACTTTCATTAGATCAACATAGAGAATTTCATGGACATTTTCACAAATATTATCCATTTGAGGTGGGATAGAGTGCATAGACATGTCCCATGAAAGCTTAATATAGACCATTTCTTTCAACTAAATCACCCAAA
>NW_012144968.1:42437-43480 GCF_000956105.1 Propithecus coquereli
TCAGGCTACAAAATCAATACACACAAATCTGAGGCATTCATAGATGCTTCTTTAAAACAAACCAATGGTGATAAATAATATATTGCGTGCAAATCAACTCAATATTTTGTATAGTCAATCAATACATCAATATTCTTTTTTTCCTATGGATTCTGGTTAATTCATTAAACCCAGTAAGCATTTGCCAGATTTATGTTTTGAGCAGCTTCCATTACTTGTTACAGAAAGCAGTGGTACTAGAGATGAGTGTATTGAGCAGGTGAGGGCTAAATGATTTTTTAGGAACAATGAAAACAACTTTCTGAGTAAGTAAACTGGTAAGTGTGAATTAACAAGTGACTTATAAAGATGCTTCTAAAACCTATGTCAATTTTCTATTTCCCCACATTGAGCTATTTGCCAATGTTTTAAATCGTTATTTTTGTAGCAGAGACATCTGAAAACTGTCTTCTGCAAACATTTTCATGCCATACAGACCTTTGGCAATTTTATGTTACTCCCCTGCTTTATTACAATTGCTTTTAAGGTTGTGTAACTCTAATATATACTGCTTATTCTGAAGGAAATCCGAAAAGCAAAAATGAAAATGCCTGTAGTCTAAATACTCTCTAATAATTGTGATAAATACTTAAGGTATACAGTTTTGGATTCTACTGAGATATGACAGTTAAGTGTATTTCTTTGTAATAAAATCTTCAGAGTGTTAACTAGCACTGCCAGATGTGTATTCTGTCAGAGTATAGCTAAAACATTTTCCCCCAAAGGAAGTATGCTAACTTGTTTAAGATAGTCAAGGTAAATATGGTATACAGGGTGTTTATGTGCAACTCTTTCCCTGCTATTACATAAGCAATTATATTTCTTTTTTTTTTAATAGACTTTATTTTTGAAAGCAGGTTTAGGTTCACAGTAGAATTGAACAAAAAGTACAGAATTCCCATACAGCCACTGATGTAGCCCCTGGACACATGTATCTACCATTATAAGATCATAGAGAATAGTTTCAATGCCTTACAATTCCTGTGTCCCACCCATCCATTCTT
>NW_012144968.1:47892-48277 GCF_000956105.1 Propithecus coquereli
ATATGGGATATAATAGTTGATATATATGAAAGGCATAATGACCATTTATTGAAATAATACATGCTAAATATAAATCCTGTGTAATGTTGCTTGCATAAATATCCACAGTACTATTTGTTAATGTGGACTGTATATTTGGGGTGTGTGTGTGTAAATTTCTCAATGCCCAGCTCAATTGGATTGATGTCCATTTTGTAAAATCCTATTTAGATACAAACATTGTACAGAAAATCTAACTAAGAGGCTGGCTTACAGAAAGAATTTAGATTCTAAAGACTTGTGACAATGGTGCCTTAAACTTGGAAGAATACTAATAAAGTTCTTATTTTTTATATCTGCCATCTGCTGAAAACAAGTATTTTGAGCAGGTATATAACCTATTGTT
>NW_012144968.1:49344-59487 GCF_000956105.1 Propithecus coquereli
TTTCGTTAAGTTCTTGAAACACCTTTTCCATATCTTTACCCACGCTCCATATTGGTTTTATTTCTCTCTATCCCTTAAGGTTAGGGGCTGGACTGAATTTGCCCCGGTGCTCTAATTGCCTGGCTGCAATCCTAACACAGCTAACCAAGACACTGAAGAGATCAGAGTTTTAATTTAATGATCATTGTAAGGATATTTAACATAATAAATAATCACGTGTGATTCAACCAGCAAGTCATTCAACATTTTTTGGTCTCCTTTTCCTCATCTTGTAAAAGGACATGTTTTAACTGGATTGTCAATGCTGGCCCTAAAAAGACTATGGTGCTATGTTGAATATTTCCTTAGCTGTGCAGAATCTTATTAATTCAATCAAGTCCCATTTATTAATATTTTTGTTGTTGCTGTGTTTGCCATTAGGGTTTTCTTAATAAATTCTTTGTGAGGCTGATATCTAGAAGAGTTTTTCCACCATTTTCTTCTAGCATTCTTATGGTTTCATGTCCTACATTTAAGTCTTTTATCCATCTTGAATTAATTTTTGTGAGTGGTGAGAGACATAGATCATGCTTCATTCTTCTGCATGTGGCTATCCAATTCTCCCAGGACCATTTATTGAATAAGTTTTTTTTTAACCCAGTTTATATTGTTGTCTGCTTTGTCAAAGATCTGTTGGCTGTATGTGGATGTTTTATATCTGGATACTCTGTTCTATTCCATTGGTCTATGTCTCTATTTTCGTGCCAACACCATGCTATTTTGGTTACTACAGCAAATAGACAACCCACTGAAAGGGGAAAATATTAGCAAGCTACACATCTGATAAAGGCCTAATAACCAGAATCTACGAAGAACTCAAGCAAATCAGCAAGAAAAAAAAAATCCATTAAAAAGTGGGTAAAAGACATAAACAGCAACTTTTCAAAAGAAGAAATGTCTAAATGGCCAATAAACATATGAAAAAATGTTCAACATGACTAATCATCAGAGAAATGCAAATTAAAACCACAATCAGATATCGCCTTACCCCAGTTAGAATGGCTTTTATTAAAAAGTGCAAAATCAGTAAATGCCGATGTGGATGCAGAGAGAAAGGAATGCTTTCACACTGTTGGTAGGACTGCATATTAGTGCAGCCTCTATGGAAAACTCTATGGAGAATGCCCAAAGAACTAAAAGTAGACCTACCATTCGATCTAGAAATCCCAGTACTGGGTATTTATACAAAGGGAAAGAGATCATTTATCAAAAATACACCTGCACTCAAATGTTTACTGCAGCACAATTCACAATCGCAAAGATGTGGAATCAACCCAAGTGCCCATCAATTCATGAATGGATTAACAAAATGGAGTATATATATATTATGGAATACTGGCCAGCCATGAAGGAGGATGGATTAAAGCCTTTTGCAACAATTTTGATGGAACTGGAGATCGTTCTCCTAAGTGAAGCACCTAAAGAATGGAAAAATAAACAACACATGTACTTGCTATTAAATTGGAATTAACTGATGAGCTCACATGTACACAGGAGGAAGTAAAACTCGGTGGAAATCAAGCAGGGGGTAGGGAAGAGAAAAGGATGGGCGAAAACCTACCTAACATGTACAATGAACACTATCTGGGTGACAGGCACACTTAAAACCCTGACTCAAGAATAACAAAAGGGATCCATGTAAACACAAACATTTGTATACCTATAATATTTTGAAATTAAAAAAACAATCTATGGTGTCACATTGCAAATTAGCCTTGAAAACTCAAAATGTTGATTTTCAGAATATTCAAAAACCATGATAGAATATTTAACGATTTATACTAAGACTCTGCTATAAAATTCAACTCAATTTTAATATGTTTTACTGAAAGTAATAAGGAAGTGTTTTTCTTCTTTCCATAAGTTCTGTTTGCAAAATGTATTTGAGAAAGAAAATAGCATTTGTGAGTAATTACCAAGTTCTATACATAAGGACTATATTTAGATACTCTAAAGAGAACACCATTCAATTTTAGTAAAGAGGAGAAACAAAACATGTTATGTAAAAATGAATTCACATTTTATGTAAAACTTAAATGAATGAAAGTTTTAGTAAACTAGTAATATAACCTTATTTCGAAATGTCTTATTTGATTCCAACAATTACACGTAAAGAAAATTGATCTCATTAAAAAACAGAAACATTATACCTTATATTTTCTGCAGTTATTTTGGTAACCAAAGTAAGTTCCTCAGCCATGAAGGGTTCCTTGTGGCAGATAAAAATCTTTGAAACAGAAATGCCAAGTAAAATCTGCATATAGGGAACTCAATATACAATACAAATCTTTTAATATCAGGCTAAATGGTTCTTTTATCAGACTAAGACATTTATTTTTATGTTACCTATACCTTCATATACCAATGAATAAATAAATCTTTGAAACCAATTGCCATGAAATTCAGTTTTATTACTATGGTGGTATTTATACCAATGTAGGCAAGTTGGCTTATCATCAGTAACTTAGTCTACAAGGCCTCCTGATTTCTCTGAAGTTTCTGATAACATGATATGGTATTAGATACAATGTTAAGAATTTATAATACCATGATGATTCTTTCAAAACTTTTTTTTATCGTTTATAGACATACAGGAAGAAGGAACAGGATATAAAAGGCCTCCTATAAGGACCTAGAAAATATGATTTTGCTAGTAGCTGTGTGTGTTTGTGTGCGGAGTTAGATTCAGTCAAGGAAGGCCATTAAGTTAAAGTGCTAATTATCCTCAGTTTATTTTCTTCCTTTTGGTTTCTTTCTTTTTTAGTTGAGGGATTTAGTTGCTATAATGTTTTCTGGTCTACTATAAACTTAAGGGAAATAATTTTATAGTTATTGGTAGATTATTGCAAGCATCAACAATAGTCTATCTGTACATTATATATAAATGGGAAATTGATAAAATAAATATTTAAGACACATAAAGAAGATTTAGCCAAATGAAAGATTGAGTGAACTTGTGGCATTCACATTTTTAAAAATATTACTGATCATCAGAACTATTTAAATAAGAAAACAATGAAAAATGTAACTCAAGTATATTTAGACTGAAAGATCTAGAAGAAATTATAAGAGACTAACTAACCCAATTCCAACCTTCTAGGAACAAGACAGATTTTCATGTAAGATCTTGAAAAACTAAGCAAATACCTCTGGCAAATCTTGCAGTATCTCCCACTGACAGAAGAAGAACCCCAAGGAGAGATGGGAAAATGTATCAGTCTAGGTCGACTCAGATAAAATGCTCAGTGTAGGATGCCACCTTGGAAGCCCGACTCTCAGAAAACTGCCAAACTAGACCTCCTATCCCAGCTTTCCTATCAGATGGATTCCCATGGGTATTAATCTATATTTCACATTCCCTTAATCCTTTGATGCCCAAGCTTCCTTTCTGCTCTAGGTCTATAATCCAGTTCCTTCCACCGTTTCTCTCTGAGGACAACATTTTCCCATTTTTTTCATCTAAATATCATTTTTTCCACTACCTTTAATTTTGCTTTGAGTATTTTCTTTTCCTCTCAGAGACACAAAAAAGGCAGGTTTCCTGTGTCTCGGGAGACTGTCACTGTAGGGTAAATTATGCTTTTGCTAATACTCCCTAGTGCTGCAGGCTTAGCAAAGTAAATGGCATGCCCAGAAGAAGGAGTTTTAAACTGACATCGCCTGTTATCTGTTTACTTGCCAACTTAGTGGAATTGCTAAACAGAAAGGGGAAAAAAAATGAGGATAGTTACAAGTCAGTAAACCTTATCTTGCTTCAGCTAAATGAAAAACTAGAATATTATTAATTTCTTCCAGTGATCACCTTATTATCTAAACCTATAAATACTTTCAGAGTTAGAATTTATCCTTCTTTCTCTCACATACACACAGACACATGCACAGAAGAGGAATAAAAGAAACTGTAATTTATACTTTAATATGAAGGACAGAATTCAAAATAAAAAACCCAAACATTTTTGTTAGTGATTTCAACCCCACACTGAAGAACCTTTAACCAATTTCACTAAGTTTCTGAGTTAAGAGTAGCTATAGGCAATAAATTAGGAGAAAAATGAGAAGATGGATATAAAAACATTGACAAAAGTAAAATGCACGTATGAAAGATAGAATAATCATTGAAATGATTTAAAGATTCAAAAAGCTACTGGCTGTGTAGGCGTGTGTGGATATGCATGCTTACAACAAATCGTCCTAATACATTCTGGCAATACAGGAGGCTCCTGTGCCGCAGCACAAAACAGTAACTGATGCTCAGAACGAAGGCCTTGAATTATTAAGAAAAAGTTCAAGATGTCTCTTGTCCCTTGTATGTTTCATTTAACAAGACAGATGATAATCACTGTTATTTAGAACTTATCAAGTACTTCTTGTGGCAAGTGCTTTATGTACATTCATTTAATAAATAATTATGTTTCCTACTAAGCACTTATTTTATGTAATCTTTGCATGTTATAACTGAGATAAAGTTTATAATCTTTCATTTATGATGGAGAAAACCAGAGGTAAGGGAGTGTAAAAGTTACGTGAAGTCACAAAGCTGGTAGACAGGACAGCCAGGTGTGACTACAGATCTCTGCACTATAGATTTGTGCTCTTACAGGGATTTTCAAGGGTTAAGCCTAAAAGCAGAAGGCTCCGTTTTCTTGACCACTAACTCATGTGAACCATGTCACATATGAAACAAGTCCACGTAAGTAAGGTCTTAATTCATTTAAGAAATTTTTGTAAAGGAAGAATTGCGCTATTTCTATATTATAAATGTCAACTGGAGTCAGTGATCCACTTTTCCCCTTTAGATGTTTCATCTGAAGCAGATAGTAGGATAGGGTAGATTACTTTCCTCCGCCTCCTCTTGACTTTCTCTTTTGTTTAGTAATCTGCTCATAAACAGCTTCCCAAGACAGAGAACTTCAATCCAGTAATTATCTATGCCTTTGGAACAAACAAATGAAGAGGGCCCTTGGGGAATGTCAATCACCTCAACTCTCTCTTCTCTTCCTCTCAAGCCAAGCATCTTATCACTTCTCTTAATTGCAAGACTATTTCCAGCTCAGATAGTTGACATTCTGCCTCAACTTTAACACTCTTTCTCCTGGGAATCTTTCTCACTATAGCTACTGAATCTTCATTCTCTTCCTATCTCCTCAGTTATAAATTCTTTCAGAATGGACTATGTCTAACCAAAACTATGAGCAATAGAGTCAAGAAATATGTTTTCCTTTCTAATGTTTGCAGATAGCTAATGCTGGAAGCTACAGAGAGACTGCCCATCTGCAACTTCACCAGGCAGCTTAAATGTTAATCTCACATAAATTCTACGTGTTTCATACAAAATAGATTGCCTCTCTTTCTATTTTTTACATATATGAATGAATGTAGAAACACAAAAGAGTGCGTATGTATTCCATATGCCAAGAGTATAAGTTTTAAAGTGACATACTTACCAAAGTTTTACTGAAACAATGAATGACACATCATTGAGCCACAGAATTCTCAGTAGGATGGCTTGAATGATAGCAGATATTAAAATGTATCTTAAAATTACAACAAAGATAATAATGCCTATTTCAATAACTAGTTTCAGAGCTTTCTGAAAATTTAATAAAATCAATTTAACTCATCAATGTAAATTAATATATCATGTTTATATGGACAGACTTAAAAATAATATTAATAAATGTTACAAAAAAGAAATAACAAGTAGTTTTCTTTTTATGACATACATAGTTGCATGAAAATCTACCCAAGTTTTCAACAGCAAGTCTACATGGGTCATATAACTCTCCTGTGACTTTGGTTTTATTTATTTTTTAATTGATTATTTGCTGCTGAGAGAGATTGTTAGAGGTTTTCCAGTAGATTTATATCCTTGAGGACAGTAACAGAAGGTTTTCTCTGACATCACTACATTATTAATACTGATAATTAACACACGTCTCAATTTAACCCAAGATATTAATATTTAAAATAATATCCAACGAGAACTAATTGCTGTGCTCTAGTAACCATCATCGATATTAGCAAGTACCTTCCATCCTTCATCATTCAACAAATATTAACATAAGTATGTTATATACAAGGCATAGTGCTAGGCATAGGAACAAAAATGTTAAGAATAAGTAGGCTTTCTTCTCAAGGAGCTCAAATTTCATGGGGCATGGAGGGAAGTGATGAAGTAATTATCATGCACTATGCAAAGTGCCATAATAAGGAATATACGTTCAGTGCAGGTTCACAGTAAAAGGCAAAATAAATCAGAAATGTCAGGTCCATGGACTTCCAAGAGGATCCGACTTCTAAGCTGAAAGCTAAATGAGGAATAAGAGTTTGGTGAAGAAAGTAGCAGGTATGTCTCAGGACAAAAAAAGAACGAGCATATGCAAAGGCAAGAACTTAGTGTATTTAGATGCTAAAAGTATCTAAGTATGTCTGGATCAAGAGAAGCACTCACCACTGAAATTAATAAAGGTTCGGCTTCGGGGCCCCTCACTTGCATAGCTCTCCCAAGGCCCTAGCAGAAATTCTAGCAATGGGTTCAACTGTTTATATGCATTCAGAAAAGAGTTAACCTGGTAAGCCTGAAATCTACCCTTGTAAGGCCCGATTGCAAGGTTGGCCTCTGGTAAGCATCCAGCAACTTGAATTTCATGAGGTACTTCACCATTCCTAAAATGATAAAATTGGCTCACTGGCCTAAGCTGTTTGTACAGTGAAAATAATTTATGCTGAACCCCTGCCTTCCTCCTGAGAGTTTGGAATTTTGGTATATTCTAGGCAGAGGGTGCTTAGGTGACCAGCTCCCAATAAAATACCTGGGCACTGAGTCTCTAATGAACTTTCCTGATGGGCAACATTTCACACCTGCCACAATATGTTGCATGAAGAATTAAGCACATCCTGTGTGATTTCACTGCAAGAAGATTCTTGAAAGCTTGGCTTCATCTGGACTTCAGCCCATGAACCATTTACCTTTGCTGATTTTGCCATATATAATTTTATTGTAATAAATCATAGCCATGAAATATAACCTAATGCTGAATCCTATGTCCTCCTAGCATATTCTCAAGCCTGAGGTTCTTAGAGACCACCAATGCAATATGTTTCATCAACTGTTCAAAAGAAAGATAGTTTTGTATTCCTTTTCTTAAAAAAAAGGACCCCAAAATTATTTAAGTTTTTAGCCCCACAAATTCTGGAGAGCAAAGAGGACCACGATGCTACTGGTGTGTATCATCAGACATTAAGTTGGGGAGATAAATAGCAGGATGGCCATTGCAAAGATCAAAGCACAGAAAATTGTAAGTATTTTTTTTTGTAAAAATGTCTACAGATTCATGATTTTGGTCATAAGTTAAAAATTAAAGGACAGTTGTTATTATATTGTAAATGATATTTTGATAGCATAATGAAGTGACTGTAATCAACAATAAGTTAGGGTATACTTTAAAATAAGTAAAAGAGTGGAATTGGAATGTGCCTAACAAAAAGAAATTATAAATACCTGAAGTTATGGCACTGATCCCCCATTACCCTGATTTGATTAATGCACATTGTATGCCTGTATCAAAACATCACATGTACCCTATAAAGACATGCAACTATTATGTACCCATAGTAATTAAAAATTTTTTTTCAAAAATTTTAAATTATAAGGACTGGGGCAAGACAGCTGACTATCTTGGTCACCAGATCATCTCAGAAAGAAGGAAAAGTTTTAGATTAAAAAAAACATACCCAAGTATGATTTGGAGGGAAAAGTGCCAGAACCTACTGGAGATTTCATGGGAAGAAGTTGCAGAGCAAAATAAGAAGGAACAAGATTTCGGCATAGACTGACCCCCAAGGAATTTAGATCCCCCATGGAAAGGGTAGGCAGGGGTGTTTGTTTTTCCTCCCCTTACAACTCTGGCAGACTGCAGACTCCTGAACTGTTGAAGAGCTTCTCTACTCTCACAAGCCCAAACATTGCTGCCACCAAAGAACTGGGAGGTTCTTGAGAATAGAGCATCAGACTGCCAGCAACCTCAGGGTTATTCCTCTTCACCACAGAACCCACTTGAGGCAGCAGACACCATGCTGCTTTTCCACCCATTGTGTGCCTTTGTCCTCTCCAGGGAGCTATAGCCCTTCAGTTTTCTTGTCATTGGACCCTGCACAAATATTTCTTAACACTTGCCTAGACAGCAGTGGCCACAGGAAGCCACTGAATCCTGGGGGAACTGCGTGATCTAAGAGTTTGGCCACTCAGGGCAGGCTGCCTTCAGGGAAGAGGAGAGTGCACCAAACTGGGGGAACCTCTTTGATAAGGAGGACCAGAGTACTGGCTCTCTCTCATTCAGACTCTTCTGCTCCTCCTGCCCTCCCCTGCCAATAGCTGTCAACATAGCCATGGAAGCTCCCATGTCAGTCAGCTAGGGCTCTCAGGAGCACCTGTTTCCCTCTGTCAGCAATCCCACCACATTCAAGCTTCCACAGAGAGGGATGCTCATGGCCTTCCTCTTACAGACTTGCAGTAGACAAAGGGGTGCCCAGATTGCAAGCTCCCTGCCTGCTGGCCCTCCCTGGTAACTGCCAGTGAAGAATTTTGTATCTTGTGAAACTAAGTTTCATAAATGAAAGAGAAATAAACCCTTTCCCACGGAAGCAAATGCAAAGAGAATTTGTCACCACTAGACCTGCCCTACAAGAAATGCTTAAAAGTGGAACAGATCAATACCCGCCAGTGTAAAAGCAGCCAAAATATAAAACTCATAGCTCTTATAAAACAATAACACAGTTCAGGTGTGGTGGCTCACTCCTGTAATCCTAGCACTTTGGGAGGCCAAGGCAGGGGGATCACTTGAGGTCAGGAGTTCAAGAGCAGCCTGAGCAAAGAGCAAGACTGCATCTCCACAAAAATTAGAAAAATTAGCTGGGTGCAGTGGAGTGTGCCTGTAGTCCTTGCTACTTGGGAGGCTGAGACAGGAGTATTGCTCAAGCCCAGGAGGATAAAGTTGCAGTGATGCCATTGCACTCTATCCTGGGCTACAGAGTGAGACGCTGTCACCAAAAAACAAACAACAACAACAACAAAAACAGTAACACAAAGGAGAGAACAACACAATAAAGAAATTAGGTAACAATCAAAATAATGACCAGAACATAATAACCAAATATCAATACTAACAATGAATGTGAAGGGTCTTAATGCCCCTTTAAAAGATGTAGATTAGCTGAATGGATTAAAAAATATACAACCCAAACCCAAATATATGCTATCTTCAAAAAACTCATTTAACTTGTGAAGACTCCCATGGACTCAAGGTAGAGGAGTGGAAAAAAAAAAAATATTCCATGCAAATGGAAACCAACAGCAAGCAGCAGTAGCTATTCTCATATCAGATAAAATAGACATTAAATCAATAATGGTAAAAAAAAAAGACAACAATGATCATTATATAATGATAAAGGGATAAATTCAACAAGAAGATATAACAATCCTGCATATATATGCAGGATCTCCTAGATTCGTAAAACACACTCCACTGACATGACTAAACAAATTGAGGCAGAAGATCAACAAAGAAACATTGGACTTAAACGGGACTCTAGAACAGTTGGACCTAACAGACATTTACAGAACATTCTACCTCCAAACTGCATAATATGCATTCTTCTCATCAGCACATAGGACATTTTTCAAGACAGATTATATGTTAGGCCACAAAACAAGTCACAGCGAATTTAGAAAAATCAAATTCATACTATATGTCTTCTCAGACCACAGTAGAATAAAACTAGAAATCAATTCCAAGAAGAACTATCAAAAGTACACAAATACATGGAAATTAAACAACCTGCTGCTGAATGATCCTTGGGTTAATGATGAAATCAAAATGGAAATCAAAAAGTTTTGAATTGAGCAATGAAGGCAACACAAGCTTCCAAAATCTATGAGATACAGTGAAAAAAGTGCTAAGAGGGGAGCCCATAGCCTTAACTGCTTACACCAAAACGACAGAAAGATCACAAATTAATAACTTAAATTCACACCTCAAGGAACTATACAAAGAAGAACAAACCAAACCAAAAACCAGAAGGAGAAAAGAAATAACAAATCTCAGA
>NW_012144968.1:60089-61137 GCF_000956105.1 Propithecus coquereli
TCAAACTGAGAGTAGAAGGAATATACCCCAAGATAATAAAAGCCGTATATGACAAACCCATATCCAACATCATACTGAATGAGGAAAAGTTGAAAGTATTCCCCCTAAGAACTGGAAAAAAGACAAGGGTGTCCACTGTCACCATTTCTATTCAACATAGTACTGGAAGTCCTAGCCAGAGCAATCAGGCAAGAGAAAGAAATATAGGGCATCCAAATCAGTAAGAGGAGGCCAAATTATCCCTGTATGTTGACTATATGATCTTGTTTCTAGAAAACCCTGGAGAATCTACCAAAAGACTCCTGGAATTGATAAATAAATTCAGCAAAGTCTGATATTACAAAGTCAATGTACACAAATCAGTAGCATTTCTATATACTAATAAGAGTCAAATGAAATACCTAGAAATATACTTAAGCAAAGAGACAAAAGATCTCTACAAGGAGAACTACAAAGCACTGATGAAAGATATCACAGATGAGACAAATGGAAAAATATCCCCAGCTAATGGATTGGCAGAATCAACATTGTTAAAATGTCCATACTGCCTGCCCAAAATGAATTACTGTTTCAACACAATCCCCACCAAAATAACAGTGTCATATTTCAAAGATCTAGAAAAAATGAACCTAAACTTTATTGGACCGAAAAAGAGCTTGAATAATCAAAGCAATCTCAAGCAAAATGAACAAATCTGGAGGTACCACATAAATCGATCTAAAATTATACTAAAAAGATATAGTAACGAAAACAGCATGGTACTGGTATAAAGGTAAAGACATAGACCAATAGAACAGAATAGAGAATCTAGAAATAAAACCATATAGCCATGACCAGCTGATTTTTGACAAAAGAGACAAAAACATACATTGGGGAATGGACACCCTATTCAATATATGGTGCTGGGAAAATTGGATAGTCACATGCAGAAGAATGAAATAGGATCCGTATATATCACCATATGTAAAAATTCACTGAAGGTGGATTAAATACTTAATGTAAGACCAGAAGCTATAAAAATTCTAGAAGAAAATGTTGGAAAAAAAAC
>NW_012144968.1:62378-79004 GCF_000956105.1 Propithecus coquereli
AAAAAAAAACAATGATAGACTGCTTCCTTTAGGAAAATAACTGTTTGAGAGATGCAAAGGCAGAACACGAGGTCTTGTGTGGCCTCTACAGGTTATGGCCAAACTTGTGTTCATGAAGTTTATTTCGAAAGTGTTAGAGCTCCTAAAGCCATAAAGGTCCAGGGCATTTGTCTTTTTAATCCACATTATGTCAGCAACCTTAAGAATAACTTATGAATATAAGTCTTGTAGTTAACATTAATGACTGTAATTTACAAAATGCAGATGTTCAAATCTTACTGTGGAAAAGTTAAAGCCTAAAAGTTTTCTGATCATGGCACTCAGCTGGGGAGGGAAGTCTGGCGCTCTTTGTAGAACCCAAACCTAGTGTCACTCCAAGAAATATAATTATAGCTCAGGAAATTGTCCCTAGCTGTAATTAGGTACATTAATAAATTTTATAATATTTTAGATATCCAAATATAATGTATTAGAAGTTACAAGACATTTATCAATCACTTTATATATAGTTTAGCAAAACTTCACTGAGCTTTGACCATGTATAATGCTCTGTGTTAGCACAGCTATTGCAACTGTGTGCTGTGCCAGCCTCCCTTCAGGACTAGGACACTCATTCCTCCAGATGCTGTGAGTATTGGCTGCTGATAGCTAAGAGCTGAGTCCTTCTTGAGAAGCAGTTAGGCCAAAGAGAGCTGTTTTCCTTACAACTCCTTCCTGGGTGCCTGCTGCATCCAATGACTAGCTAAGATAGGCGTAGAAAAGCACAGCTCTCTTGCCGTGGTTTGGGGAACATGAAGTGTCATCCAAGCTCCAGACCTCCATGTGGGATTGGCTTCAAAGTTCATTACTGTTTTACTTCTCCTTCTGTCAGTCCCGCTTCCCTCACTTCTTTACAACAGTTGTTTCCAACAGGACTAGTCAATAATCTACCTGCAAGCACATCTCTATTTCAGAGTCTATTTCCTGAGGAAAATGACTAAAGGGGGTAATTAAAAATGGACCAAAAATGAAGACACAGTGTCACTCCTTGAGGAGCCTATAATTCAACTGGGGATCAAGGTGAGGCAAGGACATATGTTGCATGAAAGCAGGGATCAATGAAAATATGAAAATATAAGGTATACCAAGGTGAGTGTAACAACAGGCGTACACAGGTCAAAGGAAGAGGACATAAAATTTGGGTCAATCAAAAGATGTTTCATAGAGAAGGTAGATTTTAAAATATTTCTTAGAAATCTAGATATTTTTTGCATTTACGTTTTATAGAGCAAGTCTCTGTCATTCAGGCAGGAACTTATGAATTTAAGTGTTGTGGGGAACAAAGTGAGTGGCCTAGAGGTCAGGCATATGGGGCAGATAGAAAAAGAAGTGGTATGTGTGGCTGGCAAGAAAGATAATTTGACAAATGTAGAGGCTAGTGAATGTGAAGGGAAAATGAATTTTCTATGGGCAATAGGAGTCATTCAAAGGTGTTTGAACATAGGTGTAACAGGTTCAGATTAGTCTAGAGAAACGTGCAAAGCTAGAAGGCAAATCCCAGCAATATGACTGCAGAGCCTTCTCTATTTCCAGTCCACTCCAGGACAGCCTCTCAGGATAGGAAGCCAAGAGCTAAATGCCAACGGTTCTTAGTATTGCCAATGCCGGGCTAGGGGGAGCCCTGGGAGGACTGCATGATCCACACTGGTTGGCAATGTTACTGTCAAAGTACACCCAGATCCAGAATGAAGAAACATATTTAGGTTTGAGAAGTATAAAGCAGGAGTAAAAGCAAGTTCAAGGAGTTTAAGGTAGATTGGAAGTCAATACATTATATAAAGGATTTATACACAGCCTGTGCCTCGTGGTCAAAGGTTGAGTACAACCAGAATAGAGGTGATAGGCTGGGAGAATTCGAAAGGAATGAGGGCCTGGAAGTCATGCTCTGGACAAAAACAGGTTCATTAGTTGTCTAAAATGTGTACAAAATCAATAGAACTAAAGCTCACATGAGGCCTAGCTGCAGAAAAGCAGGGAATATAGTGGCTGCTACAGGTGAGAAGAGTAAAGGAGAATGGCTTTTAGCTGCAAAGGAAAGACGTACTGACAGTGGTATGGCTGAAGGTAAAATGTAAGTAGAGACTGATTTGTTAGGTTAAAATAATGAATTGATAATAGTGCTCCTGTTTTCTAAACCAGGGCTCAGTGCCAGTCTATACCTGGGAATTGACAACCTTCAGTATGTATAAAACGTCATAAATGGCAGGCATAATCATGACTGGTCACAGGTTGCCCTGCATGGAAACTGAGGTCAGCATTCATAAGAGACCATCTGGAATTTGGTATGAGTTCCAGAAGGGGAGGCTGCCTCTGGGCTGCCTGCTAAATTCCAGCAGCTATCAGAGATGCCCTTGGTTGAGGCAGGTGGCAACTGTTAGCAAGGACTGAGAGAGTAAAAATAGCAACATCACCTCTACACATGGCCCTAATTCATTCATCCGCACTTGAGCCATATCTCCACAGGAATGCTGGGCCTGAGCAAGCCACAAACCCAATCTGGAAGTGCTGTAGGTCACCTGTCCAATTAGACACCAGAGCTGCTTCTGTTTTACAGCCTGTCTTCCCCAGTGTCCCTCTGCACAGCACAATTGAAAATTCACACCCAATTATAAAAACAGAATGGGGTTGCTTTCCTGAATGACTTGAATTCAGGTTTATTTTTCATACTCTCAATTGGAGTGACTGCAGCAGCCAGAATAACTGGCCAGCTGCCCCAGGCAGATGAACCTCAGTACTGAGGTGGCCAATATCCAACCTCTCACTCAGAATTCTCCAGGACTCAGAGTTTTTTAACTGAAAATTCTACTGAAGATATGTTCACATTAGACCTTCTGATAGGCCCCTGCTCCATAGCATTGAGCTGACTGTGAACAATTTCTAAAAAAAGAATGTTTAAAAAGGTATTAAAACTTAGTAGAACCTGAGTGATAAAGATGAAATGCCATATGCAGTAAAACATAGACGTGTGGTGTGGTGGTCAACTGCGTTTGCAGAATGTGTACGTATAATTCCTGAAATGAAAGAAACAGATAACCAAGGATGCTTTGAAAATGTAGTGCTCCCTGTACATAACAGAATTTAAAATGGAAAAGAAAAGTATGATATCAGTTCAGTAGGAGTTAAAATGATTTTCAGGAGTCATTGTAAGAGCAAAGTATGGTCAACCAACTAGTGATTTTACTCTAAGGTATTCCAAGGCCAATGGGAAGAAATGACCTGAGTTTGAGAATCCACCATGTATCCCTCATCTCTTAGAAGGCCCTTTCCTGGAGGAAGCTTCCTCTCTTCTTTCCCCTGGACTGCCAAGTATGCTGCCCCACGGAAGACAATAAATGGCTTGGTTATCATCTTCCCCCATTTTTAAAATTAAATTTAATTATCCTTCAAAATAAAGTCAAAAGCTCAGCAGGCAATATTTTTCTCAGGCTGAAAAATATTTTGTAACACTGCCTGCATCTGCCAACTAATTCCCTTGCTAGCCACAGCTAGGCTCTCCTACAGCTCCCTAAAATACAAGGAAAGATAGAACATGCACATACCTGGAGTACATTAATGAAATATGTAATGTAACCACTTATATGATGAAAAGTAGGAAAGTCAAGCTCATCAAAAAGTCTTTTATAATCATTGGCTGAAATAGAGTTGCCTAAATTATGTAATGTCTTTCACTGACATATAAAATGTTGCATGTAATCTCAAACTTTAGCTACCAAAACAGTAAAAGAGAAGAACACTTATTGAATGACTACTGTGTACCATGTACATTTTATCATCTTCCCTAACTCAATGCTGCCAAAACAAACTTCTTCTCTTTTACCTTCTCATGCATTTTATTCTAGTATAATTATAATTAATAGAGTGGTTAAGAGGTTGGGTAGTAGAGCCAGGCTGCTTAGGTTTTTATCCTAGATCTTCCATTTACTAATGACATAACCTTAAGTCACTAAAACTCTATCTGCCTCAGTTTCATACATAAATTGAGAATAATAGTGCTTATTTCATAAAGTTGTATTGTGGATTATATGAGTTGATACATGGGAAGCTTTTAGAACAGTGCCAGGTCACAGTGCTATCATCCTCTCTTTCTATGCCCATTTCCTGAACTAGATTTTGGTTTTTCCCTCATTGTTACCTCTAGCACTTATATGCTTGCCACGAAATAGGTGCCCAATAATATTTGCTAAATGGATGGATTTAATTTAATCCCCAAACTAGCTCTGTGAGGTCATTTACCCGTGGATTGAAACTGGGGAATTTATATCTTCCAGACAAAATACAGATAGTCAGTAGCATAATGGAGATTTAAAACTAACAGTAGTGAACTATCACACTCATGCTTTCCCACCGTACCACACAGAGAAATTGAGTACAACATAGGGACTTGCTATTTAAAAACAATGAAATGAAAGCTTCACTGGGGGAAATGCACAACAAACACAGTTCAGTACAAAGTGTTTTTTATGTTTTCTTTCATTTGAGAGATTCCTATTGTAATTTTGTAATAAGGTATTTCATCCTCAGACTTCTATTTCTAGCATTTGTTCTGTTGCCAGAATAAGTACATCCAAGTGAAGTGCAATGAGCATCAGGGTTTCTCATAATGGAATGTGGTCAAAAAAAGGAAAGATTGTGGAGTGAAAAGGAAGGGAAGACACAAAAGAAGAAATTAATATGGACAAAGGAAAATGGTCTCCAGAAAGTGATGAAATATCATGCTGCCCACAGTAATGTTTTTCTTAGAGAGGGTTGAGTACAATAGAAATATGTGATTCAAAAATAATGTTATCTGTGCTGGGTCTGTTCTAGGAAGAATGCCCAGCTGTCACACTCATGTCCCACCTGCTCTGTAGGCCTGCCTCAGACTCCAGAGAAAAGAACTTGGAAGAGGCTGAAAGGAGCTGAGTAGCTGACAAGAAAACAGATTAAAAATATAGGGAGAAACCTGCCATATGATGCTCTTGGAAAATGCCCATTATGAGATGCCTCTGTCACATTTCACACATCAGCTGAAGAGAGGATATTCTCTTCTGGCCTAAGAAAGCTGCCTTAGATTGACAAATAAAGGCTGCATTTAAGACAGTCTCAAGCAGGGTAGTCGAATATTTGCTGCTTTTAACACACACACACACACACACACACACACACACACATACACACACACACAGTGCAATTGAAATATACTTCCAAGTTTCACCGATGTGTTTTGAGATAGCATCCTTACAATATGCTCTGCACTAAAAGGATTATATGCATTCTTGCTCATTAAAGTGGTTACAGAAGCAAAAGGAAGCCTATTCTTAATAACAAGCTTTTTACATATAAACACATATGGCTAAATCATATGTTATAATTTTATTTTTACAGCTAAGCCCTGCTGCTTCTAGTTCTCAAATTTATAATGGTCTCAGGACCTGTTCATTACTGAGGGGTCATTAGCATACTATTTATAAAGACTCAATTCCAATTCTAATATGCATATGCATATATGAGCTATGAATCAAGATCCATAACTCTTTTCTAATAACTCTATAGTGCCTGCTGGAAGTGCACTCTAGGTAAGTACACTTTACTGCTCTGCCGAAGCAATTAATTAGCTAAAGCTGTGCATATTCCTGCCGGTGCGCAGGAGCCACAGCCAGACAGGGAGCGGAGAGGCAGCAACAGCAGAGAAGAACAAAAAGGATGAAACGTTTGATAACATGGAAACAGAAAGATAAGTATAATTATCTGTAGGCTCAAATACATCTATAATTTGAGGAAAAAACATTCTAATAAAGTGATAGAGATAGACTTAGTTCACATCTTTATACATAGTTCTCAATGGGGCAAATATTTTATATATCTGGGTATCAAGTCTTGGAGATGGTAGTCAAAAAGCTGAGATAGTGTAGAAGTGCTAATCGTACAAAGGTAAGCCATCTGTAGCTTACGTTCTTCCCAACTTTCTATTCCTCCCATCTAGATATTCATGCCCACCTGAGAAATGCAGTTATATATATATATATATATATATATATATATACACACACACACAGATATATATATGTATATTATATGCACACACATATGCATGCATGCATACACTTTATTATTTTAATGGAGATTATGAAGGCTGTTTTAATTATGCATTTTGTGTTTAAGAGCTTAAAGTGTGAGAATTTCGAATGAATGAATATGCAACTGTGTATAACATGACATCTAAGTAAGACAGAAGAGAAATAATGCATATGCAGTGGAAGAGGCAGGCCATCTCAGTCTGTTTGTGCCACTATAGCAAAATATCTGAGGCTGGGTAATTTCTAAACAACAGAAATTCATTTCTTACAGTTCTGGAGCCAGGAAGTCCAAGATCTAAGCATTAGCAGCATTTGGTGTTTGGTGAGGGCCTTATTGCTGTATCATAACATGGTGGAAGGTGAGAACAGCTCCCTCACACCCCTTCTTTTGTAAGGACACTAATCCCATTCATGAAGGCTCTGCTCACATGAGTTAATCCTTCATGAAGGTCTACCTCTCACTACTGTCATTGGCAACTAAGTTTCAATATGTGAATTTTGCAGGATACATTCAGACCATAGCACAGGCTTAGCAACTAGCAGGCCTGTGTGAGGGGGAGCTGAAGTACATGCATTTTGCATTTTGTATGTGGAAAGTGAGCTCATAGTTTCAGTAAATCA
The DNA here is from genome assembly GCF_000956105.1 of Propithecus coquereli. NCBI lineage: Eukaryota > Metazoa > Chordata > Mammalia > Primates > Indriidae > Propithecus > Propithecus coquereli. The sequence goes on from NW_012144968.1 coordinate 69,095, forward strand.
AGTGGAGTCACTGGAGCTTTCAAGTTTGTCGAGTGTCAAGTGTGTGTGTGTGTGTGTGTGTGTGTGTGTGTGTGTGTGTGAGCATCTCATAGGAATGAAGATAAGAGATAAAAAAGAAAAGGAAAAACAGGGTAAAAGATTAGAAAGTTAAAGGAAATTATGTAAAGATTTTTACTTTTACAGAAATAATGGGAAGGCTGTACTTTGTACAAGATTGTGAATAAAAGTGCTTGAGGGATGACAGAAAATAAGAACTCATAAAAGTAAGTCTGTGGGATTTTCATGGTTCACTTTTCAGGACCAGGGACTGCTATGCATTTACTATATGGGTAAACCTTCATATTAAAGCCCAGAGATAGACAGTTAATTGGTCAAAAGCAGGCAGATAATCTAAAAGAACAACCCAAGTCACAGGTGTAACACCCATGAATACCATCTTATAAAACCAGAGAGAAGAGAGAAGAGAAAATCAGGAATGAAGATAAAAGAGAGTGCTTCCTTTCTAGGCTGTTAACACTGGAAACTATTATAAGATCTTGATGAGTAATAGACAAAACAATCATAATTCTAACGGCAAACATTTAGTGTTTATTCTGTGAGTGGCACTCTTCTAAGCATTCTTAAATATAGGAACTTCTTGAATTTTATCCTCATAGCAACCTTATAAAGTACGAATCATTATAATTGCCATTTTGCAGGTGAGGAAAAATGAAGCAGAGAGACCACCCAGGCAGTCTGGCTCCATGCTCTGTGCCTATAGCAACAACCACAATGATTGAGCATTTACTATGCACTAGAACATGATCTAAGCAATCTATTATAATTTAAATTTGGTATTTTTTGCAGCCACATGAGGAAGACATCTTTACCTCCATTTTTGCATAAATGAAAATGGAGGTTTAAAACTTGCCAAGGTCACACATCTTCTAAATGGTAGAGCCAGTTAGACTGATAATTGGGTCTGTGAAATGCCCAGGGAACACAGGGCAACAGAAGTCCTCCATCCTTTAATAATATGCATCAGTATTCCTCCTCTATAGTTTGACATAGACTATGGACATCTTTTTAAAAATTGATATATAACAGTTGTACATATTTGGGGGGTACATGTGATATTCTGATACATGTATACAATGTGTAATGATCAGATTGGGGTAATTGATATATCCATCACCTGAAACATTTATCTTTTCTTTGTATTGGGACCATTACAATCCTACCTATTTTGAAATATGTAATAAATTATTATTAACTATAATTTTCCTACCAAATTATCGAATACTAGAATTTATGCCTTCTGTCTGACTACATTTTAGTACCCTTTAACTAACTCCTCTTCATCTCTCCCTTCCCTTCCCGGCCTCTGGTAACTACCATTCTACTCCTCCTAACCTCCATGAGATCCACATTTTTAGTTCCCACATAGGAGTGAGAACATATAATATTTGTTTTTCTGTTCCTGACTAATTTCACTTAACATAATGATCTCTGGTTAATATTTTTAAAGTGCCTATATTATCCAAAGCAATCTACAGATTCAATACAATCCCTATAAAAATGCTGAAGACATTCTTCATAGAAATGGAAAAAAATCCTAAAATGTGTATGGAACCACAAGAGACCTGGAATAGCTAAAGTAATCCTGAGCAAAAAGAATAAAGCTGGAGGCCTCATAGTACCTGATTTCAAATTATACTACAAAGTTATAGTAACCAAAACATCATGGTACTAGCATAAAAACAGACACATAGACAAATGGAACACAATAGAGAACGCAGAAATAAATCCACATACTTACATCCAACTCATTTTCAACAAAGGCACCAAAAACACATTGGGGAAAGGACGGTCTCTTTAATAAATATAGCTAGGAAAACTGGATATGCATATGCAGAAGAATAAAACTGGATCTTCATCTTTCAGCATATACAAAAATCAACTCAAAATGGGTTAAAAATCTAAATATGAGACATGAAACTACTAGAAGAAAACATTGACAAAATGCTGCAGGACATTAGTTGGAGCAAATACTTTTTGGGTAGGACTTCAAAAGCACAGGCAACGAAAGCAAAAATAGACAAACAAGATTACATCAAGCATGAATTATTGACATCTTAATCTCATTTAAAGCATTTGGCCCTATCCTGGGCTCCCAAACTATTTAAACCTTCTGCCACCCCAACCATATACATATTAAAGCTCACAAAATATGTTATAGATATTAAGCAGAGGAGTGAGGTACAAATATATCTCAATAAATCTCACAGGTTTAAACACTATACATTTCTCCCATAGACTCTGCCATTTATTGGTATTTATTTATACCTAAAATTCTTATATCTAAATTGGCATTCTCACTTGGTCTAGAGGTCAAATGTTACCTCATAGAGATAACTTGAGAAAAGGCCAGATTTCTTAAAGTCTAGCATACTTTGACGTTTTTCAGTTTATTGAAGCCTGGAAAAGTAGATTTGAAGATTTTGCTTTCTAGTTTTAATTAATCCCACCTTAAAAAAATGGCCTAAAATATTTCTGAGAAAAAAACCTCACAGATTAAAAGTAAAATAAATAAAGTAAATGAAAGCAAATAATAATAATAATAATAAAAAAAAAACAGAGCTAGTAGAAGTTACTTGTCAGCCAGAATACAAGGTAATAATTATGACTATCTATATGGCTGTTCCTAAAATATATATATTTTTTGTTTGTTTTTTAACAAAATCACAAATATTTTATAACATTTCAAATAAAATTATTTAAAATATTATTTCATACATAAATGATTCATAAGTAAATTTTATATGCTTTATAAGTATATGTTAGTACAATGTAAATAACTATACATATATTTGCACTATGTTCTAAAATATAGTTTTGTTGCCAGGGATGAGAGATCAAAAAAGTTTATAATACTACTCTGTTCCATTTCAGAAATTACATTTAGCTATCTGTTAGTTTACCATACTTTCAAGAGCAATTATATATCAAATAAATATACTGAACTAGGACTGATTTCCTTTATAATGAGAAAAAGAGTGATGTAACATAAAAAATACTAAGCTCTATATGTGGTTCTGCATTTTTGTTTTAATACTCTCAAAAACTAGTTAAACATAAAAATATTAAAAGCTACCATTCATTGAATAGCTATGACCATGCTTGACACTGTGGTAGTTCTTTACATATGTTAATTCTATTCCCCACAACAACTCCAAGAGATACCTACCTAATCCAGTAGAAAAAAAAGTATGGGAAAAGAAAAGAAAAGAGAGGAAGGGAGAGAGAAAGGAAGGAAGCAAGCAAACTAGATGTGTAATCAGTGATTAAATAAATGGTATTTAAACAACACAGAGCTATTATTTGCCCATTAACTTTACAAAAAATAAAATATATTTTGTCTAGTACTAAGGGAGACATAGAAACTAGTATTCTTATTACTATTTATTAATTATGTGTCCTTAGACAAGTTACTTCTCGTTTCTGGGATCAATTTCTTCAAATTGAAATATTCAATTAATTTTCTATAATAAGAACAATAATACCAGATATTTTAAAGATTGTTGGGAGAATTAAATGTGCTAGTTCACGTAAAAGTTAATTCACAAGAGTGCCCACCATATAAGAAGAACCCAGTAAGTGTTTAGTATCATACATTGCTGATGATAAAATTCTTTTGGGCTAAAAATTAGAATTATGCATCAAAAGTCACAGAGTCGGGTAACTGACAATCATCCACTCCTAGAGATGTAGCCTAGGGAAATGTACGATACTTTGGAGAAATACACAAATACACAGACACACACAGAAGCACAAAGCTACTCACTGTCACAATATTTATAACAGCAATAAAATGTCCTACACTAGAAAGATTACATAACTATAAATGGCATTTTTCTCATTAGAAAGATACGATAAAACTAATAGTGATCTTGATCTTAAAATCTGGATATTAAAGACTACGTTAAATATGGAAAATGATTTAAGCCGTAACCATAAATGAAAAAAAAAAACAGGTTAGCAAATTGTGAATGTTTATGCTTAGGCTTTAATTTATATTTACATATCAGTATGATGAACAGGCTACTTTGGGTAACAGATTGAAAGAAACTGTTTTAAACTATAATGTTGGTTTTATTTGGTTGGTGGAAATGTGTTCATTTCCATTGCCAAAGATGTCCCAGTTTCTGCACTATGTTTGTGTGGAAACACAGGTAGTAAAACTTTTTCTCTGTTATTTTCTCCCTCTTATTTCTAGCCCTACTTTAGTCATCTTAATGATGATAAATCATTGAAGAACATTTTTTTTTGAAAGGGCTGGGATTAACTACAAACATCATTTCTAACTCTCCCTAACTGAATGAGTATTATTTATAAAAGCTCTGGATATTATTTTTTTTTTTTGCTATGTATCTGTGAACTTACTTCTGAGATTTTTATAATTCATCTCTTCCTTGGTAGCTTTTATTGTCTACGGTTGCTGAGTAGTATGAACATTATGAAAATAGTGCTTGGGTGTAGTACATTCCCCAATATTTAAATCGCCATTTTTTTTTAATTATTAAAACATGAAAGGATCAAGAGTAGTGAGGGAAGGGATATTTGAACAATTCTCCATTTACTCTCTTTAAATACCAAGACCTCTTGCCTTTTCACAAAAAAAAAAAAAAAACACACACACACTAATAGTCTAAGAAGGTTTATGTCACTTAAATTACATCTCAGTTAATGAAATCCCCGCTACAGAATCATATGCATAATCTAATATTTGACAAACAGAAGGAAAGAGAGAAAGATTGAAGACTTTCTGAGAAAGTTGTGAAAAGACACCTTGCTTTCACCTTTCCCATAAAATAGTTATGAAGGTTAATAAAAAAGATTATGTAATAACATTCTAAACTCTTTAGGAGTAAATCGTTATAAACACCTATGAGAATGGCATTACCATTGAGAATATTTTTCCCTATCTCTAGCATATATATGGTGGTGGATTCCTACTTATCTTTAAGACACATGTGCTATTCAGATTTGCTTTTATAATACCTAAAATATGCTGCAATTTGTGAGCAATCTTAGCCAATCAGAGAAATAAATATTTAAAGCAATTTCCTAAATACTGTATTGTTCACTATCTCTCAAAGATTGGAGCTCTTTGATCAAATCACATGAGCACTTATTTTCAACATGTTATACATGTTGAAAGCTTTCTCCTAAACTGCAAGTACTTAAAATAAAAAGCTACATTTTTATTAACCATTATAGCAATGCTCTTTTTTGTCCATAATTTTTTTTCAGCATTGTAGTATTTTTCCATTGTTGGATGACATTTTTAAGGGATGAATATTTTTATGCCAAAGCATTTGACAATATCCCAGAGAGAACACTGTGTTATAAATTTTCTAATTTTTCTATGGTTATGCTCCATATTTTTAAATGCTCTACTTTGAAAAGTTCTATAATTAAATGTTGAAGATGAAATTTAAGTTTTACCTACATTGTCTGATAAACTTGACTAGACAAGTAAGCAAGAAAATGAGGGTAAAAGTTATTCTTTCGTGCAATAAATATTCTCCATTGTCCTAGACACCAGATTTATAGCAAATAATATGTTAAACAAGGTAGACACACTTCTCCTCATGTGACTTATATTCTCATGAATGGTGTCCCAGTTCATTTTTTGGAGGCTCTGAAGTTAACTTCTAAACGTGTACAAAATGGAACACAGGCTTTCTTGTCCTGCTAAGGTTGGAGGAGACTTCACTGCTCTAACCTGCACTTCGTTCTGCTTTTCCATTCTTTTCTATGTAGCTCCAGTCTTGGCAGGGTTGGGGAAAGGGTGCATAGAAGAAACTTTTTTTTTCTTCTTTTGCAAACTCTGCAGTCACATGAATTGCTAACAACTGCATAGAGGCTCATTTGATTCAGGCTGGCTTCTATGTGTTCTCAGATTGCAAATCAGTCAACAGCCTATGAAAATGCAAATAAGATAAACCTGTGACTGGCACAAGACACAGGAATGACAGGATCCAAGGGAGTCTCTGAAAATCAAATGATTTTAATATTATCAGCTAGTATTATCTTTCCTGATGCCTAGTCCATCAGAGAGCAATGGAGAGTTAACCATATTCTTCATTCAGGTATATTCCTTGAGCAAGTTTCTTTGCCTACTCCAATGTTAAGCTGAGTACAAAGAAATCTAGTTTAAAAGATACTGCCTACATGTAGTTCACACACTAACCCTGGAAACTCTTGTAAACTAAAAACATGAAAACAATGCAGCATAGGCCAAAAGGAAACTACTTGTTTTCCAAGTTGCCATGTCCCTGTTCTATGAGGGATATTAATGATGTACACCATGATGGAAAAGGGCTGATACTCAAAATAAGCACGAGTGATACAAGCAAAATATGAAAAAAAAAATTGGAGGAACAAAATAATCTAAGAGATATTCTGTACCCAGAGAGGCTATCTAGAGTAGAGATCAAGACTAAAACTTGTGTGAATGCCAAACTGCCAATCTAGAGCCAAAGACCTGTTGGAAGCTTAGGACAAGAAGAGTAGTGGGTGGAACTATTTAAACACCCAACACAGAAAATGTGGCAATGATGCAATGGAGACAGGAGCATGCATTCACATACGCTGAGCACGTGCCAGGAATTGTGGTAGACATTCGAACTACATAAAAAAAAAAGGAAGACAGAAAAAATGCCTGCTATTGGAGAGCTTAGGTTCTAGGTTTCTGATAGTGGCAGTTCTAAAGAGAAAATAAGATGGAATAATGCAATGGAGGATGATGTCATATGTGTCAGATAAGGTCAAGGGCTGGGAAAGAGCATTACACGCAGAGAGCATTGCTAAGGCCCTAAGATAGTGACCATCTTGAGATGTTATTGGAACAGAGAAGTGAGTATGACTATCGCACAAGTGAACACAGGAGAACACTCTTAGAAAAGGTGGCCAGAGGTAGGTAAGGACTGGATTACATAAGAGCTTGTATATCTGAGTTTGGATATTATGCTACTTGTGGCTGGAATGGCTGGTGTGTTTAACACAAGGAAAGAAAAGGTAAGATTTACACTTTAGTAAATTACTGCAATTGCAATCATTTGCATAAAACGCTCCCTCTTTTTATCAGTTTTTTTCACTACCCAAATTTCTAATATGTTTATTTCTTCTTGTGCACAATATATTGAGGGTGATCAGACTTACTGGCTTGCCCAAGATATTTTCGGCTTATGCCTGTTGTCGTAACTTATTATCAATAGTGCCCTCATTCACCCTCAAATGTGTCCTGGTTTAGATTAGGAGTTGCCAACCTTTTTCTGTAAAAGGCCAGAGAGCATGTATTTTAGCCTTTGCAGGCCAGACAACGACAAAACTCTGCCACTGTAGCAAGGAGGCAGCCATAGACAATATGTAAACAAATGGGTATGACTGTGTTCCAATAAAACTTATTTATAAATACCAAACTTGAATTTCATATAATTTTAAGTTGTCACATATTACTTTTCTCTTAATTTTCTTCCTTTTATTTAAAATGTAAAAACCCATTCTTAGCTCAAGGGCCATATGAAAAAACAGGTGGCCAGATTTGCCCCTTGGGATGTAGTCTTCTGATCCCCCATTTAGACCATTAATTACATGATGACCTTTATAACTAATATATATTGAGGGCTTACTATGTAGCTGGCAATCCTTACAACAAGCCTATAAGGTAAGTACTAATTGGATGTGTGTTTTGTAATGAAGATACAGAGGCATAAAGAGTCTAAGGAACTGGCCCAATGTGTCCAAGCTAATAAATGGCAGAAAACCTGACTTTAGAGCTCACATTTTTAACCTCATTGCTAAATAAACTCAGAGTGCACTTTCCTTCCCACCCTCCTCCTGCTCATTCTTCCTTCACATCTTTTTTCTAAGTCTTGCACATTTTTAGTCTCCCTTTCTTTCCTCATTACTCCCTCTTGCATTTTTAATGCCATCTTTTCCCTACACTCTATAAAAATTATAAGTAAGTTACATGCCAAAACTAGAAAAAAAAATCAAAAATTAAATGGCACAGAATACAATACTGTTTTAAACTTCTATACAATTTTAAACTTCTATAACTACTAAACATTTCCAGAAGTTTTCTTTAGAATCCCTAAACATAACTATTCCCTTCACATTCCTCAAATGAAGCCTGTTTTCCCTCTAACTACTGGCTTTCTATGTAGAAATATACCTATTATTAATATCTAATTTTGCTGTGTTCTTCTTTTAACAGTCAGTATTGTAGCAGCTTTCTTTGCATTTGTCTTGTGAGCAAATACCCAATTCTCTCACTTTCCTTATATCTATAACAAATGATGTTGAGTTAAGCAAGAACTAGAGAAGTTACTCCACAATCTTAAATCCCTGATACTCTGTAGTCCTAGTGCATTAAACTGGAAATTTTACCACCATTTTGAGTATTTTAGGTTCTATATTTCAAACAACTCTCTTTACAAATGAAATCTTAGAACAACTGGTTGTTTTTAATTTGGGGGCTTTCAGCATACTCTACCACAATCCTTCACGGTTTTAAAGCATTTGAAAAATGTTTATCTAACAGTGGCTGTCTATTTTGATAGTACAGATGGATAAAAAAAGAGGAGGGCATTTAACTCCAGGAACACTCCCACTGCTGACGCTTCTTGCCAGCAACAAGACAGCAGTAAAGCTCAAATAGTCTATAACGTCAGCAAAATCTTACAAACAATTACTGCTTGAGTCATTTTTTCAGTGTCTTTTATTTGAAAAAACATATATTTTTTAATGGAGAAGGAGAAAAAGATGACATTTGATCGTTGATATACACTACCATTTTCCACTAAATTGTTAACAAATTTTTAAAAAATCAAGTTGGAGCTGTTGATTTAAGTTGCTCATTTCATACCAATTTCTGAAAATGTTAGGGTAGCATTAAAATCAAAGATAAATTTAAGGAGAAATATACACTTAGTTAGAGGGATGAATGAGAACAACCTGTTTGGTTGATATTAAGCTTGCAGATTTATCAACCCAGGCACGCAAGAGAAAGACAGTGTGAGAGTTTATGAGCTCTCCAAAAAGATTGATTTTTACAACTTCATGATTTAGCTAGAAGAGTTGCCTATATATTTACTTAGCAAAAGGGTTAATGGATTCAACCTTTTGAAAAATGCACTTCTTTACATGCATATAGCATGATGGATGGTTAACTGAATGCACATGGGTAAACATATAGGTGAAAACAAATTAACTGGAAGGTATAGAGTTTATTGTTTATTTTTTCTTGATAGATGGATCTCATTATTTTCCTTGGGCAGACAAAGCCATAACAGTTTCCAGAGAAAGGAGAAGTGACAGCTCAGGAAACTGCTTACAGATGGACAGCCAGCAGGCTAAAAATATTACTTGTGTCCACCTCATCAATAAGCTGGCTCCATGAAGAGTGGCAATTATTCTTTTCCTGCTTGTGCTGCCGTTTGAGAGGCATGAAGATGATTATTGATAACTTGGTATGTAGAACAAAATATATACAGTAACACAAACTCATTTACTATAGCAAATCCATATCACAGAGCACCATTGCCTTTCATGCCATTCTTTAAAGTGGCAACGTGTACCCATCAATGTCTTAGAGGATTATGCTGATACTGTGTTTTGTTATAATCCTATTAATTATTAATGATGCTCATTTATTATTCACCTATATTTAGAGAGTCTGTATTATGCACTGCAAAGGGGGGAAGATATATCATTGAGTTGAAGGAGGTAGGTTCTCAAACTTGCTTGCATATAAATGCCACAAGAACTGGCCTTTATCTTTTTTTGGGGGGGTGTATCAAAGATCTTTTTTTGTAGCCATAACAAAATAAATGAATAACAATAATACTTTATATAAATTGAA
>NW_012144968.1:79978-83830 GCF_000956105.1 Propithecus coquereli
TTTTAAATTATGTATTCTTTTTATGCTACCTTTTGTAATTTCATAAGAAAGCAACTAAATGCAGTGGTATTCATTTTAGCAAGAAAGAGCTACTAAAATCTTTGTGGAATTTAGAATACAAATTGTTTCTCTAACTTCCCTGTGATGGGAAAAAATCCCATAATTCTGTTCAGGAGGCATAATTTTTTTATATGGGCAATGTATAAGACAATCTCAGTGAAATAGTATTTGACATACATTTTACCTGCATTTAAGACAAATTTGTAAATTACAAGTTCTAACTTAAAACAAATATGCAATGGAAAATTAATAAAGATTTACCTTTGAATTGTATTAAAATATTCCCCCCCAAAATTCTTTGGTCATTATACTTGCCAGGGCACATTTAATCACAAGTGGTAGAAACTTTGGGAAGTATTGATTCCTCTAACCAAGCCACAGGAAGGACAGTGACAGAGATGAACAACTTGAACCAGGGACCTGAACAGCAGTAAGGACCCCTTCCCCTCATCTCCCATACCGTGTCTGGCAGCTTGAAGAGAAAGCCGTGTGTGTGTGTGTGTGTGTGTGTGTGTGTGTGTGTGTTTTTCTCTAAGAGGTGCCCACTGTGGTTAAGAAGCCTATTCCTTCCTGTGGTGATCTCTGACCAGGAAATCAGTGTCATGCTGAGAGTTAAAATCTCCCATTCTGACCCTATGGTTAGAATGAGGGAGAAGGAACAAGTTGGTTAACACTGCAGAAGTGCTATTCCTTCAGCTGGATCATTTCTTCCAATAACATTAGTAACATGATTACAAGGTCCCAGTAATATTCTTGCAATATATTCACCAATTTTTAATAGGAGCTGTCCGAGTAAAAGTTGTAAAATGAAATTTATTTGCTTCGGTAGGTGCCTCCTCTACTACAAAGTTCTCTTGGTCTAATTTGCAATGCTGTGTCCCAATATCTGCTGTTTTCATAGACTTAGGCATAAATACTATCATTTCTAGCCACTTATTTTCATCTAGCTTTGTCCTATTTCACACCACTAGCATCCTCTGCCAGAGTGCCAGGCCAGTGACATGGCAGAAACTCCTACTTGTTCTCCCACGTTTTGCTTCTTTCAGTAACTTTCTTAAGAGGTAATGTGAAGTCACAGAAAACACAAGGCTTTGAATCAAAGACCTGAGTCTGAAACCTATCTCCCCACCTATACGTGATATGATTTCATCCAAATTTCAATGACTTTCTCAGTATGACTTCTCTTTTGAGTACTGTTTTGAAGACAACATAGATAATACACCTAGAATGCTTTCCCAGATATAAATATTGGTTGTTTCTATTCATGCCATCAATTTATTATGCTACTTTCTTCCCTTCCTTAGGATCACGTACTGTATCATCTTCCAAAACTCTTAAATTTTTAATTATCAATCTTAACTGTTGTTCTCTCAAATCTCAGGGACTTTGAAATTTGAATGGGTAAGAATTCTAACACAATGAACTCATCACTCCTAGAAACTGGTAACTGTTAGAGTAATCCAGATTCAAAATTCCATGATTCTTGGATATTATTTTTTTCTCCTAAAGCCCTTTAAAACAGTCTAATATTCTCATCCCTGCACCCATTTCAAACCTCACGACAGAAAGGAGACCATTTCTATAAGGAAAGATAATTTAATAATTGAGTGGACCAAATCGACTCATGAAGAAACTAGTCTTTACAGTGCATCAGAAACCCAAGAAGGATTAATCAGGGAGCATTGTTTAAACAAGATAGCAACGCTGCCTCTCCTTAGGGATTGCCAGCATCATAAATTGTCTTTGACAAGGACTGACGGAACTTAACAATGTAATGATTCTGCCTACATCTATCAAGCAGTAGCAAACAGCCTGCTGCTAAGGTCTAGGACAGGTGGTGTTTAATGACCAAGGAAATGCTGACGTCAGAGACAGAAGAGAAGTGGTATTACTAACAATGTATTAAGTCTTTTGCCTTCAGCCATTTTTCTACCTCATATCTTGAGCTGCAAGTTTTCTCCTCTAGTTTGGCATTTTCACCGGCTGCTGTTTGTCATATCCATGCCGGCCAGCTCCTCAGATGCTCATTTTAAAGAGTTAATCATTTTTGCCTCTACCCCCAACTCATCCACTTAACTTCTGCCTTCCTTCTTCCTTCCTCATCTTCACCTGTCCCCCTTCCCTCTTCCCTCACCTTCTCTCCATCCCTCACCCCTCCTCCCTTTTCAATTGGCCTCCATTCTAATTTCTGAGTCTTCACCGGCAGGTCCTTTTCTATTTCCCACATTTAGATCACTGAAGTTAGTGATGAACCAACCAAGAGAGGTAAATCCCATAGATAAAGGTCTCACGCTTGCCCTTTATTGTAAGACCTTTCGTTCTGACTTTCCTCATCTCCGTATTAACTGAAAATGGCCTTTATCATTCTCTGAATATCTCTAAGTACTTTTTTTTTTTGGTAAGATAACTTAGGTTAGAGCACTTACCATACACTGCCATCTCTTCTAGTTCCTCATACAAACACTTTCTCCTTTTGCATAGCTTATTTTGTAAAGCTTATACTTTTGTACTTGTGGTCAAAAGTGTTCTAACATTATTTTTGTTTTATTAATTTTTGTAACTTCTGTATTACACATTTCTTATCAATCATAATTTCTTTTGGTTAATCTCTTAATAAAAATACTATATAAATTTAGTTTCTGTCCCCAGGAATTTTGTATTAAAAAGACGCTCAAGTAAAATGCTTAGAAATATACATATGTGTGTATACATAAAACTGTGCTTCCTCAACATTGTTTTCCTAGCAGGGCATGCTTTTTCACATCTGTGTAATACCTACACCAGGGCCTGGATTTATATCATTTGACCAGAGGCAGCATGAATAAAGTACCTCTTTTTTTTTTTTTGCTTAGGCACAAAGTGATAGCATATAATTCTAGCTCTTTCATCTGAGATCACTATGCCCATGGCTTGTGACATTATGGTTAAGAACGGGTTTTTTTAAAAAGGATATGATGAAAATATTGATCCATGTTGCTTTTAGTATGGTTTCATATACTCAGCTTTACTATTTCTTTCTGAATCAAATATACATTTTTAGTTTTTGATAATATCCCACAACTTACGTACACAGGGCTATACTGATTCAATCAAATATAAGCCTCAGTTATACAATATTTTCATGTCTTAAAGACTTTTTTTGTGTGTTCCTTTTATCTCAATTCCACTTTCCATGAACAGTTACTTTATATATTTAATATGCACCCTCGAACTACTTCTTGTACCTATATTTACCTATGGAAAAACAGACACAATGTTTTTTATATATGCTTTTTTGTGTATATTTTATGAATACATTTGAAACTAAAGAGTTCAGCAGTGTATGTGTTTCTTATGCAATTTGGTATTTTTATTAAAAATGACTTATATAACATCCATGCACATTGATAAAATATAGATGGTATCAATTGCTTTTTGCTCCTGTAACTTATTATTTTATTTTACAATTTTACATGTCTTACCAATCCATTCACCCACTGATGGGCATGGAGGGTGGACGTTTCACTGCTACAAACAATACTGAAGCAAACATCCATGGTATAGGTTTCTTTGTGTATATCTTTTTGCTTTATGAAACTTTGTTCAGTTTTCCTTTTTCAACATCATTTTATTTGTATAGGTCATTTTTCTTATAACACTTGATGCTCTATAGGACAAAATGCTCTTCAAACAAATGAAACTGAACATGAGAATATACTGCTTTATTTTACCTATTAGAATATACACCTAGTGTTTAAAAAGATTTAGCACTTGAAAATACATAAGAAAAGTAAAAACTATATTTTTTTATTA
>NW_012144968.1:91910-93062 GCF_000956105.1 Propithecus coquereli
GTGAGACTCTGTCTCAAAAAAAATAAATAAATAAATAAAATAAAATAAATGTCATTCTTGAGTAGATACTCGCATTCTCCACCATTAGAAGGAAATATTGATTAGCCAGAAAAGAATGTTTATACTGTCTGAAAAGTAGTTAAGTGCAGAAAATTCTTTTTGAAATAGTTCAACCTTTCTCTTTCTCTTCATATAAGGTACATGGAATCCTGTTTATTTGTGCACAAAGTATGATCTTCAGGGCTCTGTCTTGCATCTCTTCTTGTTTAGAGCATTCATGAAACCATCTCAGCCACTATAATAGGTTCTTCCATCATCTATATAATGATTACTTTCAATGCTGTAACTCTAACCCAGACCTCTTACCCTTCCCTATATAATTCTATCAGAGTAATTTTTCCCAAACAAATCTGATCATACATTTTCCCTATTCAAAATCTTTCACAGACTCCCCACTGAATATTGGAGAAGTCCAAACTCCATATGACATCATACAAAAACATTGTAATCTGAGCTTAGATTTTTTTCTGACATAACTACTCTGCTACTTTGCATTCCCAACTATAAGCATTCTAATTGCTTCCATTTTTGTAGGTCATTGTACTGCTTTTCTCTCTGTGCTTTCTTCATGACATTTTATCTGTCTGGCATGTCCTTTTTCACCCCAGCCAACTGTCAGAGACACACTCACCTTTAAGAGTCACTTCCTCTACTAAGAAGAAGAGTCTCCTTCCCATACTCCTAACAAGGTAGAATCAGTAATTTGAACAGTACTTTTCTTTTATATTTCTTTATCAAGACACCAGAATATACCTCTAATAGAAGCATTTTCATTCATAACATACCCTGTCTCAGGGCTCTCGTTCCCCCTTCAGTTTCACTTTCCTGCATCTGAGAAGACACATCCTCAACTATACTATTTTCTCCCTTTCCTGCTATATATTTTCCACATCCTTTCTACACTCTTCAATGAATTTTAAATTGCCATGAAGTAAAAGGGCTTGAACACAAAGTTGTGATGAAAGTTGGACCCATTAGAATTTAAAATATGTTGTGTAAAGAAAGATGATAGGATCATTCCATTTCTTACCAAAAACTCTAGTCCTCAATCAAATTGTGGATAATTTTCTCTTTATACATTATTTTGAATGA
>NW_012144968.1:93112-95614 GCF_000956105.1 Propithecus coquereli
AATGAAAAAGGAAAGAAGTGAATTGGCTTGTTAACAGATAAATGACCATTTGTAATATCTTATAATGCTGTTTCTCAATAGCATTTATGAGTCACTATTAATAAAAAAATTGTTCTTTCTGAACTCTCATATAGCTGTCTTTGAAGTCAGTAATAATCATTTTAACACAATGCTTGATTCCCTTTCTCCAAAAAGCTTTAAGCACCTGGGAGACATTATCTAATTAATCCTAATGCATGCAGAGAGGCTCTGAGGGGGAGTTTAGCAAGACAAAAAATGTCCATAAAGTTCACTGTGACTATCATTAAAATATTATCTGTTCAAATGCATGTACAAAACACAAGCCTTTAGCCACAGGAATTCACTTAAAATAATTTAAATAGCTTGTAAAATAAAATGGATTTGTATCCACAACTATCATATGCTATAAATTGAATCTGTTGAAACAGATTACTTGAAAGGTGTATCTTTGATATTTACATTATTTTGATTCATATGTATTTCTCTCTCTTCTTAAAAAGCAAAAGGACAAAAGAATAAGCATTTAAGGATCTTAATCATCTGCAAAATTCCTAAAACTATTCAATTCAATAAGTACAATTAATTCTACACAGTACTGGCCCTAATTTTTAGAGTTTTTGTCATTTGAAACTCTCAAATTTTTGAAAAATAGGAAAAATTAAAATGGTTTCAACTGGATTATACTTAAATAGTGTTAGATTTAAGTAAATTAATAGTCTTACCTAAACTAATGATGATTGCAAAAAATAAATAAATTTAGCTTGTCTTCTTTATGCTGAGGAGGGCAAGGGCACAAATTGATCATAGTTTAGCTTAGTTAACCACATAGAATGAGAAAGGATACAGAACCCAAAATGAACTTCATTTGCCAGTCTGTACTGTAGAATTTTCCAAAGAAGCCCATGAGCCCCAAAGCCAGGCTGAAGGGACTCCGTTGACCTAGCTTTCTTAGTATGTAGCGAATATATTAAGAATTGGGAAGAGCAATGCAGGTACCAAGCCTGTATATTAAACCAACTGAGGGATGTGACCCAGGTTATTCTCTTTAATCTCACTGAATGCAACATTACATATTTTACTTCTTTTGTAGACATCTCATCCAGTGCACTGACCAGTTAGGCTGTGTGAAATCTCCTTGTGATGTATTCCATTACTAAAATACTACCATTCATTTTTTTCTTTGGCAAGACTCATCACCCTTATAATTACTGCCTCAATGTATGAATGCCCCACAAAATTGTAAACTTCATGGAGTCAAAGATGGCATCTCACTATTCAGTTCCCCACTGACACATTATTTGGCACAGTATTTACAGTAGGTCACCCCTTATCTGTGGTGGATATGCTGTAAGACCAGCAGTGGATGCCTGAAATCACAAGTAGTAACAAAACTTATGTAGAATATGCACAAAATGGACAAATTTCTCTTCTTTCTTCACAATTTCATGGATATATTTGTTCTTACTATAAAGCATAGCAAGCTCAGCATAGTATTTTTTTTTTTATTATTATTCCTTAAGTTGAAAACTTTGACCTTTTCACTTAAAGGAAGCACTCTATGGCTCCTCTTTGGTATATCCAAATTATCCAAATTGTCAGCATCCATATTCTTGCACCTGGGGGCCATTAAGTCAAATGAGGGTTCCTTGAATACCAGCACTACAATACCATGACAATTAATCTCAAGATAGCTACTAAGTGACCAATGAGTGGGTAGCATATCTGCAGTGTAGATAGGCTAGACAAGAGGAAGATTCACGTCCCAGGTGGCATGGAGCAAAATGACATGAGATTTCATCACACTACTCAGAATAGCACACTATTTAAACATAAATTGTTTATTTCTGGAATTTTCCATCTACTATATTTAGACCGTGGTTGAACGCAGGTAACTGAAACCATGGAAAGCAATGCTGCAGATAAGAGGGGACTACTGTAATTTGTTCTGACTGAGAGATGGATGAAGGCTTTGATAGATAGATAGATAGATAGATAAAGTAGTTACATTTGTTGACTTTGCCTTAAGGTTATCTTCACAAGCCCAGAGGTGCTCTAAATGTCTGGAAGAAATATGGACAGTATAGAAGAAGAGAGTCACAAGAGCTTCCAGAGGCTCCATTACATTTTAGGGTATATATTTGGGAACATATTCATATATTGTTTTCAGTTGAGTATGCTAAAGGCCTACTTCATTTAATATTTTTTTGTCACTTATATGTTAAAAACAATGCTAGGCCATGTGTGAACAAGCACATGACTCAAAAAGAGCTATGTATAAAATTCCTTCCTTGTAATTTTAAATATTGGAATTTCTACAATAATGAAAATGACTCAAAAATTTCCAAGGACATGACAACTTAGAAGTCAATATTGACTATAATAAAATGACCTTTAAAAATTATGTGGTATTATATATAATAGAACTAGAGTCTAAACAGTAAGCACAATAAAAAATATCTATTCTTAAACCAATCCTACATA
>NW_012144968.1:95664-96404 GCF_000956105.1 Propithecus coquereli
ATCTGTAAATCTGTTGGACATGTGACGAGTGTAATTATATAATTCCTCTAACAGTATTTTCTTCAAGATAACATGATAATACTATAAAATTATAACTTTTTTAATATGAATGAGTTGTAGAATACAACAGAGTACTATTGAGTCAGTATGTTTAAAAGGGAGTTGAAACATACAACGCTTGGAAAGTAAAGCTTTCTTGTACACTTGTAAACTCAAGGCTTGATTAGTACCATCAGGAAAAGGTTAGTGAAAATAAACCAAAAATACATATAAACATGTTAGATTCAACTACATAGTTCCACAGACCTACATGACTTACTTATTCTAGCTTACCTGAGGGGGAGCTACCACCCTGTAATTGTTGTTTATTGGAATAAGCACACAACTGGAATTAGAAAAGCTGGGTTCCAGTCTCTCCTGTGTCCCTTACAAATTTTGTATCTCTGAAAAGATCAGGAAATTATTTGAGTCTTAGATTCTTCATCTTTAAAATGGGTATAATAGAATCTACCTCACAGAGTTGACCTGAGGATCAAATAATGTTTGTGAAAGTTCTGTAAAATTTAAAGTGCTATACAAAGAAAACCATTATTAAAGGTATTGCTGTTACTGACACATTTTCAATATACTGGAGAGAGATGGACTGTAACCTACCAGCTAGTCTGGAATTCTGCTTCTCTGTCCCTACTAGGCAGTCAGTAGGGCTGATAATGATCAATTGTCATGTGCCATTTTTTTTT
>NW_012144968.1:101932-103587 GCF_000956105.1 Propithecus coquereli
TTTCAATTTCGAGACAGACCCAATTCTTAAGTCAAATTTGCGAATTTCATAATTATTTCAATTTAAACGTGCAATGCCCCTCTGGTAATATATCAAAAGATTATTAAGTTATTAAGTTAAACATTGGATATTTACTGAAAGGGCCAGAGATTGATAAGGAGCGCTGTTAGTAACCTTTTAAAACCATAATGTATCAATTTCAAGTTACAGAAAATTGTTTAAATGTCATTTATACATTAGAATAAACTGAAACACATAATCACCATCTCCATGAATCACCACTTAGCCTCATTTCTAATCCTCCAATGAAGACAAAGGTTACTAGGCTGCAGACCTTGTTTTCTATTTGATGAGCATTAAGTGCTTAATTTTGAGGATTTCACTGATCTCTTATACAAGGGCAAACATAAATTGTTTTCTAAACAAGAGAGTAAAAGCTGTATATTTATAACCACATCTATAAAAATTGCCTCTATCAATGCATTTAATATTAATTGGAAGTGTAAAGCAGAGCAGTTTTTATCTCTTTGTACGGCAATACATCACTTTGGATGGCGTGGAAGTTCTCTGATGGCAGTAAGAGTGTCAGGAAGTCTGATGTTTAATCCTACAGAGATATAAACAATGCCAAAGACTGAAGTAATATACTCAATAACTGATATCCATGTCCATATGTCTCTGAAAGTTCTCAAATGCATCTGAAGCACAAAGTTAAGTCCAGCTGGACCTGGTTAGTATTTGATTCATAGATCTGAGATCCTGAGACCTGCGGGAGGTTTTTTCAGGTCTGCCAAAATGAGAAATAACACACCTTCCTAGACAAGCCACTGTTTTGATTATTTATACAGCAATAAGATGAATACTGCTAGATGTCAAGAGTGAGATTGATGAAAGGTCTTCACTCTCTCTTTATCACTGTTAAATCCAGTGCCGAGAATTAGCCCAGTATTACACATACTGCTCCTGCCCTCTGCTTAAAGAAGGAATCCGTCACTATTCAAAATATCTTGGGCGCCAGAGTTGGTATTGCTCACTGAGTCTTTGAAGGTGGGTGAAAAATGGGTTGCCTGAATTTACAGCAGACCCTCTGAAAAGGCACAGCCCAGCAGTCAGGGGAGAAGTTCTGTCTTCCACGTTGCTTTCCATGGTGTGATGCTGTGGGGTCCATGACAAAATTCTTACCTCATTAAGATTCTGCAGTTTGTTCTTTACACATTTATAAAGTAAATTTCCCCCACTTCTTTGTTTTACAGAATAGTTTACTCTCCCTGCATTTTTATAGACATATGAAAAGCAAACTTATATTGACTTTCTACCAAGGGTCCAGTACATGGAATTTGCAAATGACATACATACTTGTTGCCAATACAGCTTGATTTTAGGAAAGGGCTAAGATATGAGAGGCTCCAGATTGAGCAGTATAGTCACAGTCCATTAAAACCATGTCATATGGCAAAACCAAAGACCTCCCACATCACAAATTGGACTCCTCTGAGGGTCCAGTAAATACAGTGAAGTAATCAGATTGTAAAGGGTTAATACGAAAGTATATCATGAGAAAATGGAACAGTACAGGTATTGTCCTTTTGCTCCAAACCTAAGATTGGTCATATGAGCTCTGGTCTGACATGCAGAACAAGCTTTTTATAAAGCAG
>NW_012144968.1:106007-107393 GCF_000956105.1 Propithecus coquereli
ATAAAGGTGAATGGTGTCATAAACAAGAGAGCTTTGTTAAGGAAGAGACAGCTTTTTGATGAGCTCACAAAGTTACTTCTGCTGGATAATTCCAGGCACAAAGTCAAAGCTTCTACTCTTCCAAAAAAATGAGAAAACTCAATTTACAGTGCCTGTGGAATCAAGGTGTGGTGAAAAGTGAAAGATTTATTTTTTTTCTCCTTATAGTGATTATGTACACTCAACTTCAGCTCACTGATTAAAAGGAAGTTTTCTTTTGATTTCATTTCTCTATTGCAGGTTAAAAAAAAAATCCCACCCTTAACATCTTTCAATGATAATTTGAGGATGTTGCAGAAAATTCTGATAACTGATCAGCACACAGAAGAAAGGTTAGTATTCTTCCAAAGCAATTGACCTGCAGAGTAGAAAGTCAAAAATACCATTTAAATTCTGTCTAGGAGAATAGCCCTCCTTAATGCACAGGGAATGTTGAAAGAGCACTGAGAGAGCCCTCCAGGGGCCTGAGGTCCCAACAGTGTGTACTGAATCACAACAGACTGCATCAGATACACCCATGATATGAACAGGTACAATCCTCAGTAGGAACTTCCAGTCTTTGTGACTGGGGACTCAGTTCTATACTCAAAGAAATGTCCATATCCCAGTAGTACCAGTTACTGAGGGGAGAACTAGTTCACAGGGCAGTCCCTGATCACCCTGAACCAAACTAGACATTTTCTGAGATGAGAGAGTGATGAGATTATAGTTCAGAACAATATCAACCTGATATCTGTGGAAACTATTTCTAAAGTTTTTATATTTGGTGGATTTTACTGCCCTCTTTGCAGAAAGCTTAGAACTTTACTTAGGGTTGAAAATTATTACCTTTGTTTTGGTTCTAAAACTAATTTTATCATTAATGGTGATCACTTGAAATACTTGGACCATCTTGGAAAAGCCTACTAGGTAATAATGAGGAGTTGCAACCCCCACTGGTTAATGCAATTATAAAGTAGAAAAAGGGAACAGAAAAAAGAACCTGAAGGTTTTACCAGGTGGCCTAGAGATTGTTAATCTCTTTCTTTGCAATGTAAAATAATTAAACATTGAGAATTTAGCTAAAGATTACAGGTAGCTGGTAAAGGATTGAAAGCAGGGTCTCTTGACTGCCAATTCAAGTGTCTCTCTACCATAACATGGTGACTCACCTAAGGAAATGCTTGATGTCTAGAATACTTCTCTGGATAATAATGAACAGAGAACTAGTATATATTTCCTATCTTTTGTGGTGCACTATAGGCTGCCTTTCTTTCCATTCACCAGAGAAGCCAGTGTTTAATAATGTGTATAATGCATAGTTGGGCAATATCCTAAATGCGCAGTGTCTTCAAGTGAAGAGCACCT
>NW_012144968.1:108303-108823 GCF_000956105.1 Propithecus coquereli
GGTTAAAACTGCCGATTTCATCTGCCTACAAGCCTTCAGGCCTTAGAATTGTTAATAGTTCAAGGCCTATAGTAGTACCACAGAATTTGCAGGTATGGGCAGGTAGTAAATATACTCTTCAGAGATTGGTCTGTGGATATTTTTTCCACATGAGTAAAGTGAATATTGAAACCAATTTACATTTCCCAAGTTCTAAGGAATAGAATGAGGAAATCTGAGTTAACTAGTGTTATATTTTCTAATTAACACAGTGATGTTTTGAAGCCCTTGGCAGCTATGGGCTGGGCCACCCATTAATGTGGTTCTGTTACATGCTCTAGAGCTTTAGAAACCATTTGTCCAGCTAGGAGAGGTATTAATATCACTGTCAAGTGCCATATTTATAAGTTTCTCTGAACATGCTTCTTTCTATTCTGGCTTGAAACACCATGGCAACAACCAGGTGGGTAGTGACTCACTGTGCTATGAAGCACATAAGCAGAGGCACAAGAATAGTTTGAGGCACAGGTAAAGTTCCATT
>NW_012144968.1:114843-115423 GCF_000956105.1 Propithecus coquereli
GAATAAACTCAAGCAACAAATATAGGAATTTTCAACCTATGATTAGAATAAAATCTAAGATTTAGCTGGTAATATTTATATTTCAAACCAGGAAAACAGTGCTGAATTGGAGAATAATAAAAAAAAATTCAAAAAATGTCAATAGGATAAAATTAACAAAATGCAAGTATTTGCATTTAGTCTGAGCAAAGTCAATGTTTTCAGGATTTCTGCTTATCTAACACGGTTTTAAAAGACAGAAGTTTCCTTTACTGTTTCAGTTACAACAGCCATAAGGCAGCAATGTCCTTGCAATAGTATGAGATGATATGCAGATAATTATCATTAAAATCATACTCCATTCAGTTGATAATATTTACAGGAGTGTTGCTTACACTTATTAATCAAAGGCTAAAGAAAGCTCAGTAGATATTACATTAACCGTAAAGTAGTGGATGCTCCTATAACAACAGCGCAATCAAGAGTATATTTACAGGAATTCCTAAAATGTGGCCTTATTAACACACAATTACAAATTCCCCTGCCAATGTGTGAACTATCCAAATGAATAAAAGTGTACAAAATAGCAAACTGGGGATGA
>NW_012144968.1:116488-128990 GCF_000956105.1 Propithecus coquereli
GGGGTGTATATATCTTATTTCAAAACAAAAGCCAGAGTCATGCCTTGTGAATAATAAGAAGCGTTCTTGTTAAGGTAAGGATGTCCACCATTGTTACAGTTATTTTGGGAGTAATAGTCATTGTAACTAGTCAATAGAAAGAAATATAAGACAAAGATAATAAAAAGAGAAAGATAAAATTATCATTTTTTATAGAAAGTGCAGGTAAACATAAAGCCTAAGAGAAACAATCAAAAACCTATTTTTAAACTAATAATTTTAGCAAAGGGTAAGTTTTATAATTAATATGTAAAAATCCGTCACTTCCCTAAACTAAAAACAAGAATTGCCAGTTGTCTACAATTAAATGCCCAGTTTCTGAAAGGCACTCAATAAATATTAACTGAACAAATGAATAAGTGAATGATTAAATATAAGCAAAATCAAAAAACATGTCAATTAATGAGAACAACTCAAAACATAAAATATGTAGGATTAACCTACTGAGAAATGCATCTAGTCTATATGAATATGTAAAAGAATAATCACTAAATTCAATATTATACATGCAATATAAATATATATACATATACACATGTATAATATATATTAATATATGATGCATTCCCAATAAACAAACAGAAATTGCTTTGTAATTCCAAGAACTCTTGAAATCAGCCTTGATACTTGAAAAAAGATTGCTGAGGGCTACATGCCCTGTCATTTATTAACTCATATTATAAAGCCACAGTAATTAAAACAGTGTGATTCTGTGCTGCAATGGAAGCTATGTATTGGCTTATCTATGGTGTTATCACCAAGTGCTGGTATTTCAGATTATTATTTTTTAAATTTTTATTGGTAAATTTAGCAAGCTTGTTTTTATGTTTAAAATAAGCATGTATCAATTAAGTAAATACTATAAAACTTTTTAAAACAGATGTTAAAAAGATCTTATGAAAGAATGTTCTTTTGATATGAGAAAAACAGCATATATATGAGAATCAAAAGGCTCCTAACTATTATCTATGACCATGGGAACTTGTCTGAAAGAAGATTTTGATTAAAAATTGTCAGAGTTGTAAGGGACCTCCTGAAGGAGGGCCAGAAGACACTGCTGCTTAAATATCCTTGGTTCTAAGTACGGGAATTTATAAAGTATTGAACTCTGCTCTTAATTTGCTTTTGATGAAAGTAGAAAGCATCAGTGTATACGCAGTCCTAACAAAGGTGTCAAGTTCTTATGTGCATACCTATTAAAATGAAACTTCTTGAGTGCATTTCATTAATGTTATATATCACAGAAATTGCTTTTGAATCTAGTTTTGTCTGAGCCAGTTATAGTCTAGGAACTATAAACTAAATTCATAGTAGGTGACTATAATTAAATATGCCAATACTTATATGCAGTCTTTCCTGGGTCTCATATTTCCTTTTGAGAGTATGCAATTTAAATGTCCTGTTCAGTTTCAGGTAGAAGCTGATGTCTACAATAATCAGTAACCAAGTGAAAATGAAAGTTTTCACACCAGCTGAATTGTGGGCCATCTCACTCAATTATCCATCATATTTAACCTCCTTTCGATTAATGTGAAATTGGTGGTCAGCTTAATTAATTTCAAGATCATAATGAGAAAAGATTTTTGAAAACCCCATTTTCACTGTTCTCAATTCAAACAAGCCCTATCCCCTTCAGGGGACACACTTGTCCAAGGCTCAGGCCTTGCCAGGCAACTCTAGGAAATCGTATGACCCTGGCTTTAACAAGGTAGCTTTACTTTAAAGTTCATCCATTAGATCTTGCTGTCCCTTCTGACTTCTGCCCAATCATGGACCTTTCATTTAGCGCTAAGCTTGCTGAACACAAGGCTCATTTTTGGTGTTTCCATATCTTGTACTACAATTCTGCTTTTAGCCCTTTTAAGTTCACTGTTGCTCCCATCACTCTATAGAAATTTACTTGTTTTATTACAATCCAAGAAAATTCTAGAATTCCAAAGGCCAGTGGCTATACTAGTGTTTGGATAAATGTTGATTTAACATGACACCCAAGGATCATCAAAGCCTTCAAATATGATTATGTCATTTACCAATCTGCCTCAAAATGCTATTTGGTGCATTTGTGAGTTAACACTAATTTAATCTGATTTAATTCTACGATAAAATTTAATTTGTTAGAATTTTCTTAAAAGGAGACAACTTATTAACAATCTTCAAATTTCATATGTTTTTATGAGCCAATATCTGAAAACTCAGAGGAAAAATGACATCTTATGAAATATTATAAAAGTCAATTTCACTGGTGCTAATTTATGACATTCAGAAAGAGAAAGGCTATTGATATAAAATCATCACTAGAATCATTAGTACCCAAGTCTTTCTATATCAGACGTTATTAAAGGACCAAAAAATAAAGCTTCCTTCTATAGGCAATATTACAGTATGGCAAAAAATTTTTTTAAATCTGAATTTTATGATTCTACTTTTCTCATATTATATCTCTTCCTGCTGGTAATTTCTGTATGACTCTCTGTCATTCTATCAGGAACTGAATGAAGCTGCTCTTTTGCTTTTTGGAAGTGAACACTTCCTCCCTTATCACCACATTGTGAGCATCCACCTCCCTGCATGGCAACCCGAGAAAGAGTTAACCGGAGCAGGTATGCAGACCTGAGGTAGGGAGGTAGGGAAGCGAACACATGCTAGTTTGAAAGTACTAGACAGAGGCTTGTCAGTTCTAACCTGACTAGAATTCTCTCAGGAATACTGAGTTGCAAGATAAGAATGAAGCTTTGATAACCCAAATGCACTTTGATAGAACATCAACTGAATTTAGTACCGAAGAGCAACATTTTTAAGGTTCTAAATTTTAGCTGGAGGCAGAGGGAATACCAGAAGGAAAATAAATGAAAGCTGCTTGCCACTTCAAAAGCTAATCTTTGTAATGCTTTCATTAGCAGTTTAAAAAAACCACATACACACTTTTGAAGTAGAAAAGAAATGATTTTGATGACTGATTGCTATAGGGTGTAGTTTAACTTTCCAGTCTTTCAAAAATAGGCAAGGTCAGGAATTTCTTTTACTGCTGTTGGGATTGTAAAATATTTTGTTTTTAAAGGAACCAAAATAGATATATAAGAGAGAGATTAGCTGATGAACTGTTCATTTAGTTCCCTCAATAAAAGACAACTATCTGTTATATTCAGAGTGAAAGAGGAGATGAAAGGTTCTTCTTTCTAAAGAAACTATTCCCTTAGGCTGGAGGTAAAGGCATTTTTTTCACTTTTAAACAAACACAATATAAAAATACTTGGACTTGATCATAAAGAAGTTATGATGGAAATGGCAACTAGGAGACTCTACACCAAGGATGTTAGGGGATGCAAACGAGTGACAAACACTGTTAGCTGAGTCTAACAAAGGAAAACATTTGTGTTTCAAACCAAAATATATAACCCAAATGCCGTACAAGTTTGTAAACAGCAAAATAGGTAAAAGGCAAGTTCATGTCCCCAACAACTTTAAGATTTTCTACCAGAAGACCTGGACTTGAGAACAGTCCTGCCTGCCAGATACACTGTGGGTTTTGTGGCTGTAAAACCAATGATATTATGGATATAACATGTGGGCTGAGATATACTAGAGAATTCCTAATTACACGGTATCCTCATGATATCAATCTTAAGGAAGAAACAATATGCAATATTTATTCTTTTAATACCAAGTGATTCTAAATCGCGTTTATGTTATCACAGTATGCTTTTCACAACAGATTTCTAATATCATTCTTGTTATTTTCTCTTCAATATTGTCATCAAATACGACTAGCTGTAGAGTTCCATTGGGACACTTGGTCTGCCCTTTCTGCTATCACAGGGAAACTCCACACATTTATTCCCAACTCACAAGCAGTACTAAGATACAGTGACAGTGTCTTGAATTTCTTACATACCAAAAATGTTAAAGAAAAAAATGTTTAAGTAATAGTTAAAAACATGGCAGTGTTTAAATGGTGGCAAGAAGGATGTGGGACGTTTGGAGCAGAAGCAGCAGAAAATTAATCACATAGTTGGGAATGACGACAGAAATAATGGTTAGGTTTTACTAAGCACTTTTGTGTATCAGCCACTGTTATTTAGATCAAGTCATGCACAGGATCATATTACAAGTGTTATATCTAGGAAAAAGCAC
This sequence comes from Propithecus coquereli, assembly GCF_000956105.1. NCBI lineage: Eukaryota > Metazoa > Chordata > Mammalia > Primates > Indriidae > Propithecus > Propithecus coquereli. The sequence continues at coordinate 120,659 of NW_012144968.1, forward strand.
TGTGTACGTGTGTATGTGAAAAAAGTAAAGCAACTAGAAACTACAAAAGAGTAGCTGGGAGTGATTTAGGGGAAAGCTGAGGCAGGGTCCTGAATGCCAGGATAAGATGAGAATAATATTTTTATTCTACAAATATGAAGGAGACACTGTAGGTTATGCTTAAGCAGGCTGAGGAAAAAGGTACTCGTCAGGATAAATTTGCCATATCCACAAAATGTGCTATAATTTAATGTCAAGGCTTTCTTAGTTTATACGCAACACTGTTAGATCCGTAACTTAAACATTTAACTATTTATGGTCAGATGATTGATTTTGTTTTGGAAAGATCAAACTCTAATTTATGGACAACCATTGTATAGCCTTCTCCCTTTTTGGGATTTCTTAGCGTCTCTTGTGAGGGATGCCCAAATTCTTTATTTTCATCCATTTCTGTAGATTTTAATTATTATAAATATTTGTAATCAAAGCATATTAAATATTGTTTTCCTGTATTTGTGCTTACTATTTGAGGTCTAATCATGCTATTAGAATATCAGTTTTTTTCAGAGAAAATATGTTGGAAATAGACTCTCCCAGGCTTCTTTCTAAACAGCAGTGATTAGAAAAAGCAGTCATTAAGAATGTGAATGTTGCGCCAGGCACAGTGGCTCATGCCTATAATCCTAACACTCTGGGAGGCCGAGGCAGAAGGATTGCTTGAGCTTAGGAGTTTGAGACGAGCCCAAGCAAAAGTGAGACCCCATCTCTACTAAAAATATAAAAATTGGCGTGGATCCGTAGAGATAGGAACACTCATACACTGCTGGTGGGACTGCAAACTAGTAGTGCAACCTCTGTGGAAAGCAATATGGAGATACCCTAAAGAGATACAAGTAGAGCTACCATTTGATCCAGCAATCCCATTACTGGGCATCTACCCAAAAGAACAAAAGTTGCTCTATGAAAAAGACACTTGCACCCGAATGTTTATAGCAGCACAATTCATAATTACAAAGATGTAGAAACAACCCAAGTGTCCATCAATACACGAGTGGATTAATAAAATGTGGTATATGTAATACCATGGAGTACTATTCAGCTTTAAGAAACAATGGTGATATAGCACCTCTTGTATTCTCCTGGATAGAGCTGGAACACATTCTACTAAGTGAAGTATCCCAAGAATGGAAAAACAAGCACCACATGTACTCACCATCAAATTGGTATTAATTGATCAACACATAAGTGCACATATAACATTTATTGGATGTCAGGCAGTGGGGAGGGGGGAGGAGGGGATGGGTATACACATACACAAAGAATGTGATGCCCACCATCTGGGGGATGGACACCCTTGAAGCTCGGACTTGCAGGAGGAAGGGGGGGGCAAGAGCAACATACGTAATCTAAACATCTGTACCCCCATAATATGCTGAAATAAAAAGAAAACAAAAAAAATTAGCCGGGTGTCGTGGTGTGTGCCTGTAGTCCCAGCTACTTGGGAGGCAGAGGCAGAAGGATCACTTGAGCCCAGGAGTTTGAGGTTGCTGTGAGCTAGGCTAACACCGCCATAGCACTCTACCCAGGGCAACAGAGTGAGACTCTGTCTCAGAATAAAAAAAAAAAAAAGAACATGAATGTGGCTGGCTTTAATACAGACCCTCAAAACAGCTACTAGAAAAGTTAATCGCAATATGATAATGGGTCAATAACACCATTATCAAGAATGAATAACATCTGCGTTTAGTTATCAAAGGACAAATTTCAAACTTTAGCTGTGAAAAGGTTTTCCTTTTGGATTATAAGCATAATACTCTATACCTACTGAAAATATTTTACTACTATTGTACCAACACAGAGATATATGTAATTAAACTAGAAAATATGTTCCTCTCCATTAATGTTACTATTAGATATTCCAGATCAGCCATTAGAAAATCAAAAGTAATAATGTCCAAACCATTTTGTAAGAAGATCATGCATTGAGCTGCATTATTCCTGTTTCCCTGACAACCTGCCAGCATTCATGACCCAACCAAATTCCCAACAGTGTTGCAGAACAGGCTTTTAATAATGCGAAGTCCTTTCTTTCTTTTAATGGGATGATGTTCTCTTAGTGAGAATGAAATCGCCCATCAACAATCTGGTCATCAGTTCTCTTTTCAATATCCCAAATGCAATTTAACTTTTGTTAACCAATTCTTAGATTATTTTGTACTGGATGCTACTCAGAAAGTACATTTATAACTGTGAGGTATAATTGATATCCAAGGATTCTGAATAAACCACTTAAAACATAATGGTTAACTTTCTTCCCCTTACTGATATATCACTAATTATTTTAAATAGTATGTTTTAAGTGGTATAACTAGTAAGAAGAGGGAAAAATGATAATTACTAAGATATTTTCTAACAGGTATTTAAATACTGTTTTTTACATAACTGTCCAAGTTATTTTAAGGCATTAATGCAACACATTTAACTCTACAAAATAGAACACTAATCTTCACCCTTTTTCAAGTCCCTGAGGACTAAGAAAATATGTCATACCTGCATATTTGTAAATGGCTAATTTATCATATGATCTTTTATTTTTTTTAGCTTTTTATGTTATAAATAATTTGCCTCTCTTTTCTGTATACTTTTTGCTAAAATAAAGAGAAGCCTGCTTGCTGTCCTCTGGCTCAGCATTTTATATTAAAGAGTGTCTATCATACCAGTAATAGGCAAAGTGGTTCAGTTTACTAAAACACGTACACAGGGTGTTGTTAATCAATGGCACTTTATTGATTTTTTTTTCCAGAGAATAAAATCACACAAAGTATTATACATAAAGATAGGATACTAGGCAAACAAACATTACCTTCATTGGTTTGTAGCCATAATAGTAGAATGAAGGAATAGCTAAAGAGATATATTTATATTTCAGAAAATAAAAATCTTGCCTTTGAATGTCCTATATAATTATTTTTTAAATTGGGAAAAATTAAATGTTGTTTAAAAATGCCATTCTATTACTCCATGAAAATGGCAATCTGGATTATTTTAACATTGCTTTATAGTCCCTGCCCTTGAATTTAAGAGTGCCTTTCCCCTTATGTTTTTGATGAATGTTCCAATATGAATGAGTTATCTATCTACTGACTTACTTTTATGAAATAACGGTAAAAATGACAACAAAAGCAAACTGAACAATACATAGAAAGATATTACTTTCATCATATGAAGTTCAATTCCTCAAGCAGATAATCATTACTATCTTTTTAAAGACCTTTAAAAAGATGAACTCATTACTATATTTGGTGGCAGATTAGTGAAGATCATAGTAGAATGATCACTAGTATCTTTTGTTATACTAAAACATAATACATCAACATAATAAAATTTGTTATCTAGAATCCAAAATATTTCACATTATATTTATGCTCTATCAGTCTTTGTTATTTTTTTTTATTTAATTAAACCCCACCACTACCACCTCTGCATCCATTTCAGCTTCATCTTTTGGTTTTTCTTCCTTCCACAAAATGATGTGAAAGGAGCTGCTGCTTTTCATGCTAGCCCTCTGCCAGCTCTGTCTCCACACACACCAGAGGACCTGGTTGTTTCCTCTTGAGAGGTAAAAGCCACAAGCACAAGAAAATATGTGTGATTAACAATCAAAAGGAGAGCAGGTGGCTCTTCTCCATTTCAGGCACCAGTAGTGTTGGCCTCCAGCTTAGTTCAGTTCAACAAAGATTTATAAGATGTATTGAGCACTGAATTCATTCCAGACACTAAACTGAGCTCGGAGGATGTGGAATTACATAAGCATATGTTCATGCACTCCAGGAGTGTCCCATGTGATAGCAAAGTTATCTGTAAAGTTAGTTTTGACAGCTATCACGGAGTTACATCTTAATTGGTATCCCATCTTAAGTAAGATCAGTGTCTAAAGCAAGCACATTTGGCACATAGAGACAACACTGTCTTTGGAAATAACCTTAAATCATCCATAAAATCCAGTATGTAACACCAGGCACACCATCACTGTCCTAATGAATTTGCATTTAACATTGTGGGAATCACTAAGTAATACTAAAGGAAGAATCAAAAGCAAAGTTTTGTGGAAATGACTGGATAGTCCACATTTTCTGTTCATAACTATTAAACTGTTAAATGAATGAGGAGGCAGCAGAGCATCTAAAGAATGAGTGAATAAAGAAAAGTGGTATATCCATACCATGGAGTACTACTCAGTCATAAAAAGGAATGAAATAATATTGTTTGCAGCAACTTGCCTAGAACTGGAGACCATTTTCCTAAATGAAGTAGCTTAGGAATGAAAAACAAATACCATGTTTTCACTTATAAGTGGGAGCTAAATGAGGGAAATACATGGTCAGTAAGTGGTGTAATGGACTTCGAAAATCAATAAAAGGGGAGGCTGGAAGGGAAATGAGGGATACAAATCTACCTATCAGGTACAATTTACACTATTTTGGTGATCAGTACACTGAAAGCCCTAACTTCATCATGATACAGTTCAGCCATGTAACAAAAAACACTTGTACCCCCTAGAGCTATTAAATAAAAAGATGTAAGAAAACAAAACAATCTCTGCTTGCACCATTTATACTCTGCTTTAATACTAAGCCTCACTTCTCTAAATTAAACAAGCTTAAAGCCTGACAAAAATTAAATGATGTTTAATTCCAGTAGGTACAAGTAGGTATCAATAAATGTTTGCTGGATTTAATCTAAGTCTTTATCAAATTTATAACTTTGAAAAGTATAGAGAATTGGGCCATGTGCTTCCTTGTCTCTTCAAACTGGTGTCACTATGACCCTGCTTAATAGCCATCATGCTCAGATCTTGAACACTGAATTCAATGGGTCAAGTCCTATTTTACTCTTCGTTGGGAGCTAGATTCTAAAACTAGAAACTTAAATGTGAATATGATGCAACCCACTGCATGCATAAAAATATTATTTGGGATTCAAAGAATAGGATTTTAAGCTAAATTGAGATCTTTGTGAAGGTTTTATAGAGTGGATGAAGCATATATAGAGTTATAAAGGATGTGTAAGAGTTAGACCAGAAAAAAAAAAAAGGAAATGGTAATGTAGATAGTGCTAAGGGTAAAGATGTATAGTCATGAAACACTACAGTTTGGGCAGAAAACATCTTCCAGTACCATTATAGCCTGACATCCAAAGACAGTTAGGTAAGATTTGTATCATGGAGGACTACTTATTCTGTGCTAAGGAGGCTGGCCTCTATTCTATAGGTATTAGACACTTAAAGATTTTGATTAGGTGAATGGCATGGTTGGATTTTCATCTAAGATGTATTCTTCTTTACCTGTAGTGCAAAGAATGGATATAAGGGCAATAGAATGAGAAGTTAAAACATTGGTTAAAAGATTATAAGCCTTGAGTTAGGGTAGTGGTGACAAGGAATGGGTGTGGGGGATAAAAATCAAGAACTACTTGGAGTTAATCTTGGCAACTGAGTCACTTGCATTGAAGGAGATGGGTCAAACAGCGATAGACAATGCCTGTGTCCAGCAAACTCCGCTTGACTGGCTGATGATGGTAAACCCTGACAGGTAGGCTACGGGAGGCATAAATGATCCATATGAGTTTCCTGTAGGTTACCAAGAAAATGGGGCCACCAGGAATTTTGATACACAGGACTAAATAAGTATCAGAGAAGAGACTAAGACAAGGGATATAGACTTTAGAGTCTTCAAACTAAAAGTGATAATTAAACCCCTTAAAGTGACAGAGATTAACAAAGAACTTCCCAGGGAAAATAACTGTTAAGGAGTAGGCAGCTCATGAATTTTCAGAGGACAGACAAGAAGAGAAACAGAAGAGAAAGTAGGAAGAGCTTAGGGAAGAGACAATTTAAGGCACAAATGTAGCATCTGGAAGAGCTGAACAGCAGTGCGGCCTCAGGATTACCCGAGGCTTCTCCACACAGTTTTAATGGAGCAGTAGACACAGAAGCTAGCCCAGGAAGTGGGAAAGCTAGTGTAGACACTCTTTCAAAACATGTAGCTAAGGAAAGGAGACACTCAAAGACTGAAGTGCAACATGGAATCAGGGTTTGCTGATGTTTTAAGATGAGAATGTTTGAATGTTTACAGCAAAAGAATATCAAACAAGTTTTATTTTGTGCTAACATTGATTGATCAGTAGTGGATGTTTGAACACAAGGTCAAGAGCAACTGTGATGCCTGTATAGTTCAGTGGAAAAAAGAAAGCAAATGATTGATGATGAGTGCCTACTGCAAGCAGGAGAGGGCAGTGGTGGCATGATGTCCCAGATTTGCCATTCCTTTATGAGCTTACTCCAAACGTCTAGGGTTATTCACAGATGAGATGCACATTGGGCATGCTAGTAAATATTATAGCTGATTGATTATGAAAGGAAAGGAGAATTGAAGAACAAGATAAACTTCATAACGAGTTACTGTGAACAATCAACTAAGCTACAATGGAAATAGACTTCACTGGAATTCACTAAGCTGATTAAGAGAATTTTAGCAAAACATAAATATGAATACTATGGGGGGAAAAGTAACATCTTTTCTTCACCCATCACAAGAGTCATGGCTCACAAGACCTATAAAAAAAGACAGGTCAACAAAAGAAAAGCATAATAAATTATTTTAAAAAACATGTTTACATGCCATGAGAGCTTTCAAAAATGAAGACCAAAGACCCAGGGAAAACTGTACTTTTATGCTAAGTCTGATGAAAGAAATGGACAGTTGCAGGGAAATATGATTGGATAGAAAGGGCTATGATCTAATGGTAATAAACTAGGCAGAACTTCAGCAAGGCCCGATTGTTCACATTCTTTCCTGTGTCTCTGTATAACATTTCTTCCACCCCAGGTATGGGACAGGACCCTTTGGGAATGAGGGTGTTACGACCTATTTTCAGGCAGATAGCTTAAAGAATCCCCTTAAGACCATACTTCAGGGGAGAAAAGCGAGATATCAGAGATGTCAGAGAAACTTGCTTCTGCCAATTCCCAAGGGGTCATATTTTGGGGCATCATGTTCTGACTGTCAATAATACCATGGCATTATTTTCCTTTTTCTATTTACAGTGTACAATGTGACTTTTTGATACATGTATATACATTGTAAATGATTAAGTCAAGCTACTTAACAAATCCATCATCTCACATACTTGTTCTTGTGGTGAGAACATTTAAGAGCTACTTTCTTAGCAAATTTCAAGTATACATTATTATTAACTGTAATCACTATAATGCACAATAGATCTCCAGAACATATTCTGTCTAACTGAAATGTTGTAGCCTTTAACCAATTAACAACACATTTGAAGAAATGGCCATGAAAGAAAGAATATACTCCCATTCTTTCCGGTTTTTCTTTTCATTTATTGTTTCTTATCTAGATTTTGCTGCCAAGAAAATGGGAGGTTCTTGATGCTGTTGTGATATCACCATTTCTGTAGAGTTGAGGTATATTGGGGTGGGATAAGAACAGAAGTTTATGTATCATGGATCTGACCTCCTATTGCATGTCTCAATCAATACATACTATTTGTGAGTTGAGTGCTAGAAAAAATAATGGCTACCTCAAGTCCTTAACTTAAGCAGCAAAGAGAGGCAATAGATCAGTATACATTAATGACTTTGATACGATAACCCTACCAAAAAGTTGGCCTTGGATTAAAGCAAAAGGGATTTCCCTGTACTCTAGGTCTTCTATAAACATAGTTACAAGGCAGCTCATGCTTAGCATGGGCCATACAGAAAATGGATGTATACTTGTAACAAATTCTGTAAAACATACCTGAGTAATTCAATTAGGTAAAGCAATCTGATGTGGCTGAGTTGTGAGTTTTCTTTTTAGTTCTTATGATTCCTGTCTGATAATTATGTATTATATCACATAAACAACTGATAATCTTAAAGCCTGCTTTATTTAAAATTGGTAATTTAAGTACCAAAAGTAAATGTGTCTAAGCATGTATTAAACAGGCCCATGTCAGTCCACATATTAATTTTGTGACTTTTCCCCTTCTTTATTTTTTAAAAATGTATTCTCCAATATGGAAGAACTTGTTTTGACTATGCAACTTAGCAATGAGAAGTGTCCATGTTCAGCAGGTGTACTGTTCTATTATACAATCCATTCTTTACGTATTCTAATTCCTTACAAATCCTTTTCTAAAGGGTACTCAATAATGTTAAAATATAAATGATCTGGTGTATGAAAGATTATATTCAATAAACTTTTTGAGGGTTAATCTGCTGGCTCAATTTAATATATATGTTAAATGATGTGTTTATCACATCCTGAATCAGGAGAATATAATCTATTGA
>NW_012144968.1:130297-130936 GCF_000956105.1 Propithecus coquereli
CTGAAAGATTTAGAACTTTGAAAGACTTGGGCTGTGCTGGTGCTAACACATGCTACCAGGCAGCAGAGTCCAGTAGAGCTGGAGCAAGTGTAATAAAATGTGACTGTATTTGTTTTCCTTGCAAACTTGCCTGCCCCACAAACCTCCCCACTGCTCCCAGGAATTCATACAAGGCAGTAACACTCTGAAGCCTGTGGGAGGGCAAGGGAAAGAAAGGATGGGCAAATTAGCTATAATTGGATCTTATTAACTCAGTCATTTAAATTGCTAATCTGTTTCCAAATAGGCTCATTTGTAGATAACTCATCTTTAGCTGACTGAACTTGGCTTTTCTAACCCTTCTTGTAATCGGGAGAGAACTGAATGTTACCAATTATTTTTCTTATATTACATTTTAAAAAATAAATGGTTAAAAATTTCTAGGCATATTAGAATTGAATCTCAATTTTATATCCACCTAGGTAAAGAATATGATCATCAAATGACAAGATTTTACATGGGCTCAATTAACTTCCAAAGAAAACTCCTACAAACCCAGTTAATATTAAAGGCAGTAAAATGTGGGGAGAGGATCGAATTTCTTAATAAAATTCCCAAAGGTATACGCAATAGATATAGATATATATCTCTATATGAAGA
>NW_012144968.1:131211-132917 GCF_000956105.1 Propithecus coquereli
TATTGAAAAATTCTATGGTCTATAATATCACTGTTACCTGGGTTAGATGATTTCATTAAAAAATACAATTAGGCAGGCAAAGAATGGTCTTTTACTCAATTTTACTTAAAATACATAGTATTCAGTAAATATTTGTGAGAATAAATGAATAAGGAGTGACGGTTATATATTCCATAGACTCCGTTTCGCTTTCTCTTTAAAAAAATGTGTCTAAATTTAAATAATAAAGTGGCAACGCTGAAAAACTATTTCTAGTTCTTCAGTTATAACAAATCTAAATGTCTTGATCATTTCTTTATATCTCCTCTAAGTTTTCTAGGAGAAGATTTTTTATTTATCTTTTCTTCCACTGTACATGTTTTAATGATGCAAATGACAATTGATAAACACTGTTTTAGAAGAATAAAAAAAACCTAAATTCACTGTCTCAGTTTCTTCACATCTAGTATCTGAGTCCTAAGAGAGGTACAATAAGACTCTAGAATTGTAAAGCAAAAATAGATATTCAGACAAAAATTTCTTAATTTTATGTTTCTTTATTTCAGCATCAAACACATTTTGCCTTTTGTGATTTAATCTACTTTAAATTTTTATTTTTTAAAATTCATTTTCTTTTTTATTGGTCGCAATAAGAATCTCCTTCCCAAAGTATGTAGAAGTTGAAGCAGGGAACTCAGATTTTTTGTTACTTCTATTGTAGCCTAAAAATATGCTAAAGGTACAAATGCAAAAGTTAGAACACCAACTAGTGTTGTCCCTGGTCTTCACTTTGGGGTCGCTACCTAGGGAGTGGATCCAATAAAAAAGTCTCAAAACTATGTTCTAATATTATTAAGAAAAGGACACTTGTCAATGATATGAGGTGATATCCATTAGTTTTGGCAGGAAGAACATTACTCCTTTACCAAGAAAATAATGACCCATTTTCACAATGGCTTTTGGAAATACAAAGAGCAAGCACAGATTGTAGAGGTACAGATGTATGCTTTACAGGGTCTCAGGGAAAAAATGGTGTCTGCTTCCTGCTGTCTTCTCTGTTAGAATATTATGAAGAAGGAAAGAGAGATCACTCAAAGTGATATTTCAGGCTGAAAAGAACAATGGTATTAAAGAAAATGAATAAGCAATAGATGCCTATCTTCCACAGCACCTAGACTATTCAAGTTTACTAATAAGAATAGCCGCTGATAAATTATATTTTAATAGCTTCCATTGAACACTGTTTTTCATTAGAATGAGTTTCTAGTTATAACATCTTTCATATAAAAATAAGTCTGTTTAGTTATAATGGGAAAGAGTGGTTATTCCCAATGAGGGTGGGAGTGGTGGTTGATTTTTTAGTGTGATCATGTCAAGAATTTATTGCAGTTTCAGATATTAATATATTAATTTATCTCAATGCAGACGATAAAACAATTAAATTTCCATAATTGAGAGGCACAGTTCCCTCCAAATAGACACTTTTATATTGAAATTGATCTAAAATCTTTATCCTTTCTAGAAGATAATCCATGATATTTACTAAGTTTTTACTAAGATACCCTTTTTGTCCTATGAAAAGGAGGGTGTTAGAAACAGGTGACCAAGAAGAGCTTATTACTTAGGAAAATAAACTCATAAAGGTTTAGAAAAAATCTTGTTTTTTCAAACATGACTTGATTTATATTAAATGCAAGATTGAAAAGAAAATTTCATATTTTTGATTC
>NW_012144968.1:133447-158724 GCF_000956105.1 Propithecus coquereli
TAGTTGTTTCTATTGTTGTTGGGGTGGCTAATTTATATATATAAAAGAGGCCTATGGTGCAGGGAAGCAGGCTCAGAGAAAGTGAAATTACTGGAGGGAAGAAAGCTGAGCAAAGATATTTTATTTCAAAGCCAACTTAAAACTATAACTTTGGCTTCTTCAAACTGACTAGCATTGTGGACTATGGCATGAATTCATATGGCAGTGCGATCTATTTTGAGCAAAACCTGATCTCTGTTTTTGGAGAAAGCATGTACTAAACTGCTAAGTTAATCGAGGTGCAAGTATTGTACATGAATTCATTTTTTAAGAAAAACAGCGATTCAAATTATAGTATTTATGATTAAGTAATTTTGGACAGTACAATTGTTCGAGGCTTTAACAAATTTCTTCAAGTGTTTTCATGTTGAAAACTTTATAACAAAACCTGCCTGTAGTTTTCTGCCCTTTCATTAATAATTGTAAATGTATATTTAGTTTACTTTGCACATGTAACCTTTGCCAAGAGAGGTCTGATATTGGCAATTTTTACTCCATTTATTAAATGGAAGTACTATCCCCAAATCTATTGCCTCAAAATTTAAATAGTGTAAAAATCAGAAATTTTCTGAATATTTTTCATGTATGTATATTCTTTTTAATTTTCAGCTTGTTCTATAAACTGATCCCTGAATCTGCAGATCGGATGTACAGTAGACTGATCCTACATCCAGGGAGAGGAGAGGAGGGGATCCAGGGTGTATTCCAGGAGAGAAATTCAGATATCACAGCAATCCATAGTGCTGGTCACTGTAGAGTGTGGAACACCCTCCAGTGTGCTTAGAAAGATAATTAAATACACCTGGCACAGTACTTTCTCAAGAGAAGAGGGAAAAACTACTAGAACAACTCGCAAATACTGACTCTTATATGGGATGCATAGAGCAAAATTAATGGAACCTCCTTGGACTGATATACATATGTATCAGTGGAGATATTATCATTACTAATGAGCCAGTCACAGCTTATGATTTTATGGCTAACCAGAAGCCCGAGTAGTTATGTTAAACTTATAGAACAGCTTTGCAACACCTCATGGTGTTTTTATTCTCAGCTGAACTATTTAGAATGTGCTTCTTTTAATGAACGATGAAATGATCCAATAAAATACTTTCAAGCATGAGGCATGCTGTGTGACTTCATGGTGATGGGATTTAAGAAGCCAGAGCTCGATTTGGAAATTTAAGAGAATGAAAAATTAATACTCAAAAACCCTACGAAAACTATCAGAAATCTTGATAAATACAATTTGGTGGAGGGAAAGACAAGTTCACAACATCATTTTAAAGCTAAAAAAAAAAAAAAAAAAAAAAAAAAAAAAAAAAATTTTTTTGGGTTTTGGCCGGAATTGGTTTTTGGGCCAATCTTAAAAATTTTCAATGAAAAAAGGAAGGGGATTAGAGTTGGTTTATATCAATCAGAATTTACCTCCAAGAAAGGGGAAGCATCCCTTTCCTTGAATTGTAGAAACATGGATATAATATGCATTCTATAGGCAAAGAACATGGGAGAACTGGTATTTGGATGGGCAAGCAGAATATGCCCTTCATACTCTGCTGGTTCTGATCTGAATTAAAATTTCCTTGAAGCCAATTTGGTAATGTGAGTCTATGTCCTTCAAATTACACATCCCTTTGGAATAGGAAACCCACCTCTAAAAACGTCATAAGAAAATAATCAGGTTCACGTGTACCCCCCCATAATTACATACAAATAAAATGTATAAAAAATAAAGGAAACAATCAGATAAATTATAGAACAGTATATAAGACTGTTGCTTTCAGCAATATTGATAATATCAAAGATAAAAAAATTATCAATTAGCAGGGGTTATGTTTAATGAGATATTTATATGGTTGAATATGTAACCTTTCAAAACAATGACTTGTAAGAGTACTGATAGCTTTTTAAAAAAAACATACTAAAACGTTTTATGTAAATATGTACTAAAACAAAAATCTCAAAATGTTTGACAGTAAGATGTTTTAACAACACTTAGAGGTAACCGTAATTTTCTTATTTATACTTATATTTTCAAAGGTATTTTAATAAATATACATTTTTAACTAATAAAAAATACTATATAAAAGGCACGAAGAAAGGAAGGTATGAAGAAAGAGAAAAATAGACTTCTATACATTAAAAGCAATAAATATATTCTTATAATTGCAGAATATATTGAAAACACGAATACACTGGAAACAATGTCAATGTCCAATATTAGAGGTTTTGTTGAAACATATAATGAAAAAAGATACAACTGGCTAAATTACCTTGTAGAAGTATATTTATTGACATAGAAAGATGGTCATAACATATTGAGTGTAAAGTGCAGATTATAATACTATATTTTTAGAATATTGTCATTTTTGTTGAAAATAACAACAAAAGCCCAAGTAGACATTATCTCTAGCTGGGAGGATATCCACAGGATCTATTTTATCATTCAAGGTTTCATCCTTGTTCTCTGATTTTCGTACAATGAATATTCATTGTAAAATTTTGTTATTGGCAAAAAAGCTTATTAAATGAAAGAAGTGTTTTTGTTTCTTTAATGGAAGGAACAACAATTAAAAAGGCAGATATACAAATTATATTAGTTTTCTGTTGCTGTTGTAACAAAAATTTACAACCTTAGTGATAAATTTATCATTTTTATGGATCACAAGTTTGATAAGGATTCCTAAGACTAAAATCTAGGTGTTGGTAGGACTGCATTTCTTTCTGGAGACTCTAGGGGAGAATCTCTTGCCTTTTCCAGCTTCTAGAAACCATAAGCATTCATTGGTTTGTGGCCCTTTTTCCATCTTCAAAGCCAGCAAGGTCGCATCTCCCTATTGCTTTTTTCCATGATTACATTTCTCTCTGACCTTAGCTGGGAAAGGTTCTCTGAACTTACAAACTAGTGATTAGGCTGCGCCCACCTGAATAATCTTTCTACCTCTTCTTCCAGAAACTTAATCGTATTTGCAAAGTCTCTTTTGCCATGTAGGGTAACATATACACAGATTCTGGGGATTAAGGTATGAACATATTTAGGGGACCATTATTCTGCCTACCATACAAATTATCATAGATGCCTATTTTAAATATAGACTTTATTATGAAGTTTCAATTTACAAAAAGAACAACTCATTCTCTAACTCCTCATGTCACCCCACTTAAGATTTCTCATATCCAAATGATTTGAAAAAGTATGTACATATCTATGTAAATCTTAAAACTATAAAACTTCTAGATGAAAACATTGGATCAAACCTTTGTGACTTTGAACTAGGCAAAGATTTCTTGAACAGTACAACAAAAACATAATCTATTAATGAAAAGACTGATAAATTGTACTTTAAATTAAATACTTCTCCTTTTCATAAACACTATTCAGGGAATAAAAAGAGACTTGAAGATAATATTCACAAACATTTGATAACTTGCATACAGAATATTTAAAAAATTCAAAATTCTAGAATAAAACAAAATGTCCATTTGAAAGTGGGACAAATTATTTGAGTGAATCATTCACCAGGAAAGGTATAAAGCAAATAAAACATGAAAGATGTTCACCATCCTTAGAAATTAGGAAAAGGCAAATTAAGCCATAATAAGATAGCGCTATATCCCTATTTAAATGGCTAAAATTAAGAAGACTGAACATCCCAAGGGTTGGTGAGGAGGCAGGGTAACTGGAACTCTCATGTACCACTGGTAGGAATGTAAATGTTACAACCATTTTGAAAAACAGTCTGGAAGTTCCTTAAAAAGCAAACTATACATCTATATGATCTGGCCTTCCACTTCTAGATATTTACTTAAGAGAAAGGAAAGCAACATCCATAAAAAGGGTTTTACACAAATATTCATAGTAGCTTATTTTGTAAAAATCCCCAAACTGGAAACAATCCAAATGTCCGTTAACAGGTAAATGGATAGACAAATCATGATATGTTAATAAAATGGAATACTATTCAGCCATAAAAAGGAATGAACCACTAATGTAGGTAACAAGAATAGCTCTCAAAATCATGCTGTGTGAAAGAAGTCAGATCAAAAGAACAAGAGTACATACTATATAATTCCATTTATATACAATTTTAGGAAATGGAAACTAATCTATAGTGGCAGAAAGCAGATCAGTCATTATCTGGAGGTGTGGATTGTAGAAATGAGAGGGTAAGAAAACAAAGGGGCACAAAGAAACCTTTGGGGGTGATGAGTATATTTCTTATCTTGATCTTAATGGTTTCATGCTTGTATGCATGTGTCAAAACTTATCAAATGGTATATTTTAATTATATGTATTTTATTTCAATTATTCCTCAATAAACAAAAAACAAGGGAATTACTTATAGGAATAGCAAGAAAGAAAAGATGATGAAGCTGGACAGGTAAATCAGAGCCCAGGTTGTCTACAACTTATTACAGGTTTGAATTCTGTCCTGTGTGTTATGGGAAGCCAATTGAGATTGAAGGCATGGGGTTGACCTGATCAGAACACTAAGGAATATAAGCAAGCAGTATGGATTATGAACTTCGATGGCAAGAGTCAGGTGGCAAGAATGTACAAATTATAAAGGTGTAATAGTTCTTTAATTAAAATTTGATGAAGGCCTAAGCAAAGCAGGGTCAATTAAAAAAAAAAAAAGAGGAGACTGATTGGAGATATAGCCACAAAGTATAAAATGTCATTCTATAAGAATCAATGACTTGTTAGATTTAAAGGCATCTGAGGAATGTTGGATAAAAGATGAACCAAGTTTCAGAGGCTTAGTATATGGTGATGCCATTAACTGAGAGACTGAGGTACAAAAGAAGGACTATGAAAGAAGGTTTAGGAAGGACGATAATGATTTCAGTTATGGACATGTTGACTGTGAGGTACATAAATGATATTCAGATGAAGACTACTAACAGTTTGTTAGAAATGTGCATCTAAAGCTAAAAAAAATAAATTGTTATAGGAACTGTTGATTAGAAAGTAAGCACTTTAAGATAGCATCTATCTTTTTATTTGGAACTATCACTCAGGTAGAGTGTATAAAACAGGAATGAAAGATGATTTCAGTTGGGCCTCTAGAAAACATCATCAAGGGTGGAGAATAGGGTGTGAGTAGAGAAAAAGATTCCATCAACACTAATAGGACTCAGAAAGAATATGAGAACCAAAGAAGGAAGAGATTACCAATAGTGGCTAGAGGGAGATCAAACAGTTGTGAACCAAGGTCAAAATAGTTTTGGATTTAGCAAACAGGTGGATATCAACAAATTTAGTAACAGCAGTAGCTATAGAGCCTTATGAGTAAAATCTGATCAAGAAGAGTTTAATGAATTAGAGTTAAAGAAAAAAAAGTGGAGATAGAAATTAGGGGCTACTGCTTCAAAATTTATCAGTGGCCAGAGAAATAAAAATTATATGAGGGTAAAGAGAAATTATAATACCTATCATCCCCCCAAATTAAAAACTGTAACAAAATAGAAATCAACAAAAACACAGTCCCAGCTATTTTCCTTAAAAAAACACACAATTTCTAAATACATTAAGAATCATCATAAAAGAGCAAATGTTGCAACCATAGCAATAACTGTACTAACTAATTTGACTGACCCCTGATTATATTTAGTCACTAAGCACATACACACAATTTAATCTTCACAACGCCCACATTGTATACAAACTATTATTATCTTTATTTTACAAATGAGGGAATTACAGTAAAGAAAGGTTACTTACCCACAGTTAGTAAGCCAGTGTTTGCATCTAGATCACACTTCTAGCTAGACAATTCAGTACGCATGTATACATATGACTCTCAAGAGATCTGGTATGACACACCCAACTTTCTCAATAATTTGTCCCTGCGATTCTCTTTTAAATTAGCAATGAAAGCATATTAAATTATTGTGTTACCTACAACATCAAATTATCCAGGAAAAAAAAGATGTAAAAATTCACCAAGTCCATCGTTATGAACTACTGAAGTGATGATCATGCAGTTACTCTTACACACTTTCCTTTACTTTAACTGACCACCAGTATGAGGAGTAGGGTAGACCCCTGTCAGTTAAAAAGTGCCCAGGGTCCACTTTGATCTGTGCTCAGGGGAGAGTGAAGTCTTATTACAAAGTCCCTTTGATTTCTTCAATTCTCAGACAGCAACCTCTCAATTAGAAGTGGGAGTGGTCCATCCCAGTTCTGAGGGATATATCGGTCTCTCACCAAAGAAATTGCTCTTTCTTAAAATTTTAAAGGAACAGATTTTGTAGTTTGGGCCTTGTAAGAGGCTCAAACAAAACTAAGGGATATTCATTTCAAAGCAAGATCATGGTATTTTAAGTACCCATCTTGTCTCTCTGATGGATTCTGACTTCAGAATGAAAGGCGAGAAATAGCCTAAGAGGCTGAGGCTTTAGCTTGGATGATGTAGAATTGGTTTGAAGACATTTCAAATAGTTAGACAATGACAAAGATGTTACTTTCCATAGAGAATTACCTTGACTTTGTATATTCCAGTTAAATCAACTTTATTTATTTGCTGATTTTGTAGCTTCCATTCTAATCTTTACAATTCTATATGTTATAAAAATCAATTACTTTTGGAAATATTAGACAAGTTGTTCTTAAAATTATTTGGTCTCAGAACTCCTTTAGAGTATATAATTACTGAGGATCCAAAGAAGTTTATATAAGTTATATATAGTCATCTCCTCAATATCCATGGAGGATTGGTGCCAGGACTCCCTTGGATACC
This sequence comes from Propithecus coquereli, assembly GCF_000956105.1. Lineage (NCBI taxonomy): Eukaryota > Metazoa > Chordata > Mammalia > Primates > Indriidae > Propithecus > Propithecus coquereli. The sequence continues at coordinate 140,230 of NW_012144968.1, forward strand.
AAAATCCATGAATGCTCAAGGCACTTATAGAAAATGGCGTAGTATTTGCATGCAACCTGTGCACATCCTCCCATGTATTTTAAATCATCTCTAGATTACTTATAATACCTTCTACAATGTAAATGTTATGTAAATAGTCATTATACTATATTGTTTAAGGAATAATGATAGGAAAAAAGCCTGTACATGTTCAGTACAGACGCAACCATTCATGTTTATAAATATTTTTTGATTCACAATTGGTTGAATCTGTACAGAACCCATGGATGTGAAGGGCTGACCGTATAGTGACACTTATCAGACCAGAAATCAGAAAATTTTAAATATTTTAAAATAAAAATGAGCCCATTATACACTAAAATACATTTGTGAAAAGTAACTATATTTTCCAAAAGAAAAAAGTGAGGAAAGTGTTATTGTTTTACATTTTTCACATTTTTAAATAGCAGGCTTTAATGAAAGAAAGTAGGATTGAAATATTTGCTTCTCCATTCAATGCTCCATTATGGTTGAAGTATATGTAGAAAATCCAATTTTACACAGACATGTAGCTAGGAAGGGAGGAGTATTTTAATAGTCTTTTAATATTCTTTGATACTACACAAAGTTGAAAATGTTAGCCTTGTAGCATGAAGATCAACTGACTTATCTTGCACCTTGAATGGCTCTTTTGACCATGAATAATTTTGTAATATCAAATACATTGGTAAATTGAAAATAGTGGTTTGCTGAAATACACAGATCTTTTCAACATTGGCCCATTTTATTAAACAATATTTAAAAGTTGCATTTATTAATATCAATCTCATCAGAAAAGTCTTCAAGTATTGGGAAGCTATCAATCTCACAATGGCAGATACAAATTTTCCAAAACTGCAAAACTGAAAACTCAGATTTCATCATTGGCAAATATTGTCAGTTATCTTCCTTGAAGTGATAAACTCACTCTGTTCATTTTGAAGAAAATGTCTGAAAATACCCAGTCTATACAATCATTTGTAAATTGTTTTTTCGAGTAAAAATGGTATTCCATGGGAAGAAAAAAAATCACTATTTGAGCTGACAACTCAAACAACTGCACAAGTACTTTTCTTCAAAACAACCTTCAGTACACAGCAAAAGTGCTTTATGACTATTTCCCATTCTGCCACACAGAATATTAAAAAGATGTTTACCCAAGGGTTAAGATTTAGAAAATTAATAACTTTTACTTCTTCCTTAAGGGTTTTTTTATTTCAAAAAATTTGGGAGTACAAGTGTTTTTTTTGTTACGTGGATAAATTGTACCATGCTGAAGTCAGGCTTTCAGTGTACTTGTCACCAGAACAGTGCGTACTATACTCAATAGGTAGATTTTTATCCCTCATCCCTCTCCCACCCTCCTAGTTTCCAATGTTCATTACTGTTCTTTAGAACCACATATATCTTTTGTTTAGCAATTATCAAGGATTTTAAGTGAAATTTTTTTTCTCTTTTGCACTGTGAGTGCACAGTGGTAAAGAACACAATGTACAACTATATAGTTTGCTGCCACCTCCTTAATCCATGCTAAGGTGACTATAACATCATTACTTTTTTTTTTTTTGCACCATTAGTGCAAATGTCAATGAGATGAATAATGTAAATAATGTCTTATGCTATTAGGAAAGTAATTTTGACCTTCCAGACTCCCCTGAGAGGTCCAAAAGTCACATTTTAAGAACTGCCTTTAGACAATAATAAGGCAAATGAGTACATATTTATATATTTCTACTAATACTATGATTCTGACCCTAAAATCCTGAATATTGAGATGAGACATAAAGGGACAACACCCATTCCTTTACATTGTATATGGCTATTTGTTAGGACACATTAACTGTTGTTAAAGCAGAGTAAAGGATTTATGGATGTGTGTGTGTGTGTGTGCGTGTGTGTGTGTGTGTGTGCCTACAGGTGAAAAAATGGACACTTTTTAAAAAACCATTGAGAAAAGCTGTTAAAGTCTACTCAGCACCACACACTGCCTAGATTCACTCACAATGTCTCTATTACCTTTTTTTTTTAATAAAGAGTAAAACAATTAAATTTAGAATTAGAAAAGTCTGCACATAAAGTGACTACACCTAACCAGAAGCTAATTTCTGTTTTCAGAGGCATGAATGCAAATGTGCAAGCATAAGCAGCGAATGTCAAAATTGCCCACTGGTACATGAACGCTCTGCAGGTTTCAGTGCTGAGGGCAAGGGATGGGATATTGCAGGGTGGGCAGTGGCAGGAGCAGATGGCCCTCTTAAGTTGTCATCCAGCATTATTTTTGTGCATTTTTGAAGGGAATTTCAAGTATTTTGTAGGGCAAGCAATAAAGCAAACTAGTGAAGACTTAGAATCTTTCTTAGAATGCAATAATCAGCTCTGATGACTGCTTACCATTCATGTTTACAAAACACAGGTTCACAGTATCAGTTGAAAATATGAGACAGCTAGATAGCTAAATAACTAGATTGGTCAGTCTTTGTCTTCAGAGAGGGGAGAGAGAGACAATACACACAGATAGATGAAATGAGAGGTGCAGCAAGAGACCTCTTGGAGTATGAGGAATAGGCACCTCAAATTACAGCAAGAAGGGAAAGAATAAAGCTTTGTATTTCAGAATTACAGTTGTTCAGTGTAAATTTGTGATGACCAGTATTAATCTGCATATCAATAGAGTCCAGTCATCTATTTCATTTCACTTTAATTTTAATATAAAATTTACTATCATATACAAAAATATGGAAAACCATCTGAAAGCACAAGCCCAAGGCCCATGAGAGGTTTAGCACCTTTTCTTCAAGAATAGCCACAGCTATTGGCAACATGCAATTGTATTGTTTATTAGCAGTTATATATATTGGTTTAGGCTCTCAAAGGGTCCATCTAAGGAACAACTATGCTATTGTCCACCTGGACTGCGTTAGCAAGTTTATCTGATATGACTAGTCAAGTGTCAGTTTTAACGTGTTTTCTCTTGCCAAGATAAAGGTCACTTATCAGGATGACAAACAAGAGAGTTGGAGCTTGACCCATTTTCTAGTTAATGAATATCTCCTTCAGAAGCAAGGAGGTCAGCATGGGTTTTTATAAACATGCATCCAGGCAAACACATGTTGCCTGCTAGTCCCCGCTAATTTTAACTTCCTGACTTAAGACTGGTCTTCTCTGAGGCCTCATAGAGGGATTTGTTGTGATTCTTTGGAACTGCTTCACACATGCCATTTCCTTCCTATCCAAGGGTACTCAAGTAAGGCCAAGTTCTTTAGGGAATAAAAGATGCCTTTCGCATCCACACACTTACTGAACTAATGATCCTCAAGTATTTTACACAGAGTTGTGCATAATAGAGAGCTCTGTTTTTACAAGAAAAAAGTCATGACCTATGATTATCTAGTTCCCTTTGAACAAAGTGCTTACATTTTGTTTGGTTTGTAAAACAGCTCTACTCTTTCATTGCTAGGAAAAAAGAAACTGGCTAACCCACGTAAACATACTCTGCTCTGGCAGGCAGTGAGAATGCAAAGTGGAGGAAAGACAAGGACACACGAGATGAAAGTCACATTGCCCTTTTTGACACTACTGAGAGCATCTGACCAAAGCAGAGCAATTGGAGAGCTCAAGTTTAAAAAGAAAACAAAACAAAACCTAGCATTGTTCATTCTGGCCATGTACTCCAGCCTGGCCTGATCCTAGGCCATCACTGGGTCAGCATGACCAGCAGGAGACAGGCTGAGGCTCAAAACAGAGCACAGTCCCATGCCATTATCTATTTGCTCTTTGCTGAATTATCAGCTGCATAACTCACACTCAATTTTTTATCTCCCTGCTCCTTTCTTTGCCTTTTTTCCTGTGATCTCAAAACTCAAAAGCCCCAGAGAGCCATGAGGACCTGGAACTGGCAGCATCAAATGCAGCTCAGTGGAACAGGAATGTTTCTGAGCAGGAATAAACCCTAGAGTAGTAAACTAAGGACTTCAAAAATTAAAGTCTATACCACAGAGTCTATGGGTGCAAAAAATCATATTTCAGGGGTTAAATAAGTGGTGTTCGATGTAACTAGTTAGTTAGAATGATCTGGAAAATTCCCATATAATGACATTACTGCAGTGTTGAGGTTTAGTGCTCCATTGCTCCTTAGTCCCTCTATTTCAACAATAACTTTGTCATCTGGCTCAACTAGAAGGTTCCTAACCCTGCCTTAAGAACACCATTACATCTGCTTTAGGGCAAACCTTCAATGTAAGACATTAGCCTGCAGAAAATACAGTTTCTGAGCTATAAGAAGGGACTACGCGGAAGTTTTGTGATGGTTTGACAACAAATATTTATACTTCAGCAGAATTTAATATGGGTGTTGTTTTCACTGTATACACTCACTGGTTGTAATCCCAACATTGTAGAGATGGGGGCATAAAATCTACTTATCTCCAAACAATGGAGGCTACATAAATATACCAGAAGAATATAACTACAGTCACACGGCATGTAACATTTTGATCAACACCAGACCATATATGTATATACCATCGTGATTCCATGAGATTATAATATTGTATTTTTAATTGTAACATTTATAAATTTAGATACGTTCAGATGTATAAATGCATACCATACCATTGCGTTGCACTTGCCTACAGTATTCAGTAGAGTAACATGCTGCACAGGTTTGGACCCTAGGAGCAACAGGCCATACCATATAGCCGAGGCATGTATCAGGCTCTAACATCTGGGCTTGTGTAGGTATAGTCTATGATATTCACACAGTGACGAAATCACCTAAGGATGAAGTTCTCAGAGGGTATCTCCATCCTTAAGTTATGTATGACTACTACTAAATGGTTGAATTTTCTTAGGTCAGTTAACAAAAGGCACTTTACCCATAGCATTCTGCTGAGAAATCTAAAATGCATTCTGTTAACTTCAACAGAATGATTCAACTATACTGCTCTCCTGATAACAGACCTTTTCCTTTCAGGGAGCCCAGAGCAACTTTCCTCTTAGTCCATTTGGATGAGATGTCTCTGACCCCAACCCCAGGATCAGGTTTGTGCATACAACCAATGGAGTGCAACATCCTGCCAGGTCCAATCAGAGTTAACTCCAGGACTTTTGCTAGAACAATTAGAAAATAGCGCTGGATTTGCAAGCACTAAGGCTACAACTCCACTGGGTCACAGAGAAAAGAAGAGTAGAGAAACGGAGAAAGGGACAGCTCGATTTCTGATGTTCTCGGGTAGCCATTTTCACTCACCACAACCTAATGTCAATGATACCCTTAAACATTTCAGTCACATGAGCCATGTAAGTTAGATTTCAGTTGTGTTTCTATCACTGGAAACTGAAAGAGTACTAACTAAGGCATCCCTCCCTTATCCTGACTCCTAACAGTTGCAAAATGAAATTCCAATTTGGCATTAACAGCCCTTTCCCTGTAAAATATACATCAGAGCCACTCGACAACTTTATCTCCCACAAATGCTGGCACCTCAGTCTCAGTTTGCTCACCGTTGCTTGAAAAGCTATAAGTGTCGAAACCTTGCTCATAATATTGCTTTTCCCTGTAATACGATCTTGTGTAAATTCTACTGGTTCTAAAAAAACACTGCAGAAAGTGCATATCCTTTTTAAAAATCTTCTCAACCATCCCTTCCCTCCTGAGAGCTTCAATTTCCCCACCAAACACTGTGAGGCTTTTATGGTATACAGACTAAGTATTATTTAAAGTAAATTCTACACAAGTAACATAATGGTAGTATTTTGAACAGATTAACCTTGTTGTAGTATAAGGATGAATAAGCCGGGAAAGAAAAAGAGGCAGAGGACTGGTTAGGAGTCTGTCACAGGAATCCTGCAGTGAGATGACAAGGGCTTGCCTCAAAGAGTGACCGTAGGAATGAAAAGAATAGATAAGAGAGGCAGGGGGAATTGATGAGATTGGTGACAGATTGTCCAAGTGTTTGAGAGGGCTTAAAAAAGATACAGTAGCAAAAACCAGGTCTCCTGAATCTTGTTCCATTGTTACCCTGGTATTACCATACCAAAATATCAGAAATAAAATTGCATTTCATATGTAAATGAACACTAAATTACAAAATTCTTTCAAGGACACTAATGGTTGGAATTAGCAATAGAAATATATAGGTCTGTGATTCTGTTTTATTATGTCAATAACTTTGTTATCACCAAATAAAGTAGGTACTTTGCATGAATTAGTGCAAAAATATTAATAATAGATGAAAAGGGCAATGATATTTGAGATAGAAACATGCATAGTAATGATTTCAAACCTAGGGGAAGTACCACATTACATGACCATAACATGGCACATGGTATATAACATCATATGATATACATATATACTGTATTTAAACAGGGAAATATGTTAACTGGTTCTAAGAAGAATTTACAGTAGTATGTTTGAAATATTTGCAAACATTTGCAAGAGTCATTACAAACATTTTTTGCAAATATATTAACAGAAAAGTTTTAGGGAATAATTTATTTGTCTGAATTAGATAAGAAGTGGAATGGGAAGGTTTTCTTCTTTTACTAAAAATTCTTTTAATCTTCAAGTTCATTTTTAAAACAAAGCGAGTGAAACATTTGAATTCTTTCATTTCCTATTTCCTTTCCTGCCTGCCTTCCCTCTTCCTTCCTCTCCCTCCCTTTTTTCTTCTTCTGAACTTCTCTCCTCCTCAGTATTTTATGGCTAGCCAGCAGTTATTCAGGTAACTTCTGTTCTTTCTCATAAACATACATCTGAGTGATTGGGGGCTGCATTTCCCTTCACTGAAGATCAATCCTGTAACCAAATACTTTAGAATAAAAGGATTTGATTCTACCTGGTTATTCATACAACTGAACAGTACCACAGCTATATTATCTAGATGGCTACAATAACCCCTTGAGATAGAAATAGCATTCAAAAACATTTTCCCCAAGATATTGAAAGTGGTACATGTCCCCAGTTTGGAAAATCATTTATCCAACAAAATTAGTGACTAAGAAAATAATTATCACTTGCTTTGGATTTAGCTCGAACTTTTAGTCCAAATTATGGAATATGTGCACAAAAATCCATATTCTTTTTGTATAGTTTTAGCTCTAGTCAGTATTATAAATTCTTATCTCTATTTCTAGTCTAATGTCTGCATTCTGTCTTTGAAGTCTGGAGATCTGGCCAGAGGCGGATGGTGCTCACTTGTGGCAGTGATACCTAAGCAGCTACTCTGTATTTCCCATCGCTGAGCTCCATTCCCCTGCAGGGATCCCTGCTGCCCCCACCTTGAGCCCCTGCAGCTGTGTTGCTGCTCTGGGAATGCTGCATCCTTTGTTCACTCTCTTAGTCACCTCTCTGTAGCTCTGATGTCAACTGGCCAGTGGCTACCAGCAACAGCTCTGTTCCCCTAACACCAAATCAGCTTGGCTCTACAGGATATATTTTGGGTCATTCTCACTCACTTTGCTATACTTGCCCTGTATTTATCTGTATAAAATCCCCTGTCTTATCAGGGTCCCCAGAAAAGAATATCCAGTTACTAAAACAGTATCAGGCACTTATTAAGTACTCCATAAAAAAACATTTGGTGAACAATTGCATTCCATCAGAAAGCTCTGAACAAATTTGGCATTAGAACATTGAGTGGTAGGGGTGATGGTACTATCAAAGGTGAAATGTGAGTTCTTTAACATTGAGTATATATTAACATGATCTGTATGCATATATAGCCATGGCAAGAGCATGATATCTAATTTTAGAATATATAAGACGGCCCCACATTACCAAGAATGCTTTTTAGCACCCAAACTAAGCCATCAATGTGTAAGTCTATGAATATGTCATTCTGGATTTCTTTCTAGCCCTGATTTTATCACTTTCTCATAGATGACTGACAATAAAATGGATATTTTGTCTCATTCTGTTCTTATAAATAAAACATTTCCATAAAGAAGAACCATTGCATTGTTTGCTTTGGGTAAGAAGGGATATCAGAATTATCCTTTGAGGAATGAAAGGGATGGCATGGGGTAGGAGGCAGTCTAACCATCAATTTATTTTACCTACTTGGCTAACACAATGCTGCAAATAGAGCCAGTCATCCTTGTGTTTTTATAACTCATATTAGAGCTTAAGTTGGTTCAGCATGCCAGCAGAGCTTTGCTCAAAGCTCAGAACACAGTGTGGGCAGTTCAAAGCTTGCCAAAGTCTATTTATAAACCACACGAAGCACTTTCTCATCCTCAGCTTTTGTGAATTCAAGTACAGTACAATACTGCAAAGGTTGGCAGCTCTTTCTCACTAACTTATTTTTTCAAGATTACACTTCTCTCTAATTCTTTTCTACAATAAGTAGAAAAGAAACTTAGCACTTTCTTCTGTATGGAGCAAAGTTAAATGAGGATGAGTACCACAGCCAGGCCAGGTTTCTACCCAGCTTAAATGCCAGAGTAAAACAGGTGGAGCTCATACTCTATGGCCAAAGCAAGTCTATTGGCAACTCATTTCTAATAATACATATGCAGGGTAGGTTATTGATCAGGATAATGTTCAAGGAGACTTCTGAAATAATTCAGGAAGAAATTAAAGGAATCTGAAGTACGTGATTGGTAAGGGAAAAGAAAAGTGACAGTTACGAGAATAAATTTAAAAAACAAAAAAACGAGGAGGATTTGGTTCCTTGTAATTTCTTCAGTGGTCCAGCAGCCAGAACAAAGTTTTCTTCTCTCTTTAGTCATTAACCAATCATTTGACTCTTAAAAATGGTAATAACAGTATAAGGGAGCATATGTTAAGTGTTTGTCCTCTATCCCCAACCATACGTCAATCTGGGAACATCTGATCATATCCAGGAGTTAGATACACCAGCAGCACCCAACTCAGAGGGGGCCTGAAAAATGAATTTATTTGTTGTTGGGGGTGGAATGTAGCAGAAGTATCAACAGAACTTGGTTGCTGCTGTAATATATTAGCATTTTTATTGAAAGCCAAATATGAATATATTATCTTCTTCAACTAGAATCTCTTTCAGGATATGAATTTGTCTCTGTATTGCTGTTGTATAGCATTCTGATGCATTCTTGGGATTCAATAAATGTTTGTTGAATGAATAAATTACATACAATTGTATTCAATTTAACAATTATGATTCAGTGTAGAAATATCAACATAATCATAATCAGTGAATGGCAAATAATATTCTCTTTTGCGTAACTAGCCCTTATTTGCAATGTTTGTATATATAGTATATTCACAACTAAGAGAATATCTTACTCATTCTGTTTAGAAAGTTGTATAAATACTGGATAGTAATTCATTCCTTAGAGAATTCACTTGCTTTTTACGTTGCATGGCTCATTATTCACTTTTCTAAATAAAAAATTCCTTAAAAAATCTGTCAATTTGGCACCTAAACCAATTCTTATTCACTTCCTAAGAGTAGTCACTTCTACTCATATATTCACATGTTTATTTAGTTGTATCATTAGAGGAGTATTTTAGGACATATATTATGATTTTTTAAAAGATATATGACATATAAATGAAAAACCAGTACATGATATTCTACTTTATAGGCAGATGCCAGCTTTTTAATCAAGAATATTACCTTTCCCTCTTTGCTATTTTTGAAAGTATTTGTATGAAAATGAGGAGTTAAATCAATTATCTTTGTAGCTCTGGACAACTGCACTTTTCTGTAATTGACCTTACTAGCCCACAGCTACTATAAAATTGCTCATCTCTTTTCACTTTCTCTATTTAAACATAAGTTCAGTAAGTTATCAGTTTTCAGAGCTGAATAGTTCCTTAATCTCATTTCCAATCTAAAATTCAAAAGCTATTCCCTTTAAGTGAAAAGAAAAAGAAATGTTTACAAACCAGTTACTCCAAAAGCAACAAAGCCCAGATAATGGCAGTCTCAGCATCATTAGATGGCACCCCAAATTTGGCAGTCTATTCTAGATCCTTCTGAAGAAATGTTTCACATTCTAATTCTATTGAAATTAAATCATATGATATTTTAACATTTTGATCATCTACCATGTGCCAAGCTTTGTGTTACGTGCTGGTGATTTACTATTCACTTCAATGGTGAACAAAATATTACCTTTATTGCTTTTACAGAACAGTGCAGCATAGAGATAAGTAATCAAGGAATAACACTATGATGAGATAAAGGACATCTTATACCAATGAGATTAACTAACAATAATTGTACTGCCTTTTTTTTTGGTGCAATTTTGAACTTCCTTCCTAATGAAAAACAGCAAATTACAGGATTCGTTTACCAATGTGGAAGATATCTGTTAGCAATTCAGGGATGTTTGCACATCACCTAGTGAGAATAGCATGCTCTCTAGCTACCTTTATATTTAAAAGCTATAAATCCTACAGAGTATTTTTTTCTGGAGACAGTTTAAGAACCCAGATTCCTAGATATATAGAGGGAAAAAAAAATATCCATAGAGTAGAAATAAAAGGGAGAAGCGATGCCAAGGCTGTCTTCTTTCTTCATCTGGTTTTCTGGAATTTATATGGTTCCTCTAAACACTAAAATCCGAAGTATTTATGGAGTATATTTCTTAGTTCTCAAATTCCTCGAATATTTTTCTTTTTATATTTACTCCTGAGGCCTCTGTTATAGTGAAGGAAAAGCTGATGAGTTCCAAGGTAAATACAAGACAAATATTCTATCCTGGAACCTCGGCGGATTATTCTCACTTTTGGCTCATTTGCATTTATTAACATTCAGGTCTGAGCACTAAGTTTTGTCTGTGGACTTTTTGCTTTAATTAACAATAGATGTATGTTTGGCAAGGATTGAAATTTCAAGGCTCTCAGGGATACAGGAAATATTCTTTGTTATTATATCTTCACTGAATCAGTTGTCACCTTGATGTTGCCAAGAAAGTATCTTTTTGAAAGAGGGTGAGATGTTAAAGAGATCGGAGTTTAGAATTGTTTTGTTTAATAACCCTCTTTCTAGAAATATGTCTTATTGTAGCACTCTATAAGAAATGATTTCACTGTTTACTTTATATAAATTTATAATTCAAGAAATACTATATTAGTAAAATGATAATAAGTACATGAGACACTGCTGAAGTGTTCTCACATCTATTTGTACACACTGAAGCTCACTGGCAACAGTTAAATATAGGAAGACATAGATACAGAGGCAGAAATCCTAAGCACTCTAGCAGGTTAAGTCCAATATTCTTAACATTAGACATTATTCTTAACATTTCTTGTTCTAATATACTAAAAGGAGAGATATAGTCTGACCTCTCATTCCTCACAGGGAATATCTGTGTCTACCTCAAACACTCCTCTAGAAATAATGTTTAAGCTTTACCTTCAAGCCAGTAGCACTCTTAATAAAAGCAGTACAATATTTTAACAACGAAGGTGGCTTTTTATTTTTTACATTTTAACATTAAAATTGGAATGAAATTTTAGTTTGTAAAAAGTTATGCTTTCTTTGGAAGTATTTTTCTTGGTGGTGAAATGAACACAAGGCATCTTTTAATTGATGACACCTTAGAATGGATGAAATATAATTGCTCTCAACATGTAGGGATTTCAGTTACAGTAGCAATAAACATTAGAAATTTAGTAGGCCAGGTGAAAGCCCTGTGGATTTTGTCTAATCAAAGACACAGCAAAATAGTTTCTCTGCCCACATTTCAGGCCAACCCCAGACACACACTGTCCTTATAGTGCACCTGCACAAATAGGTAGCTCTAGCTTCTATAACATCACCTTAGAATATAAATGCCAGGATCTCATTTTCATGAATTATGCAGGCACTAGGGCTATTTTACCTTGATTGCTTATTCTCCATTCTCCAAAGCTTATGGCTATACCCAAATGATGTAACCTTACCATTTGCATTAATTCATGGATTTGAAACCGACCCTCTACAAGTTCCCTGGGGTAGTTTAGTTTCATTTGTATGCATGTAAATAGCACCGAGACTGACATAAAAATTAATGAACTATTTACTTTAGTAGCCTATGCCTTGCTCCTAAAAGCAAGCAAATGTTTATATAATTAAGTTTATTAATATAAAATTAAAGCTTTATAATCTTAAATAATGAAAACTGTAAAAAATAGGTGGTATTTAATTTTGAAAAATGTAATTTAAAAGGAAATCTAAACTAAGAGTTGTGGAGCATTCATTTTATCTTTTTGATACCATTCCCCCACCCCAATCTTGACCAAAATATAGTCTGATTCTGGTACCATCCTGGAGTACAGGAGACATCCTAGTGTCCATTCGTGCCAGAAACACTACTAGTCCAAAGGATCCTGGATTTATGCCAGGGATACCCAAACTTTTAAAAACTACCATTAATTACAGACAATCCCTGTTGCCATTTTCATAGCCCCCATTATAAATTGCCTTATAGTACAAATATTTTTACATGTTTTAACAACAAGTTTATTAAATACAGAAAACATCTAATTTTACTCTTTCTCTCTAAAATACTTGTACCCGTTATTGACAATGCTCAATAAGAATTAGCCCTGGACAAGCCAATCTTACCAATGATATTTCTTAGAACTTCCCACTTTGCTCCTTCATTAAAGATTGAATTCCAACTCATTCTCTCCTCCCCCTCAACCTCCATTTGTTTACCTACATTTTTTAAAAAATGCATTCTATATGGTATATGTAGATAGTAAAATAGTTACTATAATGAAGCTAAATAACATATCCATCATCTCACATAGGTACCCATTTTTTTTTTTTATGGCAAGAACAGCTAAAATCTACTCATTTAGTGGGAATCCCAAATACAGGACAATTTTATTACCTAGTCCTCATGTTGTACATCAGATCTCTAGAATTGTTCATCCTGTATATCTGCTACTTTGTGTCCTCTGATCTGTATGTCCCCATTTCCTCCCTGCCTCCCCCTCCCAGGAACCACTCCTTTGTTGCCTATATCTGTACATTTAAATTTTTTTTAGATTCTACACATGAGATCATGCCATGTTTTTCTTTCTGTGTCTGGCTAATTTCGCTTAGCATAATGCCCTCTAGCCTTATCCATGAAGTGACAAATGGCAAGATATTCTTTTTCAGAGCTGAATATTCCATCATGTGTATATACTTCCATGCTCATTGCAGCATTGTTCACAACAGTGAACTTATTCTTATCTTGTTGGATGCTTATCTTACCAAATTATGTCTTGATTTCAGGGTCTACATTTGGCCTTGATTTTGAAGTTGATGACAGATTTCCATTTCTCAGGTTTTTCATTTAAAACATATGAAACAGCATAGTTTTATCTAGTTCTAGTTGTTTAGGAAACCAAATTGTCATGAGCTAAGTTTCTCCATAGGAAAAGGAGGACAGACTTTTTTATTGTTTGACATTGCCTGTACATGCATATTAATTATTTAATATAGTACATAGAAATTCTCAATAGGACTATATGGTTTTAAGTATATAGTTTTTAATAAGTACTATTAGATACCACTTTTTCCTTTGGGGTTTTCTTTAAAGTAAAATATATACTTCAGAAATTCAGTCTTAAATAACTCTGCTTATACCAATGAGCTTTCTGAATTATTTTTTGATAGGTTGCTTCCCTCCTCCCCATCTGTCTTTGTTATATCAAAGAACCAAGGGCAAACCAATGGGAGTTGTTATTTAAAGAGTAAAACCCACAATTCCAATTAACATAAAATGCACTTGACACCCCTGTACCAAAAAAAAAAAAAATTAACTGAGGCATGGAGTGTGGAGGGAACTGAGATGAAGGACTAGGAAGCCAAGGCACAACTGTTTTCATAATTCCCTTTCAAAATATATAGAGACGCCAAAAAGCAAACATTCTTTCATCAAAGAACAATAGATTCCTGCTAGGGACACTTGCTGGTTCACAGATAGAAAACTTTAAAAATAACCACTTTGCAAAAATCCTTTCTTATTCCACATAGGACTATTGACTGCCTCAGTGATTTCCTAAGTGTTGCTGATTGAAAGGACCATTGTGAGTTGGCAATGGGCCAAGACAGTTGGCTGTGCCTGTCACCTGGAGGCCACTTGAATGCTATAAGAATAGCAGACCTGATGTTTCTGGATCCCTACCACATGGTGCAGCCATAACTAGGTAGCAATGAATTAAATGAAATATGTTTTATAGGCTAGCTCCATTTGGCCATGTTTATAGAGAACGGTCACAGGGATACTGCATGAGAAAATGCTTGAAACAGATTGTATTTAATGCATGATATCTATGAATCTAGAGTTGTTAAAAACACATCAGCCTAAAATAAATAAAAGTTTATTCAAATGTTATAATACCTTTATCTTCTGATCACACATTATATTAGATTTACTGACAAAGTTGACAAAATAGCTGCTGTGTGCTGAAAGGTGTTACATATCAGATATACATAGCTCAATTATATCAAATTGCCAATATTCTTTTAAGAACAAAATCTATAATTTGGAACAACATACAAGTCAGTATTTCTAAATAACTCTTTCAAATGATGGTATCAAATTCTATTCACAATTAAAATGTTCTTTTTCTATTTATGACAAGGTTCAATTGTATCTTACTATTCTATTAAGGGAAAATCTGTCAAATTAAGTAGACATATGCTGAAACAAAGTTCAAAGGTTCTCTTAGAGAATCAGTTCCCTTCTTTTAAGAACAGTTTCAAAGACTGGACAAGACATCTGTTCTAAAAAACATTTCTCATGTGCTAATTTCAACAAATAATCAAGGAATTTAGATTTAAAGAACAATAATCTATAATGTCAACAAAAGAAAGCATTTTCAGATGTTCCAAATACAAACAAGGCAAAGACATTTATTATTGAAATATGATAAAGATTATATTTAAGAGTTTTACTAGTTAGTAATTTGAAATTCTTTAAGAAAATGTTCCTTAATGTTAAGAAAATGTTACCCTTTTGTGGTTTTTAATACTAATATGAGATATTAAAAGCTTGTTAGCTAGCTTTAAATTTCTAGCTATCAAGGAAACCATTTCCTTGGTTGAAAAATAACCTAAATAATTAGGAGTATGATAACATAATATTTATAGTACTCAACAATTCTTGAGTACTGAGGGGCAATATGGCTACTAGAGACATCATATACCAGATAATCTTAGAAAGAAGGAAAAGTTCTAGATGAAAAAAAACAAAAAAACAAAAAACATAGCTTATGAGTGATTCAGAGGGAAAACTGCCAGAACCTACCAGATACTCCACAGGAAGAAGTTGTGGAGCAGGACGAGGAGCAGTATTTTGGCAGAAATCAACCCCTGAGAAACCTGGAGTCCTTGGAAAGGGGTGTTGTTGCCTCTTACCCACAAGCATCATTTGATTTAGAGATTAAACTGGGCATCCCAATACAATTCACACCATTAAGAAGACCATAGGACTGGGGAAAGAAAAGAGATTTCAAAGAACTCTATCTTCCCTTGTGAAAACAAGACAGGGAATCTGCCCACGCACATAGTACACCACTGCTACAGCCTACTAATAACTAGTAACTGAGAAAACCACCATACTAAGGATATCTATAATGAAGGTATCAATCAAGAGCCTAGATCCCCATCAAAGTACCCACAAGCAAAGACAAAGGTCCTTACCCAACACATGCTACAGACACACCTTTAAGAGTGACAAGGGGAAAAAAGCCCCCAAGTAAACAAAAGAAAATCCAAAGACAAGAAGCAACACCTGCTTTAGATGAGAAGGAATCACTGTAAGAACTTCGGAATATGAAAAATCAGAGTGAAAGGACACCCCCAAAGGGGCACACAAGCTCTCTATCAATGGATCCCAACCAAAATGAAAATACTGAAATGACAAAGTATTTCAAATATGGATTGTAAGGAAGTTCAATGAAATCCACGAGAAAATGGAAAATCAACTCAAAGAAACCAGAAAAACAATTCAGAAAATGAATGAAAAAATGTTTTTATTATATCTGTCTCTTTAGTAAAAACCAAACAGAACTTCTGGAAATGAAAAATCTATTTAAGGAAATGCAAAACACAGTGGAAAGTTTTAAGAATAGACTAGACCAAGCAGTAGAACAAATTTCAGAGCTTGAAGACAACTCTTTTAAATTAATCCAGTTAGTCAAAAATAAACAAAAAGAAACAAGAGGAATGAACAAAACCTACAAGAAATATGGGATTATGTAAAAAGGGCCAATGTATAATAAGAATATAGGCATCCCTGAGAGTAAAAAGGAAAAATCACAAGGCCTGGAAAACCTGTTTGAGGGAATAATTGAGGAAAACTTCCCTGGTCTTGCTAGAGATTTAGACATCCAGATATAAAAATTTCAACAAACACCTGGGAAATTCATTGCAAAAAGGAAATCACTGAGACATACAGTGATCAGACCGGCCAAAGTCAAAATGAAGGAGGAACTCCTATAAGCCATGAGGCAAAAACATCAAGTAATGTAGAAAGGAAAACCCATCAGACTAACAACAGACTTCTCAAGGGGAACCTTACAAGCGAGAAAGAAATGGTGTTCTATCTTTAGTCTCCTTAAGCAGAATAACTGTCAACAAAAAGTTTTGTATCCTGCTAAAACAAAGTTTCATAGATGAAGGAGAAATAAAGGTTTTCCCAGACAAGCAAACAATAAGAGCATTTGTCACTACAAGACCTTCCCTACAGGAAATGCTCAAAAGTTCATTATACATGCAACAGCACAATAGATACCAACCAATGTAAAAACACCCAAAAGTTATAGCTCACAGCACATATTAAACAATAACACAAGAGGGAAAACAAAATACTAAGGTATTATTCAACACACTGAATAGAACAGCATCCCACATATCAATACTAACACTCAACATTAATGGTCTATATGCCCCACTTAAAAGACATATTGGCTGAATGGATGAAAAAACCACCCAAACATTTGCTGTATTCAAGAAACACATCTAAACCACAAGGACTCATACACACTCAAGGTATTGTAATGGAAAAACATATTCCATGCAAATGGAAACCAAATGTAAGCAGGTATAGCAATGCTTATATCAGATAAATTAGACTTTAATTATGTTAAGAAAGTAAAAGATGGTAATTATGTAATGGTATATGGAACAATTTAACAAGAAGACATAAAAATCCTAAATTGAACCTAGCACAGGAGCTCCCAGTTTTATAAAGCAAATTCTTCTAGATCTAAGCAAAGAAATAAACAGTAGCATCTTAACAGTCAGGGACTTCAACACTCCACTAACAGAACTGGACAGATAATTGAAGCGGAAATGAATAAAGAAACGTTGGACTTAAACAGGATTCTAGAACAAATGGACCTAACAGACATTTATAGGACATTCTACTCCAAAACTACAGAATAGACAATTTTCTAATCAGTTCATGGGACATTTTCCAAAATTGATCATATCTTAGATCACACAAGTCTCAGCAAATTCAAAAAATAATCAAAATCATACCATGTATCTTCTCAGACCACAGTGGAATAAAACTAAAAATCAATTCTAAGAGAAACACTCAAATCTACACTAAGTCATGGAAGGATGCAAGCTGATGCTGAATGACACTTGGGTCAACGGTGAAATTTAGATGGAAATCAAATGATTCCTCAAACTGAATGACAAAGGGGACACAGGTTTTCAACAATCTGTGGGATTCAGCAAAAGCAGCCCTAAGGGAAAAATTTACAGCCTTAAATGCAGACAGAAAGCTCGCAAATTAACAACCCAATGTCACATCTCAAGGAACTGGAAAAAGAAGAACAAACAGAAGCCAAAGCCAGCAGAAGAAATGAAATAACAAATCTCAAAGCAGAACTAAATGAAATGGAAACCAAAAAAATAATACAGAGGATCAAAGAAATAAGTTATTTGTTTGAAAAGGAATAAAATGGACAGACCACTATCCAGATTAACTAGAAATAGAAGAGAAAGAACTCAAATAACCTCAATCAAAAATGAAAAAGGAGACATTACAACTGATACCACAGAAACACAAATTATCATCCATGGCTACTATGAACACCTCTATACAAACAAACTAGAAATCCTAGGAAATGGATAATTCTTAGAAATACAAACTTCCAAATCTGAATCAGGAAGAAATAGAAACCGTGAACAGACCAATAATGAGCAGCAAGATTGAAACAGTAATAAAAATAAATCTCCTGACAAACACAATAAGCCTCAGACCAGACAGATTCACAGCTGAATTCTACCACACCTACAAAGAAGAATTAGTACCTAACCCACAGAAACTATTCCATAACATCAAGAGGGAGGGAATCCTCCCTAATTCATTCTAAGAAGCTAGTATCACTTTAATACCAAAGCCAGTAAAGGACACAACAAAAAAAAGAAAACTACAGTCCAATATCTTTGTGAACATAAATGCAAAAATTCTCAAGAAAAAACTAGCAAACTGAATTCAACAGCATATCAAAAAAATAATCCACCATGATCAAGTGTATTTCAT
>NW_012144968.1:159991-165372 GCF_000956105.1 Propithecus coquereli
TTTTTTAGGCATCGGCCTAAGCAAAGAATTTATGCCTAAGACCCCAAAGGCAAATATAGCAATAACAAAAATAAATAAATGGGTCTTAATTAAATTAAAAAGCTTTTGCATAGCAATGGAAATAATCAACAGAATAGACAATGTACAGAATGGGAGAAAATAATCACAAACTATACATCCAACAAGGACTGATAGCCAGAATCTACAAAGATCTCAAAGAAATCAACGAGAAAAAAACAAACCATCAAAAAGGGGGACAAATGACATGAACATAAGTTTTTTGAGGAAAGATAGACAAATGGCCAATAAACATATGAAAAAATGTTCAATATCACTAATCATTGGGGAAATTAAAATTAAAACTACAGTGAGATACCACTGTACCCCTATCAGAATGACCATTATTAAGAAGCCAAATAACAATAGATGCTGGCATGGATGCAGAGAGAAAAGAACATGTATACACTGTTGGTTGGACTGCAAATTATTAAATAGTACAACTTCTATGGCAAACGGTATGGAGATTCCTCAAATAAATGTAGACCTACCTTTTGATCCAGCAATGCCACTGCTGGGTATCTACTCAAAGGAAATGAAGTCATTTAATCAAGACACCTGCACCGGAATGTTTATTGCAGCACAATTCACAATTGCAAAGATGGAGAATCAACTCTAAGTGCCCTTCAATTCATGAGCGGATAAAAAAATGTGGTGTGTGTGTGTGTGTGTGTGTGTGTGTGTGTGTGTATACACACACCATAGAGTACTACTAAGCCATAAAAAGGAACAAAATAATGTCATTTGTACCGACATGGAGTGAACTGGAGACCGTTATCCTAAGTGAAGTATTTCAGGAATGGAAAACCAAACAGCATATGTTCTCACTAATACATGGGAGCTAATAGATGGGTACACATGGGCACAAAGCAATATAAAGGGCATGAGACACCGAGGAAGGGGGAGGTTGGGAGGGTGAGCTTAGAACAAAAACTTACCTATTGAGTACAATGAACATTATTCTGGTGATGGGCATACCATAAGCCCTAATTTAAGCATTATACAAGATGTCCACGTAACAAAAACACTTGTACCCCCTTAATTGATATTTTGAAATTTAAAAAAATACTCAAAAAAAAATTTTGAGCACATAAGAAGAGCTTTGTTTACTATTTACCATTATTACTAGACATGAGATTTATTCCATCCTTCAGTAGAGAGAAAGAAGTCAATGTAGGAAAAAAAAAAGGAAAAGAAAGGAAGGAAGGGTTAAAAATAACTGAACATTTAATGAAGAGCATCTATATATTGACATTGTTTTCCTTTCTCGAATACCACTATTTTGCTTTAAATAGTGTCAAGATATAAGCTTTTGGAGTTTATGCCTAGATCTCACTGTGATTCATGAAGATTGTAATCAAATGTGAAACCCTCCTGTCTATCAAGATTGCAAACTAATTTGTTGAAAAATCAAAATAAATTCATTTGAATATGTTTGGTACTTGACTCCAACCATAAATATTATTAGTGCTTTGTTAAAATAACAACAATGGCAACAATAATAACAATGAATGGCAGAGATATAACGTGTACTCCGCCAATTCATTGTGTTGGAGGCTTTCAATTTCTCTTTTATAATGAACCTGTGGAGTATTTAGCAACTATTAAAGCATCTAGCCAAGAAGATCCTCAAGAGATTTATAAATAAAAATCTCTCTAGAAATTTACAAAAGTGGTAACAATGTTTCAATGCCTTTACAGCAAAGAAAGTTATTTTGGATTTTTATTTGCTAGAGCTGACTTCATCAAAATAGAGCCAATTCATCTGACTACTCCCTCATTTCTCATCACATTTAAATTGTATCATCTTTAAAATAGGGAGCTCTCTAGTAAGAGGCCAGAGTTAGAGTATGAAACAGAATTTACTTTTTTAGAGCAACTTCATGTAAACAAGCTTAGTGCCTTAGAAAAATTATTCTACGTATCCCTCCAGAAACCCCTTAAGTAGGTAAGAATTATTAGCTCTTATTTTTCCTTACCAAGAAACTTTGGCTAACAATTCAGTCACGGAAAAGGGATCTGTCTGCCTGTAAAGGCCATTTTCTCTGTTACTTTCTCATTTTCAGATATTTTGCCTGGAACTGCCTTGTCACCAGGAAGGCTCACCCTCATTCTAAAGATCTATGATGCCTATTTCTGTCATATCATTTATCAAAATCTTTTGAATTCATCCCTTTCAGGACACTGTGAGGTCCCGAGGATGGGATTCTTGTTTTTCTCTCCTTGTATATGTACTTGGCACATGGTAAACATTCACACAATTATCAGCAGAACTAATCAAATTCCCTTCCCCCATGATCCTTTTGTGCTTTTTCTTTAGAGAGCTTAAAAAAAAAAAATCAGATTTGGACTTTCTTTACCAAGTTGGCCCTTCATTATGTTTGATTTTCACCTGAAAAAGTGGGCATAAAATTGAGCTCTCACACAAATATGCCACAATACAAAGTAACGGCAGAGCGTAAAGTTTCTTGGGGCCTTGTTAGGATGCCAGAGAGAATTAATGTAATTCACTGGTTTTAAATTATTTCTACAATAGCAAATGCCATAGGGATACATATAGGTCTGTCAAATGTGTGAATCTATAATATATGGAGGGAGATTACATTTAATAGTAAATCAAGCTTTAATGCTTAAAAAATTACCTGCTGTTTTAATTTGGGCAGAAAACATGAGGAAGGGGAAAGACACGTGGGGCTCATTGTTTGAGGTAGGTTGGAGAAGGGTGTGTGAGGGCTAGAGTTGGTGTGACTGGATTATGTTTTTCTCCCATGCATAAAAGGAGAGATTTCTAACTCCCAGGAAAAATGCCCTGAGAGCCTTACTATTTGCTTACAGAGCAGCTGCACATAACCTACGATAAAGTGGTAAATGATCAGATCAGACTTTCTAATCCTACTCCTCCCCTTTTGGGCTAGACAGAATACAGAAATATTTCCTCCCCAAGGCAGAACTGAGAGGGGAAAAAATTATTTCCTTCTACTCACAGCAGTAAATATTTGAGGAAGTTTGAAAGTAAATTGATTTTAAAACAAACAAAAACAAAATAGCCTTTCTATGCACTGTTAGGGATCCCCAGAGGTACACTGTACAGGTTGGTGGATGCTATCACAGAATCTGTAAAAAAGAAAAAAACTAAAGGAATCTTGGTTTCTTTTGCCTTTCTCCAAACGAAGATTTATTTCAGGAAGCCCTGTGGGCAGAACCACCAAATTCAGAGCCACTATTGCCAAGAACAAACATACTCTAGTCTCAGTAGGAAACTTCCCAACAATCTGAATTCTCTTTGGGGAAGTAGCAGTGGTGACTGTGGGCAATCTGGTTTTACACCTGAAATCCCCACTTGGCCAGGACAAAGTGAGTTTCATAAGCCACTACAAAATGATGGAAGTCACCCAAATTATGTTTTTACTATAATTAGCTTACTGCACACCCATAATATATTTTAGCTGCAGCACAGTTCTATTGGAAAAGAAATGAAATGCTTTCATAATTCAGAAATATCATAAACACTACTTTCAATGATTCTTAAAATGGACAGTTATCAGTACAACTGAGGGTGGGCACATGGACATAAAGGATGTCCTTTGGAAAAATATTGGAACATAAAACCTTATATGAACCAGAAATAAAATTTAGAAGCAATGTAACTCTGGAGAGAATGCACACCGAGTATGGATCACCCTAGAAATATTGGTGTCAAAATAACTCTTTGGCTCCTGTTGAGTCCGTGGTATTGATATCATCAATAGCAAGAGTAAACTTTTAAGTGTTTTATTTCAAGAATAGTAAGGAAGCAAATGGGATGTCAATGAAAGATATATTTAACGGTTTATGCCCATACAAATCTTGAAGGCTGAAAAGAAAGTATCCTTTCCAATATGTTAAACAACAAAAAATTAAATGTGTTAACATGTTTGTAAGATTTTAAAATTGATAGACTGTGTTGATCACCTAATGCTGATCAGACTGCTGAATTGAATAGCAGTTACCATTTGGATTACCTTATAAAGTAACAAAATGAGCTTTCATACCCCAGCAATACCACCACTTATTAATTATAATGAAATAAATTAGATTAAATGGCACATTATAACAATGACAGAAAAAAAGATATGGACAGAGATAGGTGAATACTAGTGTGCCTTAAAAATTCTATTAAGAAAGCTAATAACATGTAACAACTATAGAGTGGGTTTATGTATGCCATAGAAAGTGCTAAACTTGTTATGTAGTTTAGCCTATTTAATTCTCATGACACTTATGAGATAGGGAGGGAAAAAGGCTTAGAAATTTTATGCAATTTGTCCAGGCTCTCAGAGCTGATAAGTAAAACTGGACTTCAAACTCTGTTAGTATGACTGAGATTATGGCTCTTAATAGTTTTGATATATTAGAGGCAAACACAAGTAAAGGCCTTTATTAGGTAGCACAAGAAATCAACACAGAAACAAGGGACAGTGAACCTCTCTGGACTCCACTTAACTCCCACTAATAATGGTCATCTTCATTGGCCATTGAATTATTCTAATGCATCACCCAAGCTTTGATTCCTCCAGTCCCAGCTTTGCCAGCTATTAAATGTTTCCTAGTCAACCAGCTTCAAGTGATTTTTCAGGGAATCAATCAATGTGTTTTGTTACATACCCTTTCATAGGTTTGTATTTTGTCCCTTTGAAATCATTACATTCAATAATGTCTTAAACACAGTAAATATTTGTTGTTTAGATTGCATTGGATATTTGTATATGTCTGCATTTTAGTTTATTTTCTCCTCCAAGAGGACTCAATTTAATATTTTAACATTTTCATCCATTCAGTCCAGCAACCCTGCCATATTCCCTACTCAATTCATCCTCCCACTCTGCACATTTTTTTTCTTTCAAAATTAGCTACTGTCTTTAACTTCTAACATTTTGGACCATCATCCCTACCTTCGTTTTCAGCAGACTTCCCTTTATACTTAATTAGAAAACGGAGCAAACTTATAGCCACAGAATACACCTTCCTCCATTCTCAGTTATATGTAAGTGCCATCCCTTTGCCTACAGAAGGTATGTTTTCCTTTTTCTGTCATGTACATCATTCTCTCTCTTAGGAGAAGAGAGAAGGAAACCAAAGGATGTGAGGGCAGTGGGGAGAGCTTTGGCCTCTTTTTCATTCCCCTACTTGCTTGTCCCTACCTCCTCTACCACATCCCCATCCCCACCCAGAGAGAGGCTGCTCTTACCAGACACCATTAAAAAAAGAATATTTCCGATTGCTTTTTCACTAGAAAAATGACAAAAGAACAAAACTAACTACAAAAGATCACCCCCATATTTTTT
>NW_012144968.1:166958-189256 GCF_000956105.1 Propithecus coquereli
ATAAATAATTATTAAGCAAAAATTATAATCATCAGAAATGAATCTCTTAATGAGATGGATAGACTTGGTTTTTTCCCATTTATTTCATGTATTTTATGGATGACTATGACTTATTGTTAAAAGGAGACAGCATTCAACAACAATTCTGTTTTTTTTAATTGTGGTAACTGTGGAGATTCTTTGCTCACATAAATAAATAGATAGAAATGGAAGAAACTCTTTCGATTATAGCAACATCACTCAAGTCCTTGAACTCCTTCTCAGTGATATGTCAAAAGTCAATGATCTTTCATCAAAAATTATTTTAATTATATACTGGCTGACAAGTCAATTAGGCCACTCTGCAATTTCCCTTAAAGTAGAAAACTGTAAACCGCCCGACTTAAAAATGGATTTGTTAGCTAGTTATCCAGCCATTTCATTTGTCAATACTACAACCAAACAAATTGTCTATCTCTCTCTCTCTTTCTTTGGGGTGCGGGGTGGTTATCTCAAAGCTCTCTGAGTTCATATGCCAGTGGAAAATCCTCACATAACACCAGAGATATACAGACTCCATTTTAAAATCCACTCCACAATAGCACAATGGCAATTTTATATTCCATGTATTTAGTTCTCCTAGAAGTATGCTAATGCATATAACAGATCACAGAGCAGACCAAAATTAAACAGCTTTAAATGAAAAATCTTTTCCTGAGGATCTTCCTATCATTAGCAGCAAATAAACATACACATACACTCCTTTATGGTTCAAGTATCTGTAGCAACTAATTCACTTTTAATACAAACTAGGCAGAAACCTTCCAAAAAATGCTATGATTTGTTTTATTTTCTCAGCAAGATAGTATTAGCCAAACAAGGCATTGCATTATTAGCAATAACCATGAATTCATTTATAACTTTTGGAAAACAAGTAGAAGATTGATTTCCTTAGTTGGGTTCTGAGAAATAGAAAATTGGCTCAAACTTTAGCAATGTTTCCTGGCTATGAACACTATCATGTCTTGAGGAGTTACAGAAAATTATTAAAATTGTGGCCAAGTACTGGAAGCCAGTGCTGAGCAGTTTACAGCTTTAAGAGGCTGCAAACCGAGGCTTTTCTTGTTCTGTAGCAAATGCTTGGAACTGACAGAAACAGCTACACTCACTGCATCTGAAGAGTACCAACAAGCTGTTGTTGGGCCTCCTACCTCAAACAACAAAACCCACTCCTCTACCCCGCTCCCCATCAAAAAAAAAAAAAAAAAAAGTATGCCAATTTTTATTTGTGGAATGTAGCTTCTTTATGAAGGCTTACGTTTATTTTATGCTTTTAGCATATATTTGTTATGGGATTAAATTGTATAACAATTTTACTTATTAAGAATGAAGAAGGAAGAGAAAAAGAAATAAAAGATTACAATGTCTTTAGTGGGCACTAAAATCATATGCAAAAAGTTTACATTTTTAGTTTATGAACTGATGTCTTTCTAGGTTTCTTTCTACATTCCTTGTAGGAAATAAATCAAAGCTCAACTCCCATCTCCAATCAATACCTTTATACACCATACCAAATGAAAAGCGATACATATAAAAAGTAAGGTAGTGATATTCCTCTCATTCCTTGCCTTAAAAATCACCTTAACATGTGACAGTCCATTCAGCATTCTTATATGCTGCGGATGCAGAATTTTAAGATAATGTCCCAATGACCATACCTTTGTATAATCGTCTCCCTCCTCGATGTGAGAGGTACTATGACCATCAACCGCTACCACCCCGTGATGAGGTTATATGGTACAGTTGGCTTTAAGAAAGCATAATTACCTTCAGGTGGCCTTATCCAATCACTAGAGAGAGAGAGGGAGTGGGAGGGGGCCGGATAGATTGATTCAAGGTGAGGGAAATTCTCTGTCGCTGGCAATGAAGATTGAGGGGCTACAGGGTAAGGAATTCAGGTTGTTTCTGAAAGCTAAGATCAGCCTCATCTAATAGCCAGAAAGGGAATGGGCCTTACAAGGAAAGCCTTAGCCCCACAATTGCAAGGAACTGAATTCTACCGCAATAACGTGACCTTGGAAGAGGACCCTGAGTTCCAGATGATAATGTAGCCCAGCAGACACTGTGATTTTAGCCTTGTGAGACACTGAGCAGAGCAAGCACCCACATCAGCCCAGACTTCTTAAGAATAGAACTGTGAGCTAATAAACAGGCATTTTAAGACACTAAGTCTGTGGTAGCTTGTTACATGGCAACAGAAAACTAATATGTTTGCACTCAACAAACAGATCATTAGGCAAATTTTAACACCTTCGAAAAGTCTGAAAGGGTGCTATCCTTCTACCTGTCCAAAAATGTGTACATTTTCTATTTATTGTTTTTGGCTTTATACCATGAATGAAACCCCACTAAAAGAAAAATAAACTGATTTGGTGGAAAACAAACCTGAAACAAACCTGAAACATTTGAGAAATTAGATATGAAAGAGGCTGATATTCTATTTCTCTATTTCTTATTTATTGAGCCTTTGAACTATACGTATAATATGCACTTTGCTTAGATAAACATTACCTCATTTAGCTGCCACAACTTCATGATGTGGTAATTACATTCTCATTTCAGAGGTGAGAAAACTGAGTCCTATGAATTTATCTTTAATGTACTGAATATCTTAACCTTATATGCCTCCTGTATGTAACTAAATTGCCTCTCCTCCAAGGATTCCATCTTCACTCAGCACATAACACTCTTGAAATACCCCAGACAACCTCGTCATCAAACCAGTCAATGAATGAGGCCTCTCACTCTTAGTTCTTGATTCAGTTCTTCGGAATTATCCATGAGTGAAGGTGTCCCTGATTTTTCTGCTAGACAACTTGGTTACACACTGAAAGGGATAATATACTAAAACTTCCTAGAACAGTGATGTTTTTCAGTCTCAGTTGCACATGGGAATCACCTGGAAGTGTTAAAATGTTTAACACCTGCTTCCAAAAGCCAGAAATAATGATCTAATTGGCCTGAAGTGGGACCTGAGCATCAATTTTCTTTTTTAATCTCTCCAGGTGATTCTAACATGGAGCCAAGGTTGAGATCCACTGATTTAGAGGTAGTCACACCTTTGGAAGGGATTACAGGAATCCCTGGGAAAGGGAAACACTTAGAGTAGAGAGTCTTGCTTTTGTTTCCGTATACCTAGGGCAGCTCAGGCCAAAAAGGAACAGTTGAAAAGTAAGTCTGTTAAATGTTTAACAGCTGTGTTGGTACAAATATTCCTGTGGGCTCTTCTATTAATATAATAGGAGCCTAATTTTAAAAGATTTGCACTATTGCTTTATTTAATGTTTCTTAAATAGTCTGTTTAAAATAAATATATTCATTTTCTAAAATCACTGTTTGTATTCTTCTCTTTCAATTTAGCTTAATATATAATGTTATTCTTCTGTTTTAGGCTTCAACTTGATTATTCCTGACTTCTTTTGTCTTTTCTCATTATTTTTCTGTAGACCATTTAAAGTGTTTCCTTATTTTTTACCTAGTTTGTGATAACTTTAGCTAATTTCTTAATTACTTCTATGTTAATGGGAATATCTTCATTAACAAAAACAAGAAATTTATAAAATTGAAAGTAAATTTGCATGTATAATCCCAACCCCAGCACCCTCTCTTATACTCTAATCCATTCATAACTAAATTTTTCAATTCTTGAATACATTAAATCTCCTTCCTGGCTTTAGACTTTCTTAGATGCTATTGTCTCTATGTTAAATAATTTTCCTCTGGTTAATTCTTCATTTCCTCTC
The DNA here is from genome assembly GCF_000956105.1 of Propithecus coquereli. Lineage (NCBI taxonomy): Eukaryota > Metazoa > Chordata > Mammalia > Primates > Indriidae > Propithecus > Propithecus coquereli. The sequence goes on from NW_012144968.1 coordinate 170,741, forward strand.
TGCTTTCAGCTAAAACATCAGTTTTTTAGAAATGTCTTCCCAGATTGCTAAACTAGGATTTTCCCACCCATATGCAACCTTTGCAAAACTCAGTGAAAACCAAACATACCACAAACCATCACAATACAGTTTTATTGTTTAATAAGTCCCTTTTGCCACTATGTTGTGTGCTTAGTGCATAATTGGGACTCACTAAATACTCACTGGATGAAAGAATGCTAATAGTGTGATGTATATTTGTGAATCTTTTCGGACTTTGAATACAAATATTTACAAATAGGATTGCACCACATAAATTGTATTTTCACTTAACATTATGCTGTGTGTTTTTCCAGGTCAGTACATGTAGACCTATCTTGTTCTTTACCTTTATATTATTCCATATTTTTGTTTGTACTCTACTATATTAAAGAATTATCTTGACACAATTTTTTACTAGAACGTATGCTACAATGGAGATCCTTTTATGTACATAGTTGCTCACCTGCACATTTATTTGCTTACAGTCCTTCAAGTCGGATCATTGAGTCAAAAGATTTATAATTTTAATTTTGACACATTTTGACAGATTTTTCTCCAGAAAACTTTTTTCCAATTGATACTTCCATTTGTAGTGTTATTGTATTTTTTGTCTTTTTATTTTACTTATTGACTGTTAATTCTTATGTTATTTTTATTTACTATTATGAAAAGTCATTTGTATTTATCTTAATCAATACATGTCAGAGCTGCTGGGACTCATTCATAATGACTAAAGTGATCACATCTCACAAAACTGTGAAAATTGAATAGCTTGAATAGTTCCCTGTGTCAAACTTTTAAATCTTAATTCATGTCCTGAATTCATGAAAAATAACTGAATGGTAGTTAACAGCTTTACTGAGGGTTTACATTGCTTAACCAGAACCCAATACAGTGACAAAACCCCACAGGATCTAAGATCAGATTTCATATGTAGGAGGTAAACAGTTTTAGAAGTACATGTACAAATGAAAAATAACAAGGTAGGTCCAATATCATTTTTTTCTTTTTAATATTACAGTGTAGGTCGGTGTTACATTTTAGAATCATATATAAAATGTAAGTTGTATTTATACGTGTGTTGAAGTTATAAACAGCATTCCATTTCACATATTTTCCTAAACCTTGGATTCCCATAGAAGTATATTCAAAAATCGAATTTATTGGGCGTTGGGCATATGGATATATACATACATAATGAGTGCGCTGCACACCGTCTGGGGGATGGACACGCTTGAAGCTCTGACTTGGGGGGGGTGGTAAGGGCAATATATGTAACCTAAACATTTGTACCCCCATAATATGCTGAAATTAAAAAAAATTTAATGTAATTACTATTAAGAAAAGCAGGAACTAAAAAATTAATAGGAGTAACAACAACAGCAATGGCATTAATAACAGTAACAATGCAACCTGAGCCTTCACTTTAAAGAATGAAAAATCTCTGATAAAATATTGGTTGGTACTTATTTCTTCCCAGTGGCAAATTTACCCAAAAAAAAAAATTATAAAGAAAGACTACCTAAAATTTCCAGAGTATAATTTATAAGAGAATATCCTACCATTTATAATATGACTAGAAAATATATCTTCACCTATTTACCCTAACTTGCTTGAGAATAGGAAATATCAAATGATATTTAGGCCACAACAAATACCATGAATATTTGATAATTAGACAAGAGGTGGGTGGGTAGGAGGGAAACGGGGTATTCGACAACCCTTAGTAGTTCAGCATCTTCACTTTAGTGGTTAAGAAGCTAAGGATGGTGACATGCAAAATGTTAACAGATATAATAATATTTAAGCTACTGGATGTGGTCACAGATAAAAAAAGAAGAAGCTGTCCTGGTCTCCCCCTTCCCCTTCCACCCTCCGTCTTCCTCTTCCTTCCCTCCTCCCCAGATATCTGCAGACATAGAATTGTAGGGTTGGAAGGACACTGTATCCTGTTTGAGTCAAGAGCACTAACAATCCCTCATCAGAGTTCCGTCTAACACATCTGACCCAAAGCCATCTGACCGAGTCATGTCCCCTCCTAGTAATAGGAGTTCACTGCTCACCAGGCAGCCCATTTGTTCCAGACACAGCTGCAATAATGTCAGAGAGCTCTTTCAGCTCTTCTCTGGACATCTCAATAAGAAAGTCCCATAGGCATTTCCAAATCAATTTGTCCAAATACAAAGTCATTTTATTCCTTACAGCAAAACGGTTCCTTTTCCTAAAATGTTCCATGTCATAATTAATAGCCCTTCTACTCTGCCAAGCTAGACCTGGCATTATCTTTGATCCACTCTCTTGCCCACTCTCACAGGTTGGCACATAGCAGACACAGAATAACATGTCTAAAGAAAAAAGGGAGAAAATGGAAAAGATACAGCAAAGGAAGGAGAGAAGGAATGTGGGGGAGAGAGAAAGGAAGAATGGAAAGGAGGGCATTTCTTTCAATTGTGTGGTTAAATTGAGGCCCAAATTCATTATATCTTAGGCATCTCATATTGATAATCCTTGGTCAGGCCCTTCTATTTTTTTACTGGATTATTGCAATAGCCTTTTAACTTGTCCTCTGCCACCTCTCACCACTCTCTTTTCTCTCAAAACTATTATGTTGCTATCAAATTTATCTTTCTTGCACAGTATCTTTCTTTTGCAGTAATAGTCACCTCTGCTTTAAAAATATATTTAATGCATTCCACTATTTATAAGTAATGTTCAAATTCCTCAGCTAAACCTGGGCCTTTAAAATCCTATTCTTGGGCTGGGCGCGGTGGCTCACGCCTGTAATCCTAGCACTTTGGGAGACCAAAGTGGGGGGATCGCTCAAGGTCAGGAGTTCGAGACCAGCCTGAGCAAGAGCGAGACCCAGTCTCTACTAAAAATAGAAAGAAATTATCCGGACAACTAAAAATATATAGAAAAATTAGCCGGGCATGGTGGCGCATGCCTGTAGTCCCAGCTACTCGGGAGGCTGAGGCAGGAGGATCGCTTGAGCCCAGGAGTTTGAGGTTGCTGTGAGCTAAGCTGATGCCTCGGCACTCTAGCCTGGGCAACAGAGTGAAACTCTGTCTCAAAAAAAAAAATCCTATTCTTGCTATGATTTTGTTTCCAGCTTCTGGCATCCCCAAACCAAATCCTTTTCCTACTCCCATATGCACTAAAGTCACACAGAGACATTAGTAAAATGGAATGGGCATCCTTGCCACCTTTCTTCATTCTATGTTCACGAATTGAAATATCATAACCTGATTCCTTCTTATCTAAACACTATGCAATTAAATCTCTCCTTAATATCCAACCTAAAAGTCTAAAATCATCTCCTACATAAATCCTTCCTTGACACTTTCAGAATTGAGAAATCTCATCCTCTGTGTGTATCTAAAGAATTTTGTTAAGTCTATTACAACATTCATTTTAGTCTGACAGTGATAAATAGAATGTTAATACAAATACATAATTTTATAATCAAGAAATCCTTAGGATGTTTGTTCCTCTGAATGTTGACAAGGGCCTGCCTTTTATGCATCACTGAATCTCCAGCACACAGATAAGAGCAAAAAACAAAATCTGCAAATATCAGGCTACTTGGTAGACAGTAAACTGGACATTTTTTTCTAAGAAAAAAGAATTAGATTACCTGGCATTAACATTTTTGCTAGACTTAACCTAACTTGATCATTTAAAAAGCCTTTGCTTCTCAAAGGTAAGATGTTCCTTTTAGTATTCTAATCTTGTTTGGAAGTTAACTGTGCTGCCTGAATCACAGAAAGCCTTCTGTTTTGTAATTCTAACGTGGCATTACTCTTGGGCATTAGTGACACAGTATAAACTGCTGGCATTTACAGAGTACTTAGCAGTGATACCAGTAAATCAAGCCGACGTTTCAGCACCACTTAGGTTTTAAACCTCTACCTCGCTAACCCCATGTCCTAGCCATTAGTAATGTATAATTGAAATCTTAATTCTCACTGACTTAGGCAGAGTCAAGCTACTTCAGGAAACAATAATGCTATCTGACATGCATGACCTTTTTGATTAAAATAACTTGTCACTTTTACAAAATGCCCCTTCCATATCTCATTAGCAGCTTCAGAGCCTCCACTCTTCACAAAGGACATTTATTTCAGGAGATGCCTAGAAAATTTGCTTTACTCTGGAAGTTACTACAATAATAAAGTATTTATCTACATGTCATTATTAGCAAGAAGAACTCTGGCTTCTATAATGAAACATATTGAACACTTAACAGCAATTATAAAAGTATCCTCATGGTAACAAAAAGTCTATATGAAGATCAAATTCAAATATATTCCAAATTTATTAAGAGATATCTGGATATTCAAATGTTCACAAACTAATTAGACCAATCACTGTCTAATACCTATATCATAACGTTGACTAACAATTCTGTAAATATTTGCAGGACATAATTGGATGACATTTAAGTCTACAGAAATAGAAAAAAACACTAGACACAAACATAGACACAAACAAGAGCTATTTCCTCTATTCAGGTTTTATTGTCTTGTCCTCATTACCTATTCAAACCAGAGTTGAGCTCAGAAGGTTTTGAAGGAGACACAGAGGACTAAAACCTCATTCTATAAAGCATTTCTTTGAATTAACTGAACTTTCTAAAAGGCAGGGGGCAATTAGGACCATAAACTCAATCCACAGTATAGAGGAAGAACAAAACAATGCTGTGCAGAATGTCATTGGAATTTTGATAGGAATTGCGCTGAATCTGTCCATTGCTTCAGATAGTATGGCCATTTTAACAATATTAATTCTTCTGATCCATGAGCATGGGATGTTTTTACATTTGTTTGTATCCACTTCAATTTTTTTCATCAGTGTTTTGTAGTTTTCCTTGTAGAGTTCTTTTACCTCTTTGGTTAAATTTAGTCCTGGACTTTTTTTTTTTTTTTTTGGTAGCTATTGTAAGTGGCATTGGCTTCTTGATTTCTGTTTCAACTAGTTCATCTTTGCATATACAAACACTACTGACTTTTGTTTGTTGGTTTTAAACCCTATAACTTTACTGAATTAATTGATCAGTTTTTTGGTACATTCCTTAATCTTAAAATTTGTCCGAAACCACAAAAGACCTCAAATAGCTAAAACAATCCTGAACAAAAAGAACAAAGTTAGAGGCATCACACTACCAAATTCAAACTATACTCTAAAGCTGTAGTAACCAAAACGGGATGATAAAAACAGACACATAGACTAGTGAAACAGAATAGAGAATCCCTAAATCAATCCATATATCTATAGTCAAATGATTTTTAACAGAAGTTCCAAGAACCTACATTAGGGAAAGGACAGTCTCTTCGATAAATGAGGATGGGAAAACTGGATATCCATATTTGGAGGAATGAAACCAGATCCCCACCTCTCATCATATTCAAAAATCAACTCAAAGTGTATCAAAGACCTATATGTAAGACCTGAAACTATAAAAATACTTGAAAAAACATAAGAGAAACACTTTAGCACATTGCTCTTGGAAAATATTTTTTATAAGATCTGAAAGACACAGACAACCAAAAGCAAAAATAAACAAATAGGATTTTATCAAACTAAAAAGCTTCTGTATAGTAAAGAAAACAATCAGCAGAATTAGAAGACAACCTATAGAATGAGAGAAAATATTTGCAAACTATTCATATGACAAGGGATCATAATAATATCCATAAAATACAAGGTACTCAAACATCTCAAAAGCAAAAACACAATCTGATTAAAAAATATGCAAATGATCTGAACAGATATTTCTCAAAAGAGACATACAAATGCCAAAAAATATATGAAAAAATGCTCAATATCACTAATCATCATGGAAATGCAAATCAATACTACAATGAGGTATTATCTCATCCCAGTTATGATGGCTATTATCAAAATGACAGAAATAACAAGTGCTGGCAAGGATGCAGAGAAAAGGGAATTCTTATCAACCGTTAGTGGGAATGTAAACTAATAGTTTACATTCACTATGGAGAACACTATGGGGGTTCATCGAAGAACTACAAATGGAACTACCATATGATCCAGCTGTCCTGCTATGGGGCATTCATCCAAAGGAAAGGAAATCAGTATATTTAAGAGACATCTGAACCCCCATGTTATAGCAACACTATTCATAATAACCAAGATATGGAATCAACCCAGGTATCCAACAACAGATGAATGAATAATGAAAACATTGTATATGTACACAATGGAATACTATTCAGACATAAAAAAGAATCATTCACTCATGGCAACATGGATAAATATGGATAACATTATGTTAAGTGAAATAAGCCAGGAACATAAAGTTAAACACTGCATGTTCTCACTGGTATGTATAAACTAAAAAGAAACATTGTTGATCTCACAGAAGTAAAAAGTAGGACATATTAAACTTAAAAGTAGAGGCTGGGAAGGGTAGGGGGAAAGAGGGATGGGAGAGATTTATTAAAGGATACAAAGTTATAGCTAGATAAAAGCAATAGGTTCTAGTGTTCTACAGTGTTGTAGGATAACTATACTTAGCAATAATATATAGTTTCAAATAGTCACAAGGAGGATATTGAATGTTCCCAACACAAAGAAGTGATAAATGTTTGAGATAATAGATAAGTTAATCACCCTGATCTAATCACTATATATGTATCACACATTGCTACGTACCCCATAAATGTGTACATTTATTATGTGTCAATCAAAAAATTTTTAAAACTTTGTATTTGGTCCTAGTTAAATGCCAGCCTTCTTAAATGGAAATCAAATACCTGACTACAGAGATGGTTCTCTGGGATGGCATAAACTGCTGCATTTATGTAGGATTTGGGCCCTGACATCATTTTGTGTGTAAGAGCACTAACGATGTGCAATGCTCAGAATTCTGGTGAAGCCCAAGAACCAGTCCTGTAGTGTGGATGACAAGTAGGCCACAAATACATGATGCTGTGTGTATACATACACTCATACCCTACACACCCAGTACCCTGTGAGACTGGAGCACAATCATTCAATAATAAATGTTATTGCCTTGTTAGCACATATAAAACAAAATGTAAAATTATTTCTTTCTAATTACAAGGTTTTGAATTGGTATTAAAAATATATTTTTTAATTACATAAGCTTTTTTTGAGAGATAGGCATTACCCAGATCAAATCAAAATTGATTTCTGATCCTTCTTGAAAAAATAAAAAAGAAAGGATGAATATGAAAGAACTTCTTATATGGTAATATGAGGCAACAGTTACAAACATAGCTGCTCAGAATTTATGCTTGGAAGTGATAACTATATTTGTTTCATCTGAGTGTATTTACTTAGAAAAGAGAGGAGTTCAGATCATATTCAAACCCTTTCTTAAATGCAATGATTCCCCAAACTGTAGGATAATGTCCTAATTTTTTACATACATATACTTTGTGATAAACTTTTAAAAATAAAAATGTCATCTTTGATTTAGAAGGCAGCCAGTCTATAACTATTTAACCATTTATCTAATTGGCCTAATAAATATCGAACCCTTGAATTTATTGACAATATACTCTGCCCTTTAGAAGCAAGTCAACCAGTTGAAAATAAGCCTTAATAATGTATATGTGTATGTCTAATATGTATATGTGTGTTTACTCACCCATATACAAACATCCTACATGCATATAATTGTGAACTTTAGAAATTAAAAACAAACCAAATAAAAACCCCTCAGTGTTACTGTTTTGTTTTGTTTTTAATTAAGTTGTTCATTAATGCATTAATTTTCTGGGAGACTATGATAAAGAGAAGGTGTATATTTGACACTATGTATCAATACAGGTGGTTAGGACTAGCATTCACTATTTTGGTGTATAAATTTACATTGATAGCATATTAATAATTGTTAACAAGCTTTACTCTATTTTCTTCCCCAAAGTATAAAGTTTAACTGACAACTGCAGAGTGATTTAAAGTTGCAAATTCTCATGCCTTTATAGATTCATAATTCAAGGGGGAAATTGGTACATATACAAGTAGTAAATTTAAATTATACTTTAACCACCTTTGACAGATAAATTCTTTAGAGTCCAGAAGTTCTCTGAGATTCTTCACTTTATTGATCTGAACATAACATGAGAAGACTAACAGAGCCCAATTGTAATTAAACAAGTAAATCCAAGATCTTATTTGGCAAGCATTTAAAGAAAACAAAAAATAAATAGTTCCTAAAAGTTAAGCTTTTTAAATGAATGTAAAGTGGAGATTTAAGCGAAGGGAAAGGGCGTTTCTTAAATATGTGTAAAATAAGTATTAAGTTAAAAGAAGAATTTTAATATTTTGAATTGATTTGCACCTTTTTGTATTTATTCATCTAATATTGTATGTTCCTCCTCAAGAAGACACGAGCTACACTCTTTAAAATTTCTCTACAACATGTTGTCTCTCTGTGAAATTTGAGGGTTTTTTCAAATAAATTCAAATGTGAATACATGCTTTCAACCAGGGAAATTAAGATAAAAGGAAAACAAATGAGTCAAGTATTTGACAGAGAAATAGGAGTAATGTAATTTTTTTTCCATGCAAGGAATGTACATTCTGAATTTAGGAAACGTATTTGCACAACCCACTGTTAGTCCTGTTTTGACTGCCCAAGGATGTCTGAAGTGCAAACATGACCAGGACTACAGAAATAAGGCTCTCTCTCTCATTCATTAAATTAACTGCCAGAGAAAGGGATCTGTATAGGACATAGTTAATTAGTAAGGAAATTAGTCTTACTTGTTAGTTAACATATTTTTCCTAAATGAGATATATCTCACAATCTACTACTGAGTTACAGCTTCCTCTGAATGAAGAGAATCATTTGATTAAATTGTAACCCTTCTACATACAGTCCTTTATACACACAGTTTTATTTCTTTTCCATTTTTAAATCACTAATAGAAATCTGGGTGTATGGCTTTAAAGTAAATATTAACGTTAATATTAACATTCATTTATGAGTGGAATATTAATATCCCAGGTCCACATTTCTTTTTTGATTACTGTAAACTGGACAAAGTCAGATCAGCATAATCAGGTGGATAGAAAACTGTGATATCACCATTGTCCTTGACATTTGCTTATCTAGTCCTCTAAATTTTCAGAGAAGGAAATGTACTAGTACTAGTACTTCTATCACTGAAATGATGGAAGAGGGAAGAATTCACAATTTTATATACTTTGTATGCTTTGATTTTCAACTTATTCTTTTGTGGAACATTCTGCTTCCAATGCAATTGCATCTCAAAGTAATACATCCTAATTCTTGAACATTTGCAAATTTATGGTGTATGACAGTTAATTTTATGTGTCAACTTGGAGAGTTTTTTAAAATAAGATTATCATTTAAATCACTCAACTTTGGGTAAAGCAGATCATCCTCCATTATGTAGGTGGGCCTCATCCGATCAGGTGAAGGCCGGAATGGAACTAAAACACTGGCCTCTCAGACCAAGAGGAAAGTCTCTAGCAATCTGCACCCTTGGCACTCCTGGATCTCCAGCCTGCCTGCAGACACTGCAGATTTTGAACTTGCCAGCCCTCATAATCATGTGAGCCAATTCCTTATAATTAATCTAATCTAATAAATCTAATCTCTAAATGTACATATCTTATTGGTTCTTGCTATTGTCTGATTGTTTGTGTCCCCTGAAAATTCATATGTTGCAACCTAACCACTGACATGATAGTATTAGATGGCGAAGGCCTCTGAGAAGTGACGTGTAGAGCCCTCATGAATGGGATTAGTGTCCTTACAAAGAGCTGAAGAGACTCAGTTCTCTTCTTTTGCCATGTGAAGACACAGCAAGAAGGCACCACCCGTGAGAGGCAGCATGGAGAGGCAGTCCTCCCCAGACACCCAGTCTGCTGGTGCCTTGATCTTGGACTTCCCAGACTTGAGAACTGTGAGACATAATTTTTGTTTGTTTGTTTGTTTTAGCTGCCATCCAATTTATGGTCTTTTGTATAAGCAGCCCAAATGGATTTAGACAGTTCTGTTTCTCTGGAGAACCCTAACTGATACACGGTATGATAACTTTTCTAAAAATTCTATCTCTAAAAGGATTTTTTTACTCTATAAGTAATAGTGCTTCAGAAAGCTCTCCTTGTATATGAAAATATCTTTTAGTTTTGGTGTGATTCGCTTATGCAGTTTCTTATTCACCTGCAAATAAAAAAATTCTGAGGTTTTTTTCATATTTCGGTGAAAAAAGAAATACATAAATTGAGTAATGGATTCCCTGAACATTTCCATTACCTTTAAGAAAAGTATTATAATATTTATAATATCAAAATCCAGCTTACTCAACACTTACTACATCTTAGTAGTGGATTATTTTATTTTATTGTAGCTGTTTTACTTTATAGAAGGAATAGCTAAGGAGTAGTTCAATGTTTTCCCTATTACTTAAAATGGGTTGTTGGCAAGACAGGTTAATAACTTTATTTCTCCCATTTTTAAAGTTTTCATCTCCCTCCTTTCCTCTCAATAATCAAATATACACTGAAATGAGGAAATAAATGGATTTATGTCCAGAAAATTAATTCTTTAATGAAGGGTAGCTGCAGAGGTCAACTATGCTAACATTTCATTATCATAAGCATTACAGGTGCTTTATCTTCTCTTACCTTCTGCAGGACACACTCTCTGTGGACCAAGACAAAATATTAATAAGAGGTGTGCAGGCAATAAACTTAGCCTTTTCCAAGTTCCATTAGGATTGTCTGTTAGAAAATAGAAGATAATGTCTGCCTTAATATCAATTCCCTTTTGAGGGTCCCCATTGACACGCTTGATCTCAGTTGCATAATCTTACCTCTGTGTTACTTGACCTTTCTGTGGTAAGAACTTATTATTCTGAAAAACACATTCTTCGATTCAATGGCCAACGTTTTGCCTACACAAGCAGAAAACTTCCAAATCAATGTGCCAAAACAGTAGGCTCACATTTTGACATTGGGTTTTCATCTGCTGTTATTCACAGAATCTGATACTCATATGTACAGAGGATACAGTCTCCAAGGAAAACTTCATGGCCTCTAGTGAATTTACCAAAAGAGCTTACTTAGAGGAACCACGTTAATTTTTATTTTAACTGATATAGTCATTTCTCCCTGAATATACATAGTTTCAATCTATAGGAAAACAAAACACAGCAGGAACTGATAAAGCCTGCTGCTATTCGTACTTCAAAGTTTCACCAAAAAAAGGACCTTCTTTCTTGATTTTTCTCATCTCTGAGGGAAAATATACTTTCTAAAAGAATTACGGTTTCACTAATTTTGCAAGGTATAATGGCACACACCTCAGGTAGTTGTAGATCCAAAATGTTTTTTGTGTATCCTGTAATGCTTCATAACCTACCTATTCAATTTCCTTTCTTTATTAGGATGTTCTCATTCTAATCTAATAACATTCTCTATAGATGAATGAATAGGTATTACAGATTAATTTTCATCATGTATTTGAAAGCACTTCTACTTCAACTTTTCTTTCCTTATTCTTATTATAAAATGTAAAAGTTTCATCTTTTAGTCATTATATCAAAAATTCCCAGGGGATGCTTTTTCTTTCCTAACTTGGTTATTAGGATAATCCTCCTTTCATTAAAAATGCTTAATGTTGGCCAGGCACAGTGACTCACATCTTTAATCCCAGTGCTTTGGCGGGAGGATTGCTGGAGGCCAAGAGTTCCAGAACAGCCTGGGCAACATACCAAGACCCCATCTCTACAAAAAACATTTTAAATATTAGCCAGGCATGGTGATGTGTGCCTGTAGTCCCAGCTACTCAGGAGGCTGAGGTGGCAGTATTGCTTGAGCCCAGGATTGGAGGTTGCAGTGAGCTATGATTGTACCACTGCACGCCAGCCTGGGCAACAGAGTGAGACTCTGTCTCAATCAATCCATCAATCAATAAAAAGTGCTTTATGTTTAAGGGGACTTCTCTATTCCAAATATTTTTCCTTTATTTTTCAGAGCATGGATCAATCACAACATTGAGCTATCTAAGAAAAGTTCTAAGTTCTATCCTTTAGCAATTCTTCAAATTGTTTCTGGCCCCAAATCTAACAGAGTAGCTGGATCCATATATATGTTGAAACAACAAATAGTATTCCAGGGATGAGAACTGTGAATGTAAATTTATGAATACATAGGGAATCAGAAAGCCAATTATGAGTCTTGCTATGGTAATAAACTCTGAATTTTACCCTTGAATGTGAAATCCAGGAATTTTCAACTGAAACTATCCATTGGTAACTTGTAACTCTTTTCTATCTTAGACAGGACAGGACTTGATCCAAACACAAGTATGATTTAGGCTATGTAGGGCTCCATGCATTTCCATCTACTTTTTTTTCCTTAGAGACAGGGTCTCTCTGTCACACAGGCTGGAATGCAGTGCAGCCTCGAACTCCTGGGCTCAAGCAATCCTTCCGCTGTAGCCTTCCTAAGAGCTAGGACTACAGGTGTGTTCCACCACATGTGGCTCATGTTAAAAAATTTTTTGTAGAGACAGCATCTTGCTATGTTGTTCAGACTGGTCTGGAACTATTGGCCTTAAGTGATTCTCCTGCCTTGGCCTCCTAAAGAGCTGGGATTACAAGTGTAAGACACCACACCCAGCCCCACCAACCCTTTGAGCTTCTCCTTCCTCTCTTCATATCTTCCTCCATTTCTTTTCCTCCAAAATTCAATTCATATATTCAAGTCCTAGCCTAGCTCTCATTCTTTTAGGAATATTTTATTTAACTTGTTGTCTCTAACTATCAACAATAAACTTTTAGCTTTCAGGGACATGTATAGTTTAAATATCTGCATGCTGATATAGAAAAAAAAAAAAAGTCCTAATGGTGATGTCAGACTTCCATGATTCCCAGCAGGAATGATTTACTAGAGAGAGAATTAGCCTCTGCTCAGATGCCACTAGAGTACAAAGAAGACTGCTTAGAACTGAAGCCAGAGCTTTCCTGGGCCAATTTTGTAAATGTTAGGTTTTTCATCAGACAGTATTTGTTTTGGTATTTGGGGAACAGAGAAAATCTGGTAGCAAATACAAAAGTTACAAAATATATTGCTGTCTAATTTTAATACTATTAAGTCTCTGGTTTATTTGATAAAATTAACTTCATAGATAATTGTGTGCTTACCATGTACCAGGCACTATTAGAAGCACAGTGTGTGTGTTCTATCATCTATGTAGACCTCACAACATTACATTACCTATGATAGGTTAAAATCTACAATCCAGTGTTCTCCAGAGAAGGGAAGGAACCTATACGTAAAAGTCAAAGAGTTAATAATGTAGGGCTAAATGGCAGGGCAAATAGTATAGACTTATATTAATAGAAACATTCGTGGGTTTTAAAATTGATGGATTTTCTTTTTTAATTTCAGAATATTATGGGGTTACAAAGGTTTTGGTTACATAAATTGCTTTTGTACCGTTTGAGTCAAAGTTATAAATGTAGCCATGCCCCAAATAGTGTGCACCGTACACGTTAGGTATGAATTTACCCATTCCCTCCTCCCACCAGCTTCATTTCCAATGAATGTTATTTCCATACGTACACATAAGTGTTGATCAATTAGTTCCAATTTAATGGTGAGTACATGTGGTGTTTCTTTTTCCATTCCTGTGTTACTTCACTTAGAAGAATGGTCTCCAGTTACATCCAGGATAATACAAGAGGTATTAGTTCAACATTTTTTATAGTTCACCACTTTTTATATACATATACCACATTTTATTAATCAGCTCATGTATTGATGGGCACTCGGGTTGTTTCCACATCTATGCAATTGTGAATTGTGCTACTATAACCATTTGAGTGCAGGTGTCTGTTTTATAGAATATCTTTTTTTTTTCCTTTGGGTAACTACCCAGTAGTGGGATTTCTGGATCAAATGATATTTCTACTTTCAGTTCTTTGAGGTATCTCCATACTCTTTTCCATAGAGATTGTACTAGCTTGCAGTCCCACCTGCAGGGTGTGAGTGTTCCTCTCTCTCCACTTCCACGCCAGCATTTGTTGCTTTGGGACTTTTTGATAAAAGCCATTTTCACTGGAGTTAAGTGAGATCTCATTGTGGTTTTGATTTGTATTTCCCTGTTGATTAGAGATCAACTCAGAATGGATAACAGACTTAAACTTAAGGCATGAAACTATGAGAATTCTAGAAGAAAATGTTGTAAAAACTCTCACAGACATTGGCCCAGGCAAAGAATTTATGAAGAAGACCCCAAAAGCAATCACAGAAACAACACAAATAAATAAATGAGACCTGATCAAATTAAAAAGCTTCTGCACAGCCAAGGAAACAATCATTAGAGTGAACAGACAACCTACAGAATGGGAGAAAATATTAGCATGCTATATATCTGATAAGGGCTAATAACTAAAATATATAAAGAACTCAAGCAAATCAGCAAAATAAAAAAAAAATCAAACAACCCTATTAAAAAGAGGGCAAAAGACAGGAACAGAAACTTTTCAAAAGAAGATAGACTAATGACCAACAAACATATGATGGATATTTTTTGAATGGGAACAAGGTTTTACCAACATTAATGAGGCAAAGGGGACTTATTCCAAGCTAACATCATGCTCCTATATATTATAGAGCTCTTTCTACAACATCCAAAGAGGTCCACTGTACAATTACATATTTTTTTTTCTTTTAATCATTCAGTAAATCCATGTTCCAGACACTGGGCTAAGTGGAAGTATTCTCAGTTCCTCAGATGCTGAATCTTAGTTCCTATCTCCAGTAATTTTCAAAGTAAATTAAGACCTTTTCATTTTGCAATTAATCTTCTGCTAGGTTATTTGTCACATAGACTCCTTGAGTTCTGTGATAACCTAAATTCAAAGGCATACTAAAAATTCATGTTGATCAAATCTGGATAATGTACAGTTGACCCTTGAACAACATGAGGTTTAGGGGTGCAGACTTGCCACACAGTGGAAAATCTATCACTTTTGACTCCCCCAAAACTTTACTAATAGCCTACCATTGACTGGAAGCCTTACCAATAAAGTAAACAGTCATTAGCACATATTTCACATGTTATATATATTATATGATATCTTCTTACAATAAAGTAAGCTAGAGAAAATAAAATGTCATAAGAAAATCATAAGGAAGAGAAAAATATATTTACTATTCATTAAGTGGAAGTGGACCTTCACAAAAGTCTTAATCCTCATAATCTTCATATTTTGTAGGCTGAGGAGGAAAAGGAAGAGGAGCAGTTGGTCTTGCTGTTTCAGGGGTGGCAGAGATAGAAAAAAATCCGAGTGTCAGTGGATTTGTGCAGTTCAAACCCATGTTGTTCAACTGTCAACTGTTTCTTAGTTGTCCAGACTCTACCAGAATAATATTAACTTTAAAAGCCTTTTAAAAATGATTTTAAAGCATTTTTAGGACTATATCAACTTTTATATTAATTTTTATAGACAAGAGCTAAACTTTCAATTGCAAAATGGACATATAACATGCCTGGGTGCTCATTAGATTTCATTTGACCAGAATCAGGAGACAATTGTTAAGAAAAATCTGCCAAACTCTCCCTTCACCACCAAACACAGTATAGCAGACAATGTGTCCATCTCTACTGGACAAGATTGCTTCAAAGGAAACCAGTGTGTACTAACAAAGAACAAAACCCAATGAAACACATACAAACCCATATTAAAATACAGGGTTACAATTATTATATTAACATATATTACATGCTTTACATAATACATATATAATTAAAATCATTCTTAACAAATATTATTAATACTTGTAAAAAATATTTGACTTTTAAATTTTTTCTATGCTAAATGGTGCCTTGTCAGAAAAACCTTATCTATCTAAAATAGCATTAGCTCTGTAGTCACCTGGTTGTGAGCTCTCTCTAATCCTGACCCATTTTTTTTCATGGGCTTACCATCACTTACATACTACCTCTATTCTCATTATCTCTCTCCCAACTGAATAATATCTTCATTGAACATTTGTTTTGTTTATACACTGTTCCCAACGCTAAAAACAGCTTCTGGCATACAGTAAGTTTTCAATAATTACGAATTGAATAAGTGAATAATTTTGATACTTTATAAAACACGATCACCAATAGCTTAGTACTCAAAGAGCAAAGATATTTTTAAACCATGTCTAATATTCTTAAAAGATCAATATTACCAAAGAACGGAGAAAAAAAACAAATCAAACACAAAATCCTCATTTCTTAAATGAGAAAACAAGTTCAAAGTGAATAAGTTCAGAACCGAAGTCAAGGGCTGATTCTGGATCTTCTTCCTCATTCAGTATTGGTTCCTGTGATAAATTATGTCTCTATATTCTAGGCTTTTGTGGCAATTAGAATGCCATCTGTGTTTTCATTTTATGTTCCTTTGAATTTATTTTCAGTGATGGAACTAAATTTAAACTCTTATCTCTTCTACTTGTTTTTTTTTTATAAAAATCACACTCCTATATACACACCAGCCATACTTTTTTTAATGATAGAAGTGAAATTTTGCAAATAAAATTGAATTCCCTTTGGTTTCCTGTTCCAGTTCCATTAGTCTCTCTTCCTTCCCAAGGAAAGCAACTACTAGGCTGAGGCTGATGTGTAGCTTCTATGTTGATGTGTAGTCTATGTTTTTATACTTTTATACATGAACATTTAAAAATCAGTGTTATATATGTTTTTCATGACATGAGTAGTACAATATTGTACATATCTGCTTTCTTATCACTCCACATTTTGTTTCGTTTTGATATTATGTATTTAATACATATGTAGCTAGTGTATATATTTGTACTGATACATATTATTTTATACTGAAATGGAAATATGAATTATTCTTCTCATATATCCCTCTACAAGTGAATGTCTTCTTTTAATTTACTTACTTTGGCTAATTAATCTTATCTACCTGTTATTTTTTTGGCAGACACTGCTGGTTAAGTAACACAAAGCCCACTCCAAATCCTTTTTCCTCTCTCCTCCCTCCATTACAGAAGCTGGGAAAGCGAAATCCTACCTTTCTTTATCCTCTCTTGAATCTGGAGGAGGCCATGTGACATCTAGGCATTGCCTATCTAGACATTGTCAGCTACATGCAGAGTGGATTCTCCTAAAGCTTTCGCTTTCCTGATGAACAGATGAAAAGGTCTATCTGCAACTTTCTCTCTCTTTTGTTCCTTTTGAACATGGGCATGATATTTGAAGCTCTGCAACGCATCTTGAAACCAAGAGAGAGAAAAAAAAAAAAAAGACTATACAGGTGACATTACTGAACTGGTGCAACAATGTCATCATGTATGTGTCCATAAATGTGTGCCCATCTTCTTGTTGGTAAGAAAAATCAACCTCTAGCATTAATTGGATTTCTGTTTATTTGCAGGTGGATGCATTGGTCACCCCTACTCATTTCTTCAGTCATATTTATTTCCATTCCCTTTTTTCCTTTGTTTCCATAGATTTCTCTTTTTAACTCTACTCTTCCTCTTTATGAAAATATGTTTTACTTCACATCATTTATACCATAATGAGCAAAGCTCCCATCATGTGCAAACATTTAAGGTGAGGGAGAAGCAGGAGAAGCAGGGGAGGTTGCCATTTTGTAATACAGTAGCAGTCATGGTAAGTGTCACTGAAAAGTAAGCAAAAACCTGAAGACAACTGAAAGTTTTGAAAGCCACAGCTTCCTTTTTCAGAAGGCACTGAGATACGGTGAAAATTATTTTGCAGTGGTGGGGCCATCCAATCTTTCTCAGGTAAAGGTAATTCATTCTTTATTCAAATCACATTTATTAAAACACTTCTGGGTGGGAGACTATGAGCTAGGAGCAGGAGTGACTTACGAAACAGTAGAAATGTAACTCTCTTCTGGAAGCCCAAGGCCTGTGGGCCGGGGCAGAGAGGAGTGGGAAGGCAGCCCTAGCACAGCAAGGTGCTACACACTGTACAGATGAATGTGAAATGTCCTATGACTTCGAGGAGGATGAAGGTTCAGGTTTGCCTGGGACAACCAGGAAAGGCTTTAGCACAGATTTAACCCTTGAGTTGATAATTAATGATGAGCAAAAATCTGCAAGGCTGACAGGGGCATTCCAGAGAAAAAGAATGCTATAAGCAGACTAGAATATCCTGGCAGTTTCAGACAATGATAGAAGTTTATTATGAAAGGAGCCTCAGTGTGATCCACGATGTAGTAGAAGATGCAGGCTGTGCTGGTGACAAGGACTCAGGTTAGGGGAAGTTAGGATCCAACTCTAGGCACAAGTAAATGAAGCATCTTAGGCTTAAAAAATCATCAAATGACCCAAAAAAGTGTTTTAAAAATGCATTGAGATGATACAAAGCAGAAAATGTATATATGTAATCTCTTCAGTTATAACATGTTTAATTTTTGAAGTTCTGAATGCATACTCCAGTTTTTGCAGCTTCAAACATTCAGTTTTTTTTTTTTT
>NW_012144968.1:191726-192109 GCF_000956105.1 Propithecus coquereli
ACACAACCCTATACTAATAAGTAGAAAGTACAGGAACCAGTACTTTCTTCAAATATATATTATATATGTGTATGTGTGTGTGCGTATAGTGTGTATACATGCCGCCACGATACTTTTTTTTTTATTTACAAGATGCATCATGTTTCACATTGGGTGATGCTACATTGGCCAAGTTCAACTGTGCTCCACACAGACTGCTAGGTGGAGGTGAAAAGCCACAAGAAAGATTCTCCCTGCACCATTTCTGACCCAGTGTACTTCAATTATGAATGAAGACATGAAATGCCAAAATTACTGATAGGACAAGGTCACAAAAAATAGAGAGTAGAAGAGTCAAAAAGAGGGTATGTTTTAAGTTTCTTCAGTGCAGAATGGTACTTGGG
>NW_012144968.1:192899-196179 GCF_000956105.1 Propithecus coquereli
CCCAAGGACATTTAAGCATTTATGGACACTGACCAGAGGATGTCGCCAAACCAAAACCAAGATCAGTAAGGTTGGTTTTAGCAGCCAGACCCTTCTTGGGAACTACAAGGCCAGCTAGCTACACAGGCTTGTCTACACTTATTTTATCAGCCTTTCAATAATGTGTGCTAACGTTTTAAACATTTAAGAATGTTTTGAGCCCCTCTACTTAATTAGAATGTGTTTTATTGTATCCCAATAATGCAAGACAGAATTTAAGAACAAATTCAATAATGGATGCCAAAACAAATTACTCTGTGAATTCAAAGGAGGAAGGGATCACATCTGATTGGAGAAAAGAGGAAACGAATCACGGACAAAGCAGTATTTGAAATCTGCCTCGAATGCTAGATAGTATTCTGATATGGATGAGGGGATAATTCCAACTACAGGCAACTGAATGAACAAAAGCACAGAGGAGGCTATTGTGAGGGATTTGGGGAATAAAGCAATTTTCTAGTTTGGTTAGATCACAAGATATGAGTAGGGGAATGAAGAGTATGTGGATTTAAAGGCATGAATACAGATCACAAAGAGTCATGAATACTCTGATATCTTAGTCCTCTATGAGCATCATTTTAGCAGCACTGGGAAGCAACAGCAATTTTTGATGATAGAGTGAGGAGGATTAACATGATAGGATAAGTGTGATGATTTCCAAGCCTTAATTTCCAGTTCTAATCTCTTACTCAAACTAGATCTCCAAAGGCTGGAAAAACATTTCTTTTTGTTTGTTTTTTAATTTTGGAAGAACATTTCTAATTCTGAATTTCACTAGCAATTAAAAGGCACCTATTATTGGCAAACTTATAGTCTCTACTTCTTAAGTAAATGTGAATTGTCAGCGTCCAGCTTAGATTTTTGGCATCTCCGGTTATCTGAGGACTCTCCTCGATTCCATAACCTCACAGCTAACGAGGATAGGACACAGGAGCATTTCACAGTAGAGAGTTCAATGGCAGAGGGTGGATGGATCTCTCCAAAAAAAGAACACCCGTGCTACCAAAACATTCTGAACATTGAATGAAGTAGAAGCTAAAGACACACAGAAATTCTTCACAGAAGGAAGGATTGGCAGCAGAAAATAGGGGCCCAACAAAATAAACAATACAATATAGGAAACATGGTTACCTGGGCAATAAATTTAAGCAAAGACTCAAATTTGGACAAAAAGATAGGAAACTGGTAATAGATACAAGGTGAGAACATGAGCAAAAGGAATAAAACAGCCCAGATAATGGGACTAGGAAACATGTTTAGCTTGGATCTGGTAGGTAAGAAATGGATGCATAGCTCATTTAGTTTTCAATGTGAGCTGGCCTGGTTCCAGCAACAGGAGTGGAACTGAGCTTCCAGATGGGGTAAGAAGAACTAGATGGATACTGGCTGTATGCAGGTACAGGAAAGTGGCTGGGCAACACTCCAAATCCATTTGACATTTTCTCTTAAGAATTATTTTTCGAACTTTTAATCATTTTTGGAACTCATACATATGTCTTTTCGCCATCCCCATGTCCTTTCTGTAAGGAAATGAGGAAATGAAGATATAATATAGAGAGGAGAAGGAACTTATGTCTGTATAGCAGACTATTTTTAAGGGATGTTTTCATACATCCAAGCAGGTTAACTAGGATTTACATTAAAGCCATGAGAGGCCATTCATACAGCCTTTTAAAGCAATCCAACGTTGCTGACACTGGCAATTGATACTAATTAAATCTAATGAAACTAGAGGAGGTTCAAACAAAGGCAACGAAAAGATCAGGGGATGAGAAAACAGCTGTATAACAATGATTAAGTGCTGACTTATTTACTAAATTTTAAGTTACTAGAACAAAGAAGGTAAAACTTGAAGGCAGAGATGGTTTTGAAATAAATAAAAGAAAACAAAATTGATGTAGGTAATTTCTACTTCACACCACAATGCATTCCTGGAAATCACACCATAAAACAGCTTGTATTTTCCCCTGGGAGTAATTTTGTAATTGGATGTTGTGTTCCTGGACACGGATTCATTTTTCAAATAAATTATAGATATGATCAACAATATGCTATAAAGGCAAAGATAGAACAATGTTAAACCTCTATAATGATTTAAAACATCATCACTATATTCCTAGTCCTATAAAATGGGCATAAATGAACAGTGCATGTTGATAATACAAGGGACCCAAATGTACTATAAATTGTACCCAGCACATATAATATTATAATTTTGCTGCCTCACAAATTTGACCTATCTAAATATGAATATACTATCTGTAATAAACATTATTTACAGACTTAATCAACAATATTGAGTGCCTTCTCAGAATTCAGATGGATTGTTTTGGAAGATGGTATTTGAACTTGAAAAATTGGCATGCTGGAAGTTTCCTTGAATATCTGCTTTCCTTTTTACTTTCAGGTCATATCTACATTTGATATATATAATGTTTACTATGTTGTGGGTTCTCTTCTAACCGTTTTGTAAATATTAATTTATTTCATCCCCGTAACAACACTGTAATGTTGGTGCAATTGCTATGCTCAATTTATAACTGAGAGAAGTGAGGCAACTTGCCTCAGGTCACATAGCTAGAACTAGGATTCCAAACCAGAATCCACACTACTACACTATCCTACCTCTCTGGACAATTGCTTTTTCTCTCAAAACTTCCCTGTAACAGGTGTAGCCTTTCAGAGACATTTAAGTTGTATTCAAAGGTGGGATCACTCATTCCAAAAAAGCCACTTCTACTTTCTTTGTGAGGCCATGAAGGGAGGAGTTTTACCTTTGGTTCTCTAGTTCACATTTCTCCCTTTTATTTCTTCACTCCAAAAACATTAAAAATTACCTAGAAAATAATGATGAGTCACAAAAAGTCAGCCTAAGGAATGAGTCTAGCAAGCCGCTCAATATTCCACACTAGTCTTCAGCCCCGATCAGTGTGCTACATAAGGTGTGTGTATGAGCTTCAGGGTTTTTACATCACTCAAATCATTAGGTTTTCTCCCTTTGTAAAACATCTTCCTGAATGAAGTCAAGGTCACCTGCCATTGTAAGATGCCATCACCAATAATAAAATAACAGTGAGCTTACACATGTGAAGAAAAGTGAAATGCAGTTATCTGCCTGCCAGTAATGAAGGGAATGAAGAAATGAGAAATGGTAAAAGTAGAAATTCCTCAACATTACACACACGGTCTTAGAAAGAACTTATAACTAAGAGGCAGCAGAAACTGAAAATATTAATATAAT
>NW_012144968.1:197453-220057 GCF_000956105.1 Propithecus coquereli
TTTAATTTGTTTATTATATAATAATCTATAGTCTAAAACATTCTGTCCCTGAAATGTAAGGTAATTATAAAAACTATGAATCTTTTAATGTGTTCCTGTCATTTTCTCCTATATAACTTTAAACACTGAAATTTAACTCTAAATCCAATCATTTTTTCATCAAGATTACTCCATTTTTTTACACAGACTATTCAAAATTAAATCACATCTTTATATCCATTCTTCTTTTGTATTTCTCTATAGAACAAATACTAATATTTCTAGACTTGTGACTTTCAGAACTTTAGAATAAGTTAGTGTACTGGTCCAATAAATGTAGAAGAGTTTAAATATGTACTGAAATGGGGTCCTTAATTTAGTGTAATGGTTCAAAAACCATTTTCCTCTTGAACGATTAATATTGTAGGAAATTTACTTCAGAATTGTGAAAATAGAATTTTCAAGAGTTCATTCATGTGTGGGGGCAGGGACAGTGGGAGAGAAAGAGAGTGGAATGCAATGAGTAGGATGGGATAGGAGGGGATCGGATAGGGTCCTTTGTGGTAAGGATGGGCAAGATGATGGTTTGCAATCCCATTCACTTTGCCTGATATTTGGGTTGGTGTAAAGCCAGACCTTGTAGAGTATTATTTTGTTCTGTTCTTTAATTACAGATGCTCAACATCGACACTTATCAACATCAACACAATAATATATAAGAAATTACAGAAAGGGGGAAAGGCTTTATTCCCAGATGTTTAAAATGTGCCCTACTCTATTATCGAAAAGAAAAAAAATAGATTATATCATTCTACAAATTCAAAGTGGCAGTGGTCATTCTTTGTTCAAGCCAGCATCTCTCCAATACAAACTCAGCCACAAAAATAAAATGGTTTTCACAAGGCATTTACTAATATGAATGTTCTGGCAAGTAAATATAGTCCAAGTGCGGACATAATAAAAACTCTATTAGGGATTTGTATTTGCATATGCCTACCAACATAAAATGTTGAGAAAGGGGAGTAGATTAGAACAGAAACTGCATTATGCTGAAAAATACCAATAATAATATGCCGGCAATTGTGCTTTGATTGTTCACAATTCTTCTAAAGCATTTTCCTAGCCCATGAGCACGTGAGCTTTAAACAAGTTTGATTACAGCTGCAAAAGTATTTAATGAATCAGGAATAATAGTGGTATACAGCAAGAAAGCCTTTATGTACAGGTTTAAGACTTATTTTTTGTTATAGAAAATGGGACACAGGAGAGAACTCAATGCATTTATGGCATTGTGGTTTTTTTTTTTCAGCTTTGTCTTCTTTACTAGACTGTCACTTCCAGATTTACAGTTGCCAACATGCAATTCCAATCACTGAGAGCAACAGTTACAACTGCAGACTACAGAAACTGTACAAGGGAAAGACACACACACACACTCACACATGTGTATGGCCTGCTTTGCACCTGCCACAGCAGGTGCCTTTAATACCAGTCCTGTGTTTGGAAACAAAGTCTAGCTAGGTGACAACTACTACAACATTTACTTTTTATATTTTTGAAATATAAATCAGAGTTGAAGACATTTCTCTTGGCCTTGACTCTAAAAGACCTTAACATTATTGGCTACACTGACAATTCCCAAAAAGAATAAACAAGGGCTATAGTAACCCGACCCCCACCACATATCAGAGAGGACCAGCATTAGGATTCTCATTCATCTAGGAAGAGAGTCTAAAACATGTTCACACAGAAACAGGATTTAGCATCTGGTATGGGCCCTTCACCATATACAAAATCTCACCTTGCAAGGCTGGGGTGCTGTCTCCACGTAATATATATGGCAAATGCCTATGATCCAAGTATAGGGGCCAGGGGATGGCACAGGAAGTAGTGGGGGTGGGGAGGAAAAGTGCTATTGAAAGGGCCATATTAGGAGGGCCTCAGAATTGAAATCATGTAAAGATAGCACTTGAAGAATGGCTCAAGGAAGTCTGCACCTGAACCAGGGCCTCCATTGGTCCTCACCAGATCCAGCCAAGCACTTTACAAAAGCCACTCTCTGGAGAGAAAGTCATAGCTTCACAGCCTGCCTGGTGATGTAGACCCTGCTGAGATGTAGACCCTGCATCATGGATAAGAAACAGAGAAAATTTGGGGGAGGAGAGGTCCCTCCACAGGTGAGTGACAACAAGGGCTTGTTGGGCACACATGCAGTAGTGGGAATGTGGACGGGGCCCAAAATGTGAAGAAGGATGCCTGTTAGCATTCAATCAGGAAATTCAAAATGATGGCTATAAGCCAACTGCAGCTCACAGGTGTCTTTAATTTGAATAACATGCTGTATAGTTTTGGCTTGCAAAGGTTTTCTTAAAAAAGTAGAACTAAATATTCTATTAAATTTAATATTGCCAATATTAAAATATAGTATTTTTACATAATATTTCAAGTTTTATTTTAAAAATTACACAATCTTATATCACAGCAAACCCGCATGATAATAATCAACTGGGCTTGCAGTGTTTATCTCTTTAGAAAGGCACACGTTCTTACTTCCTAAATTCCCACAACTCCCAACTGTGAATTATATTTTATCCATGCCTATAATATAAAAAAGTAAGAAGGAAAAGATAATAAGAGACATATGTCTTCTGGGGGAAAAAAATTCTCATTTCCCTAGCCACTTTAGTCATTTGAAACCTGAGTTAGACAATGAGTTAGCAAGTATTCTTGTAGTTCAATTAATATATTTCTGCGCTAGGCATGATGCTAAGAGATTTAAGAAATGCAAGACCCAATTTGAGCTGGAGAATCAATTTCTTCATTTGGAAAGGAGTACGAATATACCCTTTTGGCAATCACAATAGAAACTGAAGTATCATGTTCAAGGACACATAAAAAATTGTTTTTACAACAACCACTTTCCCAAAATAAGCATTGTAAAGTGAGTTCAGTGGTTGCCAGTATTAAATCTGTGTTTCTCACTTCTCTTTTCTTCCCCGGTCACCTTAAGGGCTCCTGGCAAAGGATGCCACCATAATGCAGGAAGCCGCGGGCCCTTGGCTCACTGCCTTCTGATCCACTGTGTGCTGTAGTGAAAACAGTTCCACAGTGTTCCATAATATTAAAGGGACATTTGTAGAGACAGATTCACTGTTTGGGCCACAGCAGACTCAGCACCTTGAAGCTTTAATGAATTAAATGGTTCCAAAGGGAGAATGTCATCCTCTAATTCTTCTGCCAAGTGGATACCTGGCAAAACCTGAATCATTTTCTAGATAGGCCCATTGTATCTATAAACTCACAAACTCTGTCTTTCCTCAATCATCTCCTCCTCCCAGTCCCTAGCCCCCAAACGATCACAATGGATAACTCGGAATAAGCCTTTTAACTACCTAGGAATGGAAGCTTCACTAAGATCGGTCTCAAAGAAAATGCCTCAATAATGCGAGGCACATATTCAGGTTTATAATTGCCAGGGAAACTACTGGCCATTTGGAATTTGTTGTCTCATTTGTAATAGTTTGCTTTCGTCCAGGTCTATGAAGAGTAAGCATTTATTCATTCATTCATTCAACAAATATTTATTGATGCACTGATTACTGTTGTAAGCTCTAAGGATGAGGTAAACAATTCAGCACGTGCCCCTGCTTTCAAGAAGCTTATGTTGACACAAATACACAGATACAGGTCTTCCAACTTCCAAGGTCACAGGTACAGCAGATCTCAAAAGGGCAGAAAGATACCTTCCTATGCTGCCCAGTGTCCTAGCTATTGAAAGGTAGAGACCCTAAAACCTCTTCTTTCTGCCTTTTCAGGACCAGAGTTTGGACAGTTAATAGCTATGATTAAGAGGAGACATACAAGCAGTATATATCTCTACTTCCCCTAAAATTATTACCACTATAAGGATTCATTGTATTTTAAAAATATTATGTATATATTTTCCTTCCATAAAACAGTCGATCCAACCTGACCCTGACTGTTATAGCTGCATGTCCACATTAAATATTTTAAGTGACTGAGATTTCAGTGAAAAGAATCATGTAATGAAAACACTAAGGATTAATGTAAAAAGAAATTTTTTAATTGGATTTAAACCTCTTTTTTATCTTCTTGTTAATTATTTTAAGAAATGAGGGTTTTAGAGTAGTATATTAATTTAATCTGTCATAATAAAGACACAACTCCTCTAAGAATAAATTATAGCAGAAAGTAGATTATTCCAATTGGGTAAAGCAAGTCCCTACCGCATGGATATACTTGTAAACATTTAAATTGAAAAACATTTTGTTAGGAAAATAAGAGCTGATGTTCGAGTTGAGAACCTTGAAAATAATTAGGTATATAATCACTCCTTAACAATTAAAGACTTTTGTAAAATTTACTTATTTGATCTAGATCTGTTAAATATAATAGTAATTTAAAATATGCTATTTATTTAAAAATATAGATACACACCATTTATTTGGATTAATGTATTCAGTGTGTTTTCATTGAATTCCTGTGATGTAACCAGCACTGTACTAGGTATCGATGATACAAAAATTTAGGCTCAGACATCTGCTAAAGAAGTCACTTTGCTATGACACTTTTTGAAAAGGTAAATGGGAGAGTTGTGATTCAGCATAACAATTTACTGATTTTTAAGTTATCAGTGAAGTGTTCTAAGTAACATTATATAGTAATATTTTTGTATAGGCTAAAACTATTTTGTGTAGTATGCTGTGTTTCCACAGCCTAATTTGATTTCAGTTAATATGTATAAAAATAATTGATTTTTATACAGACATTCAGCAATAGAATCATAGAAGTCTTTAGCTGACTTTATTTTTATTCTTTCAGCACTGACCCATAGAGAGGGTAGCTTGATCTCCTAAGTGAAACACTAATAAATGCTATATCAGTTCTGACTTATAGCCTTTTCTTTCTCCTGATTCAACTTATAACTTGGATGGTATTTTTACACCCAGGAAATTAGGAGAATCTGATGAGTCAGAATGTGAATGAAGAAACAACAAAATGGGATATTTTCACATTTAAACTCACCTGTTGTATTCATCAGCTCAGGTTGCCATAACAAAATACCACCAAGTGGGCAGCCTAAGCACAGAAATGTATTTTCCCAAAGTTGTGAAGGCTGGAAGTCCAAGATCAAGATGCCAGCAGGGTTGGTTTCTGGTGAAGTCTCTCTTCTCAGCTTGCAGGTGGCACAGTGCCTAATTGCTATGTCCTCACACGGCCTTTACACAGGCACAGAGAGAGTCAGTGTGCCCTTATAAAAGGTGTTTTTTCCTGTTCTTTTAAGGTCTCTAGCCCTATTGGATTAGAGTCCACCATTATGGCTTCATTTAACCTCAATTATCTTTTTAAATGTTCTATCTCTAAGTAATATCATATTGGTAGTTAGGGCTTCAACCTAGGAATTTGGAGGAATGCAATTCATCCTGTAACACAAATCTTTCAGAAAAGATGAAATAATGAATAGATTCTGGTTTTCTTTTTCTTTTTCCTTCCTTTCTTCCCTCATTCCCTTCTTCCTTCCTTCCCTCCTTCCAAACCAAGCATCCAACTATATTTAAAATAATACATCCAGCATTTAATTATGATCAAGTTTTAAGAATTAAATATTGTTTTTAAATGTAAGCATTTAAATGTAGCCCCACATTAAATTTTAAGGGGTGATAAAATTGCATATTTGATTTTTTGCTTTCTTCAGTAGTCCTTACCTAGTTGTTTCAGGAATGAAGAATTTGAAAGAATGAATAGTGTCCCATGCAAAATGCCCCAAATATTTAAGTTCTGAGCAATTGGATATGAAAGTTGAAGACTAGATTGAGTATATATGAACAGAGTTTGGTGTAACAATTAAATAAAGAGCATTTATGATATCCATAATCCGTCTGTGGCATGACAGTTAGCCACATGACAGTGCTCATTAATTGGTATAATCAGTTCTACATTTACACAGCCGAACTAAGTTTTTGGCGTTTCTTTTTCTTTCTTTTTTTTTTTTGGTTTTTCAGTATATCCTTGAGAGTCAGTTATATACTCTTCTACCCCATAAGCACAAATGTGTCATGGAATAAATGAATATTTGCTTTAAAATTCTGATTGAATAAATATTGGCATGTTTAATCAGCTCCATTTAGATATCTCTCTCATCTCTCTTCCTTGTCTCTCTGTCTCTGTCTCTGTCCCTATCTGTCCCCTCCTCACCATCTGTGCTCTTCTGCCCTCGGTATGCTCCCACAAACTGCATGTCCTGCATCAGGCTTCCCCCAAATCACTTTTTTCCTCTCTGCTGCCAGCTTTCCTCACTGGGAAAGCTGTTATCACACTCTCCTGCTCCCTGTCCCCTAGTCAGAAAGTTCTGCTCCTGGGTACCAAAGGACTCAAATGCTGATGAGGTTGAAGGTCAGAAGAGGGGCACAGGAGGGCAGCGTGATACCCAACAATGAACACAAGCCAGAGAAAAGGTCCAGAGACACTGCACTCAGCACCTCAGGGGTTCTGGGGCTGAAGAAGCTATGAGGGACAGGGTCAGAGAATGGGTGGGAATAAGGTTGCTTTTAAAGCCTTACAAATCTGCGTCCAATGGCTAAAAGAAGTAGACATTTCCAGATACCTACTCTTAAGTCCTTAACAGACCTTAGATCAAAGCTTTCTGCAACACAGGATCTAAGTAATATTCTGGCAGTGTACAGACAGAGGTGGAAGAACAAGAAACAACATGAAAGAGGCTTTAAGAGGAATGAACACAAGTTAATTTTACACAAATGTTAATATAATATTTAAAATACTTTTTTCTCTCACCCCTTCCAAGTTCTTTTCACATAGCTTGCTTTCCATGGGAAAACCTAGGCACTCATGTTCAGTTTAAGGGGGATGGGATCATAGTCATATCAAGAAAAAGTCCAAGTATTGTGAAAACTTTGATATTTCTTAGCTATAACAAGCTTCCTAGATCACAGCCCTAACCAGAAGACGAAGGGCTAGAATAACCGAATTATGCAACCATTTCTCTTTTTTCACATCAGTTGGACTCCTGACCCTAAAGGCACTGTAGTCACCACAGTGAAGACTACACTGGGAAGGTGATGCCCAGTCTGACTCCCGTCTTGTTCTTGAGTGTAGGAACACATGCTTGGAGGAATCAGATACACAACAGCTTAGTAAAGACACCAGCAGGAAAGGTGTTCCTTCCTGGGTATTTCAACAATTAGAATTTCCAAGGTTGGCACTTGAATGGTCACTTCCCAGTAGGGAGGGACTGCCAATCCATGACTTCAACGGATGCCACCAGCAGATGTCTGTTCCTTGCATGATGCTCCTGTGTCAGCATGGGCCCCAGGGTGGCAGAAAACTCTCCCTTGGATGCCCAGAGCAGTGATGCAGCTGTCTTAAACTTTTACACTTTATCAATAAGAAGGCAGGAAAAAAAAAGAAAATCAACTGAGATTTCTTACCAATCTAAACAATTTGGCTTACAGAATTTATAGATTTTACTCTATCAGAGTATTACAACATCAGACCTTGTTCTGTAGAACTAGCAGCCGAATCAGCAGATTTA
The DNA here is from genome assembly GCF_000956105.1 of Propithecus coquereli. Taxonomy (NCBI): domain Eukaryota; kingdom Metazoa; phylum Chordata; class Mammalia; order Primates; family Indriidae; genus Propithecus; species Propithecus coquereli. The sequence continues at coordinate 205,003 of NW_012144968.1, forward strand.
CCCTTCAATTCTAGTTGTTTTTTTTTCCCGTACAATACAATCAACAACATAATCATCTGACATAATCTGACAGGTGAATTTATTTTTAAAGCAAATCATCTGAAAATGGTGAAAAGACTTCAAGTTCCTTAAGGGAAACATGTTGTAAAATTTCCATGGTGATAATTTCATTAACACAGTGAGAGTATTGAAGCTCCATGAAAAATGAGATTTAAAAATCAGAGTATAAATTACAGTTAAAGCACTCCTACTTCATCATGCATATTGGAGCATACTGTTTAAAAGAAATATATTTTAATGATGTTTTATACAGTCAACATCTAGGGAAAATATAGAAAACAATTTCAGAGAAATTAGTGATACATGCCAACTAAATTCAAGGTATTCATTCTTAAAATCATTACTTAAATGTAAACTTTTTTTTTTTTTTGAGACAGAGTCTCACTTTGTCACCCTGGTTAGAGTGCAGTGGCATCATCATAGCTCACTGCAACCTCAAACTCCTGGCCTCAAGTGACCCTACTATCTCAGCTTCCAAAGTAACTGGGACTACAGGCACGCATGTGTCACCACATCCAGCTAATTTTTCTATTTTTCGTAGAGATGGGGTCTCACTCAGGCTGGTCTTGAACTCCTGACCTCAAGTGATCCTCCAGCCTTGGCCTCTCAAAGTGCTAGGATTACAGGTGTGAATCACTGTGCCTAGCCAGGTTCTTTTTAATACTAAGAGAAATACTTCGATCACCAAGTAAATTCCTCATTAACCTACCAGAATACAGCCTAGTTGTTGTTTGTGCAGCTAATACCCTCCCATTTTATTATGTAAATAAGACTATACAGGTGGTTATTGATTTTTAAGTAACTGTTACTAATTATACATTATTCTCTAATGCCATAATAAAAATTAAATGAACTTGATATTGACATAAGGAAAACATGCAGTTTAAGGAAATGATATGGTATCAGAAACAGATGTTACCATAAATTACAGTCTAATAATTTAAGGCTCAGTCACCCATAGTGAATTTCTTTATGACTTATCCAGCAGGATTAAACATTCTAAACATGGTTTAATCTCACTTGAATTGCTTGATTAAAAGTTACAATTTTGATGTAATTGATGAATTATCTCATAAATTGAGTTGTTATTTAGAAATGGTGCACTTGTAAGGATAAGTCATGACAACATGAGTCACGGAGTTCTACATGCTGAAGCACAAAGACGGGGAAGGGAGGGAGTCAGCCTCATACAATAAAACAGGATGTGCCAAGAGAAGGTGGTGGTGCCACAGCTGCCAAGTTGACCTCAGCGTTATAGCCAGTTTTGGGGAACATCTGCAGGGACCAAAAGAGCTCGTCTCCATAGCCACGCAATCAGTGTGGAAGAAGGTGGGGTGCCAAGCCTAACACTGAGGGGCCTTAAAGGTCAATGTCGCCTGGGTCTCCCCTTAGAAGCCCTCAGATTTAGACTTTGATGCTATCTCTATTTGAGTTTCACTACACAGTCATGGATATACTGAAATGGCTGAATGAAGGAGGTGTTAATATTAAAATTCTCAATATATCGCAACTTTCATAAGAATATTAGTCATTTCGCGATGTTCTAATATACTGGGAGCCTCCATATGGAAGTAGCTGAACCAAACCTGACCTCTGAGGGGCCCTGGTAAACCTAGAAACAAGAAATTTTAGATATTGATGACAAAGCTCTACTTTGTGTTAGGTTTAAAATATTGTCATGAATACTGTTATTAGTAAGTGAGGAAGCAAATATTAGAGTTCACTGTGAGTGAACTCTATCATCATAACCATCAAAAATAGCTTCTATTTATTAACCACTCCTATTTTACCTTACCTTTATAACTTAGGGCAAATATCTAAAATATTATTCATAAATCTTAAAGTTTCCACATGTAAAATTTATATTAATATATATATGTGGATATGTGGATATGTGGATATAATTTGACAGCTTTGAAATACATTTGATATTACTCTTATCTTTTAAATAAGATGTCAAACCCCAACAAAGTAAAGTGAAATGCTATCCAAATCGAGTGTGGCCTTAAGGGATTCAGTGAAAGAGTTTTGAAGATAAAAAAGTATGGTAAATAATCCTGAGAAGTTGCTACTTACTGCACTGTACCTGAATAAACAGTAAGTCCAAGTGATTGCATCATAGCTGCTCTTTATCCAAAAGTAAACTCTCTTATCAAATAAGAGACTAACTTCTCCGGTTTTATGCTTTTCCTGATCGAAAGGTTTGTGGCTGAGTGGAGGTAGGGTAGGTGTATGTTTTTCTTTCAGGTCTCAGGAAGAGGAGGATGTGGAATAAGGCTACAATTATGGGAATGATATTAGCCCAAGGGAGGCTGGTCAGTAAGGCTTCACCAGCACAAGGACGGGATTCCAGGCAAATTCCTGAACTGGTTGAGGAATATAAGGCTGCGTGAGGTGGGCATAGGGTACCAAACGACAGAGGTGGGGCACAAGGGGAAAGTTGGCTTCGGGGTTTCCTTTGAGAAAGGGGTCTAAAGTCTGATGAGGGGTTAAAGTGGGAATCTTATAATCCTCACAGTATAAACCACAGAATCTACCATCTGGAGGAGGCATTTAATTCCAAATCCTACAAGGGTGGGGAGAACCTGGAATGGAAGCTGTTGATTCACTGCTTATATCAGAAACTGGGACAGGTACCCCAGAAGTGAAGAACAAGAGCAAGGCACAAGTATGAAAAAAGAAGAAAAGGCTGACACTTGTCTTTCTTTTCTTTAAGTCCAGCAAACTCTGAGAGAAACTGTAGTTATGCCACAGGACTACAGAGTGAACATCAAAGAATCCTTTGGTAATCAACTAATGCCTGCAAATATTTATCTAAAAAGTCACTAAAATATATGTGATAGGTAAATATTTAAATTCAGCGAGGACCATAAACGCAGCCCTGTAAACAGAGTGTGTGCTTATGTTTGTTTTTTGTTTTGTAAAGCTATTACAACATCACTAAGCATCTGATAAACACATTAAACTGGTATTAATATGATCAAGCTAAAGTGTTCTGACCCTTATAAAGCATCTCCAAGTTATCCTCCCAGTAATTCAGCTGAATACCTAAAACAATGGGATAACTAAAGAGGCTGAGTGCACACGAAAGTCTAATTTTCACTGAAGTGAAGATAACTATTAAGATCAGATTGACTCTTTTCATGGGAAAAGACTAATATTAATAGTTACGGTGTACCTACTGTGAGTCAAATACTTCATATGTTATCTCCTAAAGTCTTCCCAACAACCCAATGACATGGGTATTATTTTTATTTTAAAAATGGAAAAACTGACTGAGGCTGTGGATAAGAAGCATTGTCAAGAACTGACCCCAAACTTTCTACTCTAAAGTATGTTCCTTTTCCACAAGAGGACAAAGTAAGAATCCCCTCCAGGGGAATACTAGGATTCTTAAAGATGATTTTATCACATCTTTGCATCAACATTTTTCCTGGTGGACTCAAGTAATAATGCAAATCACAAGAAAAATTTTTTTAAGCTTTGATTTATGATTTAGAGTGAAAGCAAACTGTATATCTATACATATATTAATATATATCTACCTCAATAGTCAAGTATTTGAAGAAAGAATAATAGGCCTATTTAAAAGGTGATAAACACCTTAGAAAGATCTAGATGTATTGTACACACTTACTAATTATAGCGCAGAGATAACCACAGGTTCTTTTATAAACCCAGGGGCTGTTAACCTATTATAATGGTTTGGCAACTGTATTCCTTTCCAACTACCCTTGATGAAAACGTGTAATTACAAAAACTATCAACGTAAATGCGTTTGAATTAAAACAAACCACATTGTAAATTTTATGGCCATAAGTTTTGCAATGCACATGGGATTGAATAATAGGTTATAAATTGCCTGCTTTAAGAGAGAAAAAATAGCTTATAACATAGCAGCTAAAACTTAATAATGGTTTAGTAAGAGTACTTGATTCAATTATTATATAAATAAGCACTCCTACAGGAATGAACTGAGCTGTGGTTACAACGAAATCTTAAATAAAAGGTGAGACCTTTAAAACAGATGCTGACTGTTCTGAAGCTATTGAAATAGTTTATTAATTTAAATCATGGCTCACAGGATTATGTTTAAGAAGCTAGACTTTTCCCACAATAACAAATCACACCCTGAAATTGCCTTCATAGTCATCAAACCCTAGAGCTATGCAAGACCCTGAGCTGTCCTTCAGCTTCGGCCAACAAAAACATCAGCGATAAGTACTGCTCATAGTCTACCTGCAGCACAGTCTGAATGAAGGTAAATAAGGCATTCATGCAAGAAATTAACACAAAGCAGAAAATAATACTGAGCTCCAGGGTAAAATTCAGCCTTGTGTCAAAGTAAAAATCAATGAATATAACTTAAGAATATGAAATCTCCAACAGTATCTCATTAGTATAATTCAGAACTTTACTCCAGGGACAATTTTTTTTAAATATTTATTTTAATCTTATTTTAATTTTATCATGCTCTTAAGCAAATTCCTCACTGTGTAGAACTACATGCAGGAAAACTCACTGGTTGTTATTTAATTATTAAATTTCACTAACATTATTATTTTTCTATTAATATTTGTCATCATTTTGGTTATTCCTATTCTGCTGACTTAAAATGTAAATGAACATTCTGTTCCAATATGCTCAGTTTTCATTCCATTTCATAAATGGAAAAATAATTTCTCATGTGACCATCAGTAACAAGTTTCACACTATGAAACCATTGGGACAACTGTTCTAGGGATTCATAAGCAATATTTAAAAAATAAAGTGATCTAATTTTATACATATACATAAAATGATGATGTTAGCAAAAGTCAACTAGGTATTTTACAGTGCTACTTCTTGATCTTATGCTTTGGGGCTGGTTTGCAGAACCACAGAATAAAGTCAAGTCAAACTGAAGTTGAAGTCCAATGGACAGAAGAATCTGCTGAGAGGGGTTTGGGGAAGGAAGAGGTGGCACACAGCAACATTTCATGGGGGCGTGCCTAAAATATGATAGGAAAGAAAATAATCAATGCCACTGATACAACAGACAATTACAAGGGAATTTCTCACAATACTTTACCCAGACTCCTTTCTGAACTCTGAAGCAGAGTAAGAAATGCTTGGAGATGTTGCTCTTGGAAACTATGCATGACAGCAGGGCAGAGGAAGTAAGCATTCTGCTTGATGCTGCTGCGCTGATTATAATGTTTATATCAGAAATACCCTTCTAAAATACTTTACACACACACACACACACACACACACAGTCATGTGCCACATAACAACATTTCAGTCAACGATGGACTGCATATACCACAGTGGTCCCAGAAAATTATAATGGGGCTAAAGAGTTGCTATTAGCCTAGTGACATCGCAGCTGTGGTAACATCGTAGTGTAACGCATTACTCATGTGACACTCACGTGAACAAACTTACTGTGCTGCCAGTTGTATAAAAATATAGGACAATTATGTACAATTCATAATACTTGATAATGATGATAAACTACACTACTGGTTTATGTAATTTATTACACTATACCTTTTAATTATTTTAGAGTATACTCCTACTTACTAAAAAAAAGTCAACTGTAAAACAGCCTCAGGCAGGTCCATCAAGAGGTGTTCCAGAAGAAGGCATTGCTATCACAGAAGATGACAGCTCTGTACATGTTACTGCCCCTGAAGAACTTCTGAGTGGGACAAGATGTGGAGGTGGAAGACAGTGATATTGATGATCCTGACCTTGTGTAGGCCTAGGCTAATGTGTGTGTTTGTGTCTTAATTTTTAACAAAAATGTTTAAAAAGTAAAAAAATAAATGAAAAATTTTAAAAATAGAAAAACTTATAAAGTAAGGCTATAGAGAAAGAAAATATTCTTGTATAGCTGTACCAATGTGTTTGTGTTTTAAGCTAAGTATTATTACAAGAGTCGACAAGTTTAAAAATTGAAAGGTTTATAAAGTAGAAAAGTTACAGTAAGCTAAGGTTAATTTATTATTGAAGAAAATGATTTTTTATAAATGTAGTGTAGCCTAACTGAACTGTACAGTGTTTATAAAGTCTATAGTAGTGTATAGTAATGTCCTAGGCCTTCAAAATCACTCAGCATTCACTCACTGACTCACCCAGAGCAATTTTAGTTCTGTTAGCTCCATTCATGGTAAGTGCACTTATGTAAATGTTCCATTTTTTATCTTTTATACTGCATTTTTTGTATAACTGTCCTATGTTTAGATATGTTGAGATATATAAATACTTACCATTATATTACAATTTCCTACAGTATTCCGTACAGTAACATGCTGTACAAGTTTGTAGCCTAGAAGCAGTAGGCAGTTCCATATAGCCTAGACACATAGTAGGCTGTACCATCTGGGTTTGTGTAAGTACACTCTATGATGTCCACATGACAACAAATCACCTAATGACACATTTCTCAGAATGTATCCCTGTTGTTAAGTGAAGTATGACTATATATATGTATAAATGAGTCCATGCAGGAAACGGCTTATGTGAATTTTTTTTTGTTTTTTTTTTTCTTTAAGAGTTTCTGTATGATTTCAGCCAATGGTGATTAGCCTGGCCAACTGAACTGGTACTTTTGGAACTGCTAACCCTCTCACCCAATAGTGCTCTACAACTTTATCTTGGGTCGAATATTTTTGTTCAGTGTATATTTCTCTCGCTGCTGTGTCTCTTTCTGTGATTTATTTTTGTGTTCTTTTAAGCAGTCTTGGCCCATGATGACTGACAAATAGAGGCCAGATGTGCTACCAGAAAACAAAGAAAGCATAACACTGGGTGTCGGTATGCCCATGTTAAGATGGCTCCAGGTTTCTTCCAGGAAATGGCTGAATAAACATTAAGAAAAGATTTTCAAGAAGTTCTGGATTGGGGGAAGCCTTCTGACATTATGAAGGCCACCCTTGATTTCACTGGAGCCTGCAAGGCTGGGCTGGGACAGCAGATACTTGTGTGAATGGCAAACGGAAGAAACTGTGCCTGGAGAAAACATGACTTGAGGAAATGAAAAAAAAAAACTGGAGCTACAACACCAAAATTGGATACTAAGAAGCCATCTTCATAGGAATAAGCAAGAGTTTTCAAACTGTAGGTGCTGACTTATTAGCGGGTCATGAATCAATTTCGTGAATCAAGACCTTTTTTTGTTTTGTTTTTTAGGAAATAATAGGATATAATTGAAAAAGCAGAAAATATCACAGTGCATCATTCACAGTAAACAATTGGCCACACAATTTTTTCTTCATTTATAATTTATGTCTCGGTGTATCTATCCATGTGTCACATATTAAAATAAATGAGAGCCACTCGCCTAAGCAGAAACTACCACAAATAGTTATGAGTTAGCATTTGCACTTTGTGGAATGTACTCCCCAAAGTAAGTGGCTTATAAGGATACGGAAATGGTATTACAAATCTCAACTTGAAGAGTGTGCAGGTTAAAGAATTTGTTTGCCTTTGTATTTAATACCTGGTATGCCTTGCTGAACACTGGGTACCTGTGTCCCAAGTATGAGTGACCACCCCCCTTGGCTATCTTTACCTTTGGGCTCTGATTCAGCTTCTTCATTGGCACTCTGTGACTTAATTAAAATTGAAGACTTATCTAGCACCCAAACTCTTTTCATTGGAGCCTTAACATTCTACCTATATCCTTCCAGACTCTTGCTTCCATTGCCTAGATCTTTTTACTTATATCAATACTTCCAAAGTCTGACTGGTGATCTGTTCGGAAAATCAACCACAGCTACAATGCCACTGACATCCTGGAACCATTGCCTGATGTTTGGAATCTCTTTTGCCTTATCCTAGTCACCAATATTTTATTTCCTGTCAGCCAAGGCTGGACTTAACTATGTTCTTTGAATATTCTAGGTAAGATTAATGAATCTTTCTCTAAGAACTAACCCTCCATATGGATGAGTTCTGCATAGCAATGCCCACCATTTCTTCACAAACTTATATTGCTTAAGTCCTAATATATCCAGCAGAACCTGTCTGGGTTAAGATAATTACCAGCCTAACCTTCCATGAGTCTACAGATGAACTTTTTCTCCCACCTTCTTGTCATCAGGTAGGACTTTAATAGTCAGTAAATGCTGGCCATTCTCTCAGTCTGCTTTAGGAAAGAAACCATATTTTTTAAGAACTGCATTGTAAATGAATTTGGGTTTCATGGGAACTGCATTTTATTCTATCTCTGGCCATATGACTAAGGAATTGCAAAGACAAACACAGTGAAACATAAAGCGTTCAGGTAAACTTTCAAGAAATAAAAATAATTTTTTGACTATGTTTTCATGGCATTTACCCTTTCCTTTTTTTATCTCTTCCCCTAATGTTGAAAATGAGCTTATTCAATTCTAAGCCATGTGATTTTAGTTAGGAATGCTTTAGGCTGCAAGCAATAGAAAATCCAGCTAACAGTAGTTTAAACAAATAGGGCTTTGTTTTTCTCACGAAAGAAGACTGGATGTGATTTAGCACCTCTTGTATACTCCTGCATAGAGCTAGAACGCATTCTACTAAGTGAGGTATCCCAAGAATGGAAAGACAAGCACCACATGTACTCAACATCAAATTGGTATTAACTGATCAACACATAAGTGCACATATAAGAATAACATTTATTGGATGTCGGGCAGGGGGGAGGGGGGAGAAGGGGATGGATATATGCAAACACAAGGAGTGCAATGCGCACCATTGGAAGGATGGACACACTTGAAACTCGGACTTGGGGGGGAGAGGCGGCAAGGGCAACATACGTAACTTAAACATCTGTACCCCATAATATGCTGAAATAAAAAAAAAAACATAAACATAAATTCTTTAGAGAAAAAAAAAAAAGACTGGATGGAGGTAGATGGCTGTTATTACTGCTTCAGCAACTCAAACATATCAGGGCTGAGATTCCTGGGATTCTCTTGATCTTTCCTCCTACTTGTTTCCTCACAAAGCTGTGTGCATCAGACTCATGCTCAAGGCACAAGGGGGGTAAGGGAGCTGACAGGACAGTGCTGGCCACATTTGACCCATTCATTAGAACAACAAAAACTTTTCAAGAAACCCTGGCAGCAGCCAGACTGGGCCACAGGGCCATGTGTAGCTGCAATGAAGTCTGTTAAATTGAGGGAAATGACTGTCAATGTTAACTGAGACAGGTAACACTTGTGCTGGGCACATTGACACCCAAAACACACTGGGCTCTCTTAAGAATGAGGGCAGAGAAAATGAGTATCAAGAGATTAGCTGATTTTACCACTCCATGCCACTTCTAGCTATGAAGTCAACAAGGTCAAAGAAATGTAGGTATTTACTGTTTATTCAAAAATAGTTGAGTCTTTAACATGAAATTTAAGATACCACTAACCATTTCTTGATCCTTAGATGACAAAGCAATTTTTAGGAAATGTCATCCTTGTTTTCACATGCATTGGTGCACTCTCAATGTTTTTATTATATAAACTGGAAATAAGAGCCCAGGCAGGGTCTGAATCTCAAGTCTTAAAAGAAAGCATTCAAATTTAATTAAAAGAATAAATGAAAAATTACTGTACTTGGCTTTGGAATACCTGGATTCTACTTCCAATTCTGCCTCTTCTAAACAGAGAAATCCTAGACAAGTCAAAACCTTTTCTAGACATCAAGACAGTTCCAATGAGAGTTAAGTTAAATTTAGTGACAACTTTACTCTAACTCAAAGTATGGTTTTAACTCTCCAGAGTAGTGAGGTAGGGCCTGGAATTGGGGCTTCTCAAGGTTCATACAGCCATTATGTTAAAACATACTTAAAAACATACATTTTCAAAAACCTGGTATCAGAATAGCAAAACATTTTGTGGTGATGGTGGTTTGCTGCACCTTAACATTTGGGGCTGGCTGCTTTTCTTTAGGGGTGACAGTGTATAGCAGTCACAGACTTAATTGTATTTTCTCTAGAACTGAGCTGGGAACAATTAGGTTTCAGTTTTTATTTATATCCAGATTTGAGTAATGATAGAAGAATGCCCATTTTTACTGAAGAGGCTTACATTTCAGAAAAACTGCTGGATTGGTTCAGACCAAGAGTTATTTCCACTAGAATAACCGTATTAAACGCCATGTTCTGTAATATTAATTCTTTTTGTTCCCTTATCTTTTGCTCACTGGATCATAGCTTCTTAAATTGCAGATGTAATTTATGGAGGTAAATCATAAAATTTAGTGGCACACAAATAACAATTCTTTAGCATAATCAGCCTTAACACCAGAAGACTGATTTAGTTCCTGCCAACTAATCAAAATAGTTCACTGTAATTTTTGTCTTCATTTAAACATGTAATATGTTATCTTTATATTATTGCCTCCCTTCATTTTGTATGTTTTTTAAATTATAGCATATTGTAGATATATAACTCTGATTTTATGCCTGTCAGCATTTTATTTTAAGATTCCTTTCTTCCTGTGACATCTTTTCATCACCACTGCAGATATTTTCATGTGGAAATTTTATTTTCCTTTAGATTTCTGTTCTTAAAATGTTTTATGCATTTCATCCCGCATCTCAATATATAAAAGCAATAATAGGAGTAATTAATGTTTTGCTATTTTACGTCTAGTTTATGCAGAATAGTCATTTGATTATCAAATCCATCCAGGGTCTGCAATTAGACTCGGTTCTGCAGCTGCTCTGTTCTCTTTTCTTATAATGCATGTTCCTTTCTTTGGAACTGTTGTTTTCCAATGTGTGTGATGTACAATGCTCAGAATGCATCTTCAAAATAAATGTGGTTTTTCTTCTATCTTCAAGGCCAAATGAAGAGACACTGTGTTGAGCTTTTCAGAATTAAAGCGGTGCTTTTAGTGCCCATATTTTTTTGTGATAGTGGATACAGTCAGCAGCTTTGTCAATTTGGTTGTCACTGTCACACTAGGCTTTCCAGATGTTCAAGAGCAGAAATGTCATGAAGCGCCATGGCAAGGATACATTTCTTTTTATTCTTTTTCTTGTCTATTTTTCTCTCTAAACAAAGGGTGAACAAAAGTATAGCCATGGCAAGTATGGCTATCCACCAGTCTCCCTGAATACCCTAAGAAAAAAGGCACAAAAGAACCTCCAGAATGCTTTTAGTGATTATAAATGTAGCACAACTTGCACAGTTGGACAATTAGATTTTAATATATAAATTAGAAGAAGATCCTGTATTAACTCTATTAGAATTTTGAGACATTTTATCAATATGATTAAATGACTTCAGATAACTAATATATAAAGATATAACTTATTTTTCTAAAATTTGATATAGTATTAGAATATACTTATCTTTGAAAAAATCTGTTTTTTTCCTGGTAACATGTAATAAGATCTTCATTAGCACTAGGCTTTAATAAAATATATTCCTATACTTAACACATTCATAGAGTCATAAAATAACATTTGAAGCTGGAAGGGGGGCCTTAGAAATTAGATATATTGATAGTTTATAAAAAATCTGATGATTTTAATTAATTCGTCATAAGAATAGCACATGCATGCATGTGTGTGTGTTTGTTTGGGAGAAACATATCTTACCTTCAATTTTACTTTCTAAAATAATGGCCTCGACAGTAACTAAAGACATTGGAAGCCAGCCACTTGGACACAGCCTCATAATTTTACAGTTCCTCAAGAAAACATCATTGCATAAGACTCCTTTGCATTGCCACTTGTTTTCATCAAAATTAATGAGATAAAAAATATATTTCAATTATATCTGTTTATTTCTGACTCCAAATTGAGTTTTCAGATATGAGTCTGATAAAATTACCTTTTTATTCATTGAAGAGAGCTTCTTAATTTTGTTAGAAAATTCTTTTTTTTTTAGCAAGACTACTCAAATGTCATTTGGAAGGGGAAAAAAACACTGTAGGAAATAGATATAATAACTCTAACAGAGACTTGTGACAGCATAGCTAAGGCATCACATTTCAGATGAATTTTAATATCTTATTTAAATTTCAGAAATTAAATAATTTTAAAAACACTGTCATGATGACTGACAAAAATAAATTCTGAATGGAAATTTTTCTCTGAAAAGTACTATGGTCCAATCAAATTTGGAAATAGAACCATTATTTATTAGCATTAATTAGCATTATTTATTCTTTAAGACTTTCTAACAATAATCATAATTCTTAGACTTTAGTATGGTCATTTTAAACCTCAATAGAATAACAGGTGCTCGAGAAACACTGAATCTAGTGAGGAAGAAAGAACATGCACATAAAAGAATAAGTAATGGCACACAGTAGAATATTGTGCATAAAATAAATGGCCTAGAACCTAAGTCCTATAAAAACTGAGGAAAAGGAGGGTTCACTCTGGGCTGGAGTCGTGGGGACAGTTTTATAGAGGACTTAGGCTTTGATATGTGTTTGAGAGAAAGGACAGTACAATTCCCCTAAGTAGTAAGGAGAGAATGAGCATTGAAATTGAGGAAAATGGCATAAGCAATACTGGGTAAATCAAAACACAAAACATAACCAGAGACATCAAATAGTCCTATTTAGTTAGAAACAAGAGCTCAAAGTAGGGAATGCTGTGATAAAATTAAGCAAGTAGTTAAGGAATTGATTATAAAGATCTCCTCCTAATGCTAGCCTAAGAGATTATGGACTTTTGCATAAGCTTACAAAATCACTTCTGAAGTTGTTGTTGTTATAGTAGTTGTTGTTGTGGTTGATTTCAGACACATACAGCTAGGCCCCACGCTGGAGATTGTGATTCACAGAGGCTGGGCTTGGAGACTATCTTTAAAACGATCCACAGACACAGTGGTGGCTTCATGGGCATGTGGAATGTACAGTCTCACCAGGCCTCCTCCTTACTTTAATACTCTGCCGTAGCCATCATGAAATTCTTAATAATTTTATCATTATTCTTTTTTCTGTTGCCATTCCTTATTATTCCATCCACATATAGCATTCAAAATGTCCCATGAGCACTGAATTCCAGTGGACCCAAAATTTGTGGGAATTTACCAAGACTTAAAGTGAACACAGGTAAGTTCTATACCTATCACTATATAAATGGGGGTGCTAACAACCCCTAGAGGCTGTGCTTTCTGCTAGAACAAGAATTGCTTTGAGAGCAGAAAAGAAGCAATAGCATTCTAAGTGACGGATGTGACCAAGGAATCCTGTCATATCCTTTCTTACTCACATTAATTCTCTGTATTAGCCAACAACTTACACTGAAAATGACACACAAGGACAAAGAAAGACAGAGGAACACGTAGTTTCTTTGCTTTTCATTCTTCCTATTCATGTGTAAGCTGAATCAAAGTGTTGGTAAAATGAGAATGTATCAAAAAGTTAAATAAAATCAGTTTGGGCAGTTTTGTGTAGCATTACCACTACTCTGGCAAGAAAGAAATATATATGCATGTATAAGTTACAAAATACATATTGTGCAATGTCGATTTTTCTGCATACGAGTTAAATGGTCTTATACTTTCATTTACAATGGTCACCATATAATATAAAGATGAACATTTTAACAATTTAAAATTTAAATTTTTCCTAACCGTATAATGTGAAACAGAAATAAAGAAAAGAACACTATGAAAAGTTGAGTGAAAGACCATGGAAGATAGGGAAAATTTGATTATTCTAGTTCCTTTAATGGAATTTTTTTTCTGGTTTAAAAAAAGGAGCCCCACATTTTCATTTTGCACTGGGCCCGACAGGTTATGTAGATAGCTCTGCACAGATAATTGTGATGATAGGGCTGAGAACTGCTGGTGTAGGTAACAGAGAGACAGTAAAGTATTTTGAGGAGGGAGGTATTTTATGAGGTTTAATCCATACAGGCCTGACTGAAGTAAGAGAAATACAGGGACATCTATAGGAAATGTTTATAGAAGACCGTGAGGAACAAAATCCTTTGCCAGGGTGGTACAAAGGGAAGAGAGAAGAAAGGAAATAATTAGAGGAAAAGGAAATCTAAGGAAAGCACTGGTGACTCAAAATGGAAGGAGAATGAAAGGGAAAAATAAAAAAATGTCTCCAAATGTCGCAACCTCCGTGATTGGCTAACAACAATTTGAGCAAAAGAATAAAACGTCAAAAGTCTGTATTTTACACAGGTTGCTTTTTAAGTGTAAGACAGACATTGAAGAGTATTTCTCTCCTAACCTGTTGGACACTGCAGTAGAATTGAAGGGAAATCCAGCTACCATCATGACAGTGAGGTTTTTGATGGAATTAAATAAAATCTCTGAAGGAAAGAGAAGAGAGAGAAGGCAAGCCACAAATGCGCAAGCCTTAACCACTTACCACAGCTGGGAGGCAAGAGGAAAAACAGCAGCCAGTACTTGTGGTGGAAATGGAGAAGCCAAAGGTGTGAGGGGAGCAAGGATAGCAACCCTTGGTGAAAACAAGCTGGAAGATGATGTATTTAAGGAGAATTGAGCAGAATATTGTTAGATGCCACAGAGCAGAGAGTAAAAAAAATGATAAAATTGTTTTGAATTTTTAAGTATATATTCATGAGTGACCTTGGAGGAAGCAATTTCAAGAGAGTAGCTTTTCAGAAATTGCCAAAATACAGAGAGTTTAAAGATTGAGTGGGTGGTGATAAAAACAAGGTTGCAAGTGTACTGCTCATTTTTAAGATGAGTTAAGTAGAATAGAGGTGAGCAGGGTTAGTAGATCAAGTGAATTTTTTTTGCAAGATAAGTAATCATTTAAAATACATATTTACTAGAGAGCTGGTGTTCCTCTTTGGGGGTGTGCCAGCTCTCTAGTAAATATGTGTTTTAAATGATCACTTATCTTGCAAAAAAAAAATTCACTTGATCTACTAACCCTGCTATCTCCAGTGAGACTGGTCTTTATCAAAAAGTCCCAAAACAATAAATGTTGGCGTGGATGCAGAGAGATAGGAACACTCATACACTGCTGGTGGGACTGCAAACTAGTGCAACCTCTGTGGAAAGCAATATGGAGATACCTTAAAGAG
>NW_012144968.1:220746-225584 GCF_000956105.1 Propithecus coquereli
TGTTTTATATTATTTTTATAGACTACCTACAATTTGAATAATCAAGGAACAGATAGATGGATGACTAGAAGGAAGAATAAAAGAAAAAAATTGATGAAGCATGGAGTAAAGTGTAGTCTTTTACTTGTCCACGTATATGTATCTGCTACGTACAAGATACCATGAAGAAAAACAAGAATGAAAATATATGTGCTGCCCTCAGTATGATTATAGTAGGGGATATATTTATAATTCCACTATTAACTAAATATGAAGCAGAATCTTAGTAAAGATCAAAATAAAACAAACAAATAAACAAGCGAAATATTTATTTTTTAATATCCTAAAGTGTCCTGTACATATTTCTGTAGAGAATGAGACACAGAAGAATCTGGAAAGGTTACTCAGGGATAGTGTTAGAAATAGAAGAAAAGGGACCAAGAATTAAAATATTGATGTCACTTCCTCAAAGACCAACAGGAAAGAGAGAAGAACACATGAAACTGCACAGCTACGTAAAAGAGAAGAAGAGGCTATATTGAACTGTTTCAGATGAGGGAACTCAGGCCAGAGAGCTTTGATGGTCTCAGGGAGTTAAAAGGTAACCTCACCTATTGAGAAAGAAGGTAAGGACATCTGTGAGAGCCTCTACAAAGAAAAGATCAATAGAACTTCCGACTGACTATATGTATTCGTACTGCCTGGAACACCTCACCTTCCTTGTCTCAGGCAAAATCTATCTACTTATTTTTAAGAGCTCGTTTTTCTTCTGAAATGACCTAAGATTGTAATTGTACACAATAATCATCCTTATACCTGAATTTCTATTATTCTTATAGCTTGCTCCACATGTTGCTATATATTCTTCTATTCAGTTCTCTGGCTGACTTTGACTGCAAGTCTTATCTATGCCTGACTAGACTCCGGGACAAGGAAGCACACCTTCTACTTAATCTGTATCCTTCCAAATGTCTACAGAGCTGTCTTGCAACAAATACTTCCCATTGGAGTGAAAAAGAGGAAGAAGTATTACACACACATATACAAGGAAGATTCCTCTCTCCTCTAGTATTCTATTTATTATACTAAACTGTGTATCTAAATATATGATTTATACAAAACAAAACACCACAGCAGTAATGTTTGTAGAATTCAAAATATATGCTTCTTAGTTAAAATTGATATTTCAGCTCAATAATTTTTAAGAATTTCAAAAAACATTTTTCTGTAAGATATATTCTAAGTTATAGGAGCAGAGCCAGGTCTAATCATGCAGTATACAGTACATTGAAGAAAGGCAGGACTACTAAATATTCTCTCCCCAATTGTATCATTAGTTCTATAAAGGACAAAGCAAAATCAAGAAAAGTAGATTAACTATGTAATCTGGATAATTCAAACTAAAATATACTCTGGCTAAATCTATACTTAAAAATATTATAAGTAAAATAACTGTACAAATAATTCTGGCTTAAAATTGCTTTTTCTAAAATATCTAATAATTGAGAATTTGTCCTTAATTATCAGTAAAATTATCTCAATTTGCAGTGTAAATATTTTATAATGGATTTAATGGATTTATCATTAAGGCTGCTTATCATCTCAACACTTTTACTTGATTTAAACATGAACTTACAATAAGTTCAAATTTTTTTCTTGTAATTTGACCTGAGCTACTGTGTAAGCCAGTCTCAAAAAAAAAAAAAAAAAAAAGAAAGACATGAAATAGAGTTCCTCCATTTCTTTCTAATTTCTCCATAGAATGCCAGAGGTGGCATAAACTTTGAAAACCACAGACCAATCTTCTTCCTTCTGAGTGGAGGTAGGAGGTTAGGCTCAGAGAGACTGAATACTTATCCCTGGACACCCATCCAAAAAACCATGTCAACACATTATAACCAACCAACCTGTTTTAGATCTTTCACCCTAGCATATCAATCATTCACTCATTCATTTTTTAAACCTTTTCTGCTGAAATACAAAACACATGGTTTAATGATTAACCACAGTGCAAACATGCAACCAATAACCAGATGAAGATATTGAACATAGCAGAAATATCAGAACTCCATCTCCATGTTCCTTCCAGATCACTACCTGCTCTTTTATCTCCAATAGAAACCACCATCCTCATTTCTAACACTGTAGTTTTATAATTTTATACAAATAGGATCATATAGTGTGAGCTTTATTATGTTTCTGCTTTTTTAGGGGATGAATATCGAAGTTATTGCATGCAGCTGTAGTTTGTTCATTTCTTTTACTGTACAAAATTCTATTGTATTAATATATCACAATTTCTTTACCATTATAATATTGACAGAAAGTTGGGCTTTATTCCCCATTCTTCAGCTATTACAGTGTTTCTGTGGACATTTTTGTCCATGTCTCTGGGCAGACATGCATGAGCATTTATGTTAGATATATGACTGGAAATGAAATTACTGGGTCATACAGTAGACTACGTTCTACTTTAGTAAATATCAGCAGGCTGCTTTACAAAGTGGTTAACCAATTCACTGTCCTATCATCAGTATCTGAGAGTATATTCTTAGATCTTTAAAGAAGCATTTATTACATACCTACTATATTCCAGAAACCATGTTAATTTCTGAGGCTGCAAACATGATTAAGGGAAAAAAATCTTCTCTTGAGGACTTTTCAATAAAGTAGAGGTGACAGATACATAAACAAATAAATGCAAAAGAAGCAATCCAGTATTTATATTATTATTTGTAATATAAAGGTTCTTCAATCTGTTTCTGCCTCTATGGCTTGCATATGATCCACGTGCTCATGCTGCTTTGTGAATGACTAGTGCTGTAAGAGACAGCACAGGCATTAGTGAGTGAGTGGTCAAACCTAGATGCACACTGAAGTCAGAAGTCTGCTTAAAGGTGACAATGCTGAAATTGGTCTTGAAAGATGGTCTTCTGCCAGGGATACCAAGGAGGAAAAGGCTTTCTAGAGAGAGGAAAGATTTGTGAGCAAAGTCACAAATTTTATGATAAAATCATAAAGATTTTATCATCATGCCACAGCTATAAATTAGGACAAGAGGTCTGAGATGTAAATTAAAAGTGGTAAAGATGAAAATATTCCAAAATAAAGGGCAAGACCATGGAGGGCCTTAAGTGCTCTGATAAGTATTTTGGATTATATTTCACAGACAATGAGGAACCACCAAAGGGTTTTTGGCAGAGGATTAAAATGATCATACTTGAATTTCAGAAACATCACTATGGTTTTAGAGCACGAATTAGAGGAACACAGTATTAAAGGTCTAACACCCTTAAAGGGCTTCTGTAACAGTTGAAGAGAAAGGTGATGATGATGGCTTACACTGCAACATTTGCAGCAGAGAGGAAAAGAAGAGCGCTCATGATGTTAAAGAGGTAGAATCAACAGGATGTGCTATTATGAGATTAGATGTGTATTATGAGAAATAAGGAGGTAGAATTGATTTTTTTTTCTTTGTTAACTAGGTGAATGAAGGTGCTGTTTGTCAAGATCAGGTAAGCCACAGGAGAGAAAATACTTAGAAGAAAGGAAATGGTTTCCATTTTGGAAAGATCTAACAGGTAATTTTACAAACATTATCAAACTCTGTGGTATGTTAGATAGCACTAGTTTTCCCTTAATATTCTTTCTTTTAATTATGAAATAAACCATGTTTTAATACATAGTCTCACAATTAAAGATTATATTTCCCAACCTCCGTTGCAGGTAGGTATGCCATGTGATTAGGTTCTGAGCAACGAGATTTGGCCAGAGGTAATGTCTGCAGGTTACATGTCATAGTATTAATACTTTAATACAAATGGTTGGACCTTCCACTTCCTCCTCCCCTCTCATTAGCTGAAAAGGGAATGTAGTGTGATGACACATTTTGCCATGTGAAAAAGGATGACATATCAATGAATGACAGAACCAGAAGACTGGAGAAGCATCTTGTAGAATAGAGTTGCTCTATTCCCCTGTATATTATTTTGGACTGTTAACTAGAGAAATACATACCTATCTTGATTAAGCCACTTTCTCTTTTGATTGGTTAAAACAATTTAAATTATATACTAACACATGGAAGCTAGAGATAGCAATGTCTGACATATTCAAGCAATCCAGGGACCATGTTATAGTTTCAATTCCCCCACCACAGAAATAGAGGTTATCTCTAATGCCAAAATATATGATAAATATATCTACAAAAAGATTTTTGCTATTCTCAAAGACAGTTTTGTTGACTAATATCAGGCTTTTGGATTATCATTATTCTGAAAAGATATGGATTTCCCAAGAGCATAACAGAACGTTTATATGGAAAATTTAAAAAATAGTGGTTAAAGGCTGAGACTACAAAGAAATTAGTGGCTTAAAGAAAAAAAGTTTATTTCACTTTCATAAAATCACCCTAAGGTAAAGAGTAAAGGTTGATGAGGGTAGGTCAGTCCCAAGAAATCACCGGAATCAATGGAAGGAATTTAGATTCCTTCCATTGTCATCTTCTCCATGGTCACAATGGTTTTCTCAGATTCCAGCCAGTAGGAAGGGAAAGAGGATAAAGGAAATGTACCCAATGTCTTAGAACATAAACCTCAGAGGTATTACATAACACTTCTGCTCTCATTCCATTACCTTGAACTAACTTATATTGCCACATCTTAACTACAAAGAATTCTGAGAGTCTTGCTTTTTGCCCAGGAAGAAGAACAAAATAGATTTTCATAAACCACAAGCAGCTTCTTCAACATGATGACAAATGAGAGGTGCAAGAAAGGGGAGAAAATTAATGTCAAAAATTGGTTTTGGTCAGATTATGGAGGACCTTAAAGACTTAAGTGACCAAAGACACTTTTTAA
>NW_012144968.1:227389-228539 GCF_000956105.1 Propithecus coquereli
TTAATTATTAATCAAATATGTAACAGAATATAAGTATGTGTGTGCATATGTATTACACATATTTACATATAAAATATTCAAATATTTTGAAACACTACCTCCAAGTTTCATTCTTTTTTGAAGTACATAAGAAGAGTAAAAATATTTCTTCTATTTTGTGATTTTACACAAGAAATAATTCCTGAAGAAAACTAAGAAGATACCATGAAATTACATTATAGTTAAACTTTAGAGCTAGGCAAGATCTTTAGACATTATTGAGTCTAATCCATTCATTCTACAGATGAAGAAATGGAGACACAGAAAGCTTAACTGAATAATCCAGGCCTCCTTAATCCTGTCCAGATTCTCTTTGCAGTGTAACACTAAACCTCCTTTACAACAACAACAAAATAAATTCTGTAGAAGAGTACAAGTTCCATAGAATAACATGATTTTATAAACATAAAACTCCTTATTGATTGTAAAATTCTGATCTCTTCTATAAAATTTATGAAGTGTGATAACAAAAAGATTCTTTCTTACAGCCAAGGAGACTGAGGCTTGGAATAAATGACTTACTCGAAGTCACACAGATGGTGAATTCAGAATTGTTTCTGATATTCTGCACCTATATTTGCAAGATGAAATATAAAATGTCTGCTTATACCATCGAACTATGAAAGTGAAGTCAGGGCAGAGAACAAAGACTTACTGGCATTATTGCTTCCCACATGGAATTTTACAAGGTGAGTTTGGCTATTAGATAGCTGGATTACTTTCAGACTTCCCTGACAAGTGATGTTATCTACCCAATGGCCTAAACAATTGCCAAATCCATTTCTTTAATTCAATTATAAATGAATACAAAGGTCTTCGACAAGGAATTCTTTTAATTTGTCAAAAGTTATAATTAATATTAGGCATTTATATATTTAAGCTATTAAACCATGGCTAATATTTTTATAGATTCTTGATATTGAAAGTCAATATGTTACCTGCTTTGCTGAATTCTTTCTCTTAGATCATGGTCAGGTTTCTATGGATATGTGTGCCCATGATGAATGGATATTAAAAATCTGATTTATCAGCTAAAACGTAACAAAGGCTTTCTTTAGAGATAGTAATATAATAAGTCCCCTCCTTGCTCAAAAAAAAGCTTAAATAGTTA
>NW_012144968.1:238024-238883 GCF_000956105.1 Propithecus coquereli
TGCAAACTATGCATGTGACAAGGACTAATATCCAGAATCTATAAGGAACTTAAACAACTCAGTAAGAAAAAACAAATAACCCCAATAAAAAGTGAGCAAATGACATAAACAGGCATTTTTCAAAGGAAGATATATAAATGTCTAACAAACATATGAAGAAATGATAGACATCCCTAATCATCAGAGAAATGCAAATTAAAACTGAGATACCATCTGACTCCAGACAGAATGGCCATTATTAAAAAGTCAAAAAACAGTAGATGCTGATGAGGATTTGGTGAAATGGGAATGCTTATACACTTTCGTGGGAATGTAAATTAGTATAATTTCTACAGAAAACAGTATGGTGATTTCTCAAAGAACTAAAAGCAGATCTATCATTCATTCAATCCAGCAATCCCACCACTGAACATTTACCTGAAGGAAAATAAGATACCTGCATTCATATGTTTATCAAAGCACAATTCACAATTGCAATGATATGGAAACAATCTAAGTGTCCATCAACTGATAATTGTTTAAAGAAAATGTGGTATATATACACCATGGAATAATAATAAGCCATAAAAAAGAATGAAATAATGTCTTTTACAGTAACTTGGATGGAACTGGAGGCCATTATTCTAAGTAACGTAACTCAGGAATGGAAAATCAAGTTCTGCATCATCTCACTTATAAGTGGGATCTAAGCTATGGGCATGCATAGTCATACAGAATAGAATAACAGATGTTGGAGACTCAAAAGGAGGGACAGAGAGAGAGTTGAGGGATGAAAAATTACCTACTGGATACGATGTACACTATTTGGTTGACTTCAGCTCTATAAAACATATCCATATAACAAAACTCCACTTATACT
>NW_012144968.1:238933-240352 GCF_000956105.1 Propithecus coquereli
ATTTCAGGGTCAAAACCCTGAGATAAATTAATGAGCACAGCATAATAGTCACACACCTTGAAACAAAAGTGCTCAACAATATATCAACTACTAAAATCCATTAATATAAGGCAAAATTTAAAAACAAAACCATGGAATAATTCTCACAAAGTTATAATAGCAGAATCTGAGTTTATAATAGCAGAATCATAGATGGTGCACACTATGTGGTCTCCTGTAGTAAGAAGGCATATCATAGTTAATCAAATAAGAAATTTTCCTCATTTTTTAAATATGTCCAGCGATCAACTTCTTTCCATCTGACAACTGGATGGAAGCAGACTAGAGAGATCAGAGCAGGGAAGTACATGGAATTGTGCCCTCTGGGAACTTAATCCTAAAACAAATAACTTTGGTATCACAGGGTTTCTAATATTTCAAGGACTTTCATATGGAAAAAGAGCTAGATGCATTCAACATCTGGCATATGCCTAACACTATAGGTACTGGTTAAATATTTACTCTATGACTGAGGGAATGAATTAATTAATGCACAAATCATTTGATGATTATCTCCAGAGCCAGAAAATTATTCTAGAATCACAGAATTAAGTGCAAGTTATAGGAAGGCAGCATTTTGCTTTTATGTATAAAAAAATTCATAAATTATAACTATCCAACAATGGAAATAGGCTGTCTCCAAAGGCAGAATATGCCCTGTAGCTATTCCCATTTCCCCTGGATGTCTGAGATGGAACTACCCTTTAGATGGGCAAAAAAAGAGCTGATTTTTAAAAATCTTTAGGATGTTGTGATTTCCTTACCTCTTTGAGATTCTCTATTGTGTTCTCTAATTTCTCCATTTGAGATAATAATTCATGGTATTTTTGCCCTTCCCTGAAATTCCATTCTTATTTCCATCCTCACTTGTGAACAAATACTATTACAACAGAACAGTTCATCAGTCGCCCATTCATTTAATCTTACCACTCCACTGCACAGTCATATTCCAATCCTGGTGAACAGGAGTGGAAGAGAAGTGAAGTACAAACACTATTCATATATGTGTGGGGGGGTGTGAATCTGGGTGTGTGGATTCTTTTCTGATATATTTTGCAATGATACTAGCACATTTTTTATGACTTCTAAAGATGATTATTTGAGTGATATCACTGATTTCCTGATTCTGTTCCTTACATTTATCTTGATAGACTGAGGAGGGGAGTGTCAACAAAGTAAAATTTATGACCCTATCTTAACTTTCCTCAGTTGAATAGATGGTGCCAAAATGTGAATGTAGTTATTATGTGGGGAATTAAAGAATCTAAATTATTCATCAAATCTAGGGATCTTTTGGAGGAGTCTTTAGGGTTTTCTAGGTGTAAGTCCTCTTTTCCAACATGAAGGCCTTTTATTTCTTTCTCTTGCCTCATTGCTCTG
>NW_012144968.1:240402-241522 GCF_000956105.1 Propithecus coquereli
TTACCTTTTCTCTGTGATCTCTGGCTAACGAAAAGGATAGAGTTTCCCTTAAGAGCAAGGAGGTCTGAATCGGATAGCCTGGATTGGAATCCTAGCTCTAAAGCATGCTAATGAGTAACAACTGGCATATCACCAAACATTCAGTGACTCGATTGCCTCTTCTGTAAATTGGAGATGATTATAACAAAACTTACCTTGCTGGTTATTATAGACTGAATGTTTATGTTCCCCACAAAGTCATATGTTTTAGCTCTAATCCCCAGTATGGCTGGGTCCCTGATCCAATAATATAAGTATCATTATAAGAGGAGACACCAGAAAGCATTTTCTCTCTCTCTCTCTTTTTCTCTCATCGTACACAAAGAAGAGGTCCTGTGAGCACACAATGAGAAGGCAGCTATCTGCAAGCCAGGAAGAGGGCCCTTAGCAGACCCGACCATGCTAGCACCCTGATCTTGGACTTCCAGCCTCTAGACTTTCAGAAAATAAATTTCCATTGTCTAAGCCAATCAGCCTGTGGTATTTTGTTATAACAGCTTAATGGACTAATCCAGAGAATTATTGTAAGAGTGAAATGAGGTAATGCACGTAAAAGCGTTTAGAATGGACCTATGCACATGGTAAGTATTAAATATTGACTAATACTATATGTATTACAAACTTCATTTAGGAGATGAGAATAATTATACTAATCATATTGCCTGAATTTTATTCTATAATAACATGAAAATTTCAATCATAGGATAAAAATAAAACTATCTTCTCTTTCAGTAATTCTAACCACTTGCAAAAAAAAAATAAAACAATTGTTTTCTGAATTATTTCCAACATGGTCAATAAAAATATTAGAATCTGGTTAGGGTAAACTTTGATGCAAATCTCAGGCTATAAATAATATTTGCATAAAGAAGGAGGAAGAACCTCTCAGAGCTCATACTTAACCCTAATAAAATATTTAATTAGCATCTTGTAATGGGTCATTCTATAGTTAACCTTCAAAATGAACATCAAAGGCCAGTTGCCTATACAACCCATCTATGTAAGGAAGAGAACTGTGTTTTTGTAATAGGAAGGATCTGATTATTTTTAAACACCATCAAGCACTTTTCAACCAGAAGCA
>NW_012144968.1:241597-243918 GCF_000956105.1 Propithecus coquereli
TAAAATATAATGAAATCCTTCTGTAAGGTGTTCAGCCTTATCAGTTATTAATACTTATTACGACCTCGTCTGTGAGTTCCTTTCCTGTGGGCAGGCTTTGATAAAGAGAGTGACAGTATGGGGACACGTGAAGGGATGTGGAAAAGGAGTACAAGTGGAAAAGGAAATAGGCCCAAGAACAGACTCTCAAAGGAAGGCAATGTGCCAAATTGAAATGTTGATTAGAATTGGCCTGTCATATACATTGCTATGACATAGTTGCAAATATTGAGAAATTTCAATTGCTAAGTTTTACTATATACTTTTAGATAGAATGTAAATTTATTTAATTAGAATTTTTGCCTAAAAGTGCACAATGTGTGAGTGGTTTGTGATTTCAAGCTAAAATTCAAAGAAACATTCTTGATACATACTTTATTAATATCTATTGAGAAAAGTACATTTGCCTAGAGAGGATGCAAGCATTATAGTCATAACCTAAGATACACATGAATTTTGCTAGTTTATTATAGTCATGCTAATGGAAAAATAAAAAATGGATGAAACCAAGCTCTCTGCACTAGCTTTCATTCAATTTATTAAAGAGTTTGTCTCTTTAAATACTTTATGGAAGTTGCAAAGTCTCTCTTCAGAGAAAGGGGTTCTAAGAACACTAATAAAAATGATAAACTTGAAAGGCAAAGTAAAAATAAAACCTCCACATGTTATAATTTATGGTGGCGCTTCTATCTTCACACACAGAAAGATATTAGACTTTGTCTTGTCGAGCAACTTCACAAATTTAAAAAGTTTTGAAGAGGACTATGACATCACTATCAGATTTAAGTTTAGAGCCCTGAGTGATTAGTTTTAGTAATTTAAAGTTGTCCTGATAGATAGATAGATAAACAGATAAATATAGATACACACAGACAAATATCTATATCTACATCTAATTCTCAACCTTCCCGACAGGTTTAAGCATCTAAAAATATTGCGAAGGACATAAAACCTACCTTCAAATCTCCCGCCTTCATATCCATCATTCCTTTCATCATCTCCTCCATTATTCTGCATCCTACCCTCATGTTCCTTCCCAAGTATATTGGAGTTAGAACACCCATAATCCCCCTAGTTACACTAAAAAGTTCAATTCTAATTTTTTCATGATGCCCTCTCATCTCAAAGCATATGTACCCTAGGTTAACTTTTCATTGTTTTGTATTCTCTGCTAGTGTATCTTTTCGAATCTCTGTTGCAAAATTTTCCAGAGGTGTTCAGAGATCACCCTCTGCACCAGGTAAGCTCTCTGAATTTAAAAAAAAAAAAAAGACCTTTGGGAAATTAAACCTCAACCCATGAACCAACGCATACCAGGTGCAGTATAGTAGTCCTGAAATGCGTACATGAGACATTAGATCCTGAGAACATCGATACAGCTATGCAGAAAATACGGGTTCGGTGATCATATCAACTTGGAGATAGGTGAGTTGAAGTGCATTTTTTTTCAGAATTTTTACTATACTAAATATACACTGTTCATCTCCACAATAGAGACCAATTTGACATGTTTCATAATCAAAGCCGATTGTAGAACTTTGGAGTGTATCTTGGGATGAGTGCTCCACATCATGTAACTTGTCCCTGGGCAGCACACTGTAGGAACTGGAATCAGGTCAGTCTGCCAGTGCCCCTCACACCAAGCCACGTGGACGATTTACCACTCTCTAGATCATTAGAGGAAAAATTAGAAGAAGAGGAAAATTAGACAGACGAGGACAGGGCACCTTTCCCGAGTGAAGCAGTGTGTGATATCCTGCATCCAGTAGTAGACGACAAAGGGTGTTATGTGGTAAAGTAAGTGAGCTTCAAGGAAATGGGAGTAGGTGTTGAGAGGAGAAGGCAACCAGGAAATGGAGGCAAAACATGGGACTGAAAAAATATCCAGTACAATCAGGGAAAGAGACACGAGGAGTAAATGCTGGCAGTATGAAAAGCTTACCTAAAAATATCATAGAATGCATCTTACTTGGAGAACTGTTTCTAAACGGCTTGGTGCATGTCAACTGTTTTGAGTTGAGCAAGAGCTTAAACATAGGCCAGTGTCTCACCCAAATGTGAGTCAGCTTGAAATATATATCTCCTAACTTGTACTGGAGACCTCTTTGAGGAGCAGTGATTCTTAAACCTTAGAATATATATGAATCATTTGGAGAACTTAAAAATTCAGTCTCAGACTGCCACTTCCCCAGAGATTTTGATTCAGTAAGTGTGAGGTGGACTTGGGGATCTAATACAGGCTTTCTGGAGAGGAAGGCTGATTTAAAACTAACCAACAGAGA
>NW_012144968.1:243968-245053 GCF_000956105.1 Propithecus coquereli
AATCATGAATAAGGATAGTATTTTTTCTCAATATTAAATATATTTGATAAATATTTGGGAAAATGCGAAAATTAAGAAGCTGTAAATTTTTAGGAAGTATCATATACATAGAAACGATCTTAAGAGAATTCATGTACATGCTTTTCATATCCTACCCTGAGAAAGAAAAATATGTGCAGACGTATACATATATCAGTTTATGATAAATGTTACTGATACTAAAAATATGTATCATATATAATTCACAATTATTTGGGAAAATGCAAAAATTAAGAAGCTGTAAATTTTTAGGAAGTATCATATACATAGAAACGATCTTAAGAGAATTCATGTACATGCTTTTCATTTCCTACCCTGAGAAAGAAAAATATGTGCAGATGTATACATATATCAGTTTATGATAAATGTTACTGATACTAAAAATATGTATCATATATAATTCACAATTATAAATTTTACAATGAGGGGCTATGTACATTCCATATAGCATATAGGTATTGATTTGCTTGGATCAATAGCTGTATTAGGGTTCTCCAGAGAAATAGAACTAACAGGATATGCATATATATTTAGAGAGACAGTGAAAGAGAGAGAGGGAGGGGGAGAGGGAGAGTCAGCTGGCAGATTCCCTCTTCTTCAGGGAAGGTCAACCTTTCTCAACTAAAGCCTTCAACTGATTGGATGAGGCCCACCCACATAATGGAGAGTAATCTGCTTTACTCATTCAACTGATTTACGTGTTAATCGCATCTAAAAAACACCTTCACAGAAACATGTAAAATAATATTTGACCAAATACTTAGGTACTGTTGTCTAGCTTACTTGACACGTACAATTAACAACCACAGCAGCCAAACTATGGTTGCAATTGAACAGGGTATTTCTGCCATGAATATCAGTTGATATTTTCTCTTATTTTAAAGAATACTAAAAAAATGAAATGAAGGAAAGGTGTCAGAATGACATGAATGATGTTTTTGCTAAACTGGAAAATAGTTTCCAAATACTAAAAAAGTATTTGCTCAATTTTTATGCTATTAAACAATGTAAAGCCTATAGCTATATTGTAATTTTAAATTTAATCT
>NW_012144968.1:253963-254863 GCF_000956105.1 Propithecus coquereli
TACAACCCATCTATGTAAGGAAGAGAACTGTGTTTTTGTAATAGGAAGGATCTGATTATTTTTAAACACCATCAAGCACTTTTCAACCAGAAGCAATATCAAAACAGAGCCAGAGTACAGCAGCATGACAAGGAGAGGAGAGTCATGACCTAATGTGATGCTCTTTTTGGAGCTCTCCACAGGAAGATGAGCATGGCTTTCTTCGAGTTATATTCTAATGAACATCTGTAGAACTTGTTGAATTCTCCTATCATTTCTGAATTAAATAGTGGAATTTAGGCACTGCTGACTTTTATGTTTCATCATCTTTCATTGTTTTTAATCTATCCCTACAATGCACCCCATTCCCAACCCCCCTGGCATGTTAGGAAGTTATGTTGGGTGAGTACGGAAGCGTTTTAACCTAGGTGAACATGTAAGGTTCCCTCAAATACAACCTTCTGAAACAATATTTTCATGAAATTAGTCATCATGATTGGGAATGGACCTATGCATACTGGCCTGTACTAGCAGATGTTATAATATTAGACTCAATACTTTCAGAAGCCTTGAATGGAATGTCTAAGAAACCTACAGGTTTACCTTAAGGATAACACAAATAACTAAAAACATAACCTTCTTATTAAGTAGCCTTAGACTAAAGCACAATATTTAATGGATTCTTTAATAGATATTTACAAGAGGGAATGTGCAAAAGTCAACAAATACTAGTTAAAAGAGACAAATTTGAACTCAATTCTTTAACAAAAACAAGAATACACCCAGTTAGAAGTAATACATTTAAAACATAAAATGCAGGCTGGAAATCTGTTGGTAGCTCAACTAAAGTTGAAATGGACTCAAGAGTAAATGCTATGATTTACTAAAGTGTGTCACAAATTACATTATTATATACACAGA
>NW_012144968.1:257383-285153 GCF_000956105.1 Propithecus coquereli
TCAGTATCTAGAACAGTTTTTTCTATATTTTCTTCAGGAATTTTTATTGTTTCATGCCTTACATTTAAGTCTTTTATCCATCTTGAATTAATTTTTGTGTATGGTGAAAGATAGAGGTTCTATTTCATGCTTCCACATGTGGCCATCCAGTTTTCCCTGCACCATTTATTGAATAGGGCTTCTTTCCCCAGTGTATATTGTTGTCTGCTTTCTCAAAGATCAGTTGGCTGTATGTGGATGGATTTATAGCTGAGTTTTCTGTTTTATTCCATAAGTCTATGTCTCTATTTCTGTGCCAATTATCATGCTGTTTCAGTTATTATAGACTTGTAGTACAGTTTGAAGTACGGTAATGTGCTGGTCCAGATTTGTTCTTCTTACTTAAGATTGCTTTGGCTATTTGGGCTCTTTTCTGGTTCCAAACAAACTTAGAATTATTTTTTCCAGATGTGTGAAATATGATGTTGGCATTTTGATGGCGATTGCACTGAATCTGTAAATCACTTTGAGCAGTATGGATATTTTGACAATGTTGATTCTATCAATCTATGAGCATGAAATGTTTTTCCATTTTTTTGTCTCATCTGTGATTTCTTTCCTCAGTGTTTTGTAGTTCGATTTTTAGACATTTTTTACCTCCTTGGTTAAGTGTATTCCTAGGTATTTTATTTTCTTTGCAGGTATTGTGAATGCTATTGAGACTTTGATTTGATTCTCAGCTTGATTGCTATTGGTGTATGGAAATGCTACTGATTTGTGAACATTTATTTTGTAACCGAAGACCTTGCTGTATTTATCAATACCAGGAGCTTCGTGGTGAAGTCTTTGGGGTTTTCTAGATATAAGATCATATTGGCAGCAAAAGGCAATAGTTTGACCTCCTCTTTTCTGATCTGGATACCTTTTATTTCTTTCTCTTGCCTGACTGCTCTGTCTAGGAGTTCCAGAACTATGTTGAATAGAAGTGGTGACAGTGGGCACCATTGTCTTCTTCTAGTTCTTAGGGGGAATGCTTTCAACTTTCCCCCATTCAGTATAATGTTGGCTGTGGGTTTGTCATATATGGCTTTTATAAATTTGAGATATGTTCCTTCTATGCCTAGTTTGTTGAGAGTTTTTATCATGAAAGGGTCCTGAATTTTGTCAAATGCTTTTTCTGCATCTATTGAGATGGTCATATGATCTTTCTTTTTGCTTCTGTTTATGTGGCAAATCACATTTATTGATTTACATATGTTGAACCATCCTTGTATCCCTGGGATTAAGCCCACTTGGTCATGGTAGATTATTTTTTTACAGTGCTATTGAATTGGTTTGCTAGTATTTTATTGAGGATTTTTGCATCTATATTTATAAGGGATATTGGTCTGTAGTTTTCTTTTTTTGTTGTTATATCCTTTCCTGGCTTAGGTATCAAGGTGATATTGGCTTTGTAGAATGAGTTGTGGGGAAGTCCCTCTACTCAATATTATGGAATAATTTCTGTAGTATGGGTACCAGATCGTCTTCGTAAGTCTGGTAAAATTCAGCTGTTAACCGATCCGGTCTGGGGCTTTTCTTTCTGTTGGAAGATTTTTTATTACTGGTTCAATCATGCTATTCATTGTTGGTCTGTTCATGAGTTCTATTTCTTCTTGATTAAGTCTTGGGAGGTTGTGTGCTCTAAGAATTTGTCAATTTCCTCTAGGTTATTGAGTTTATGTGCATAGAGATTTTCATAGTATTCACAGATAATATTTTGTATTTCTGTGGTATCAGTTGTAATATCTCCTTTTTCTTTCTGATTGAACTTATTTGGGTCCTTTCTCTTCTACTCCTGGTTAATCTAGCAGGAGAGCTATCGTTTTTGCTTATCTTTTCAAATAAGCAACTTTTTGTTTCATTGAACATTTGATTTTTCTGTTTTTTTATTTTGTTTTGTTTTACATTTCTTTTAGTTCTGCTCTGACCTCAGTTATTTCTTTTCTTTTGCTCGCATTGGATTTGGTTTGCACTTTGGATTTGCACTTTGGGTAGTACCTTATTGCTTAGTTTTACCTTGTGTAATATTGTTTTATTAATATATGAACTCTGAGCTTTATCTTTTGCATGATTCTATATTGGTGGGTATCTATTGTGATTATGCGTGTATAATGCAGTTCTGAGTATATCCTGCAGGGCAGACCTGGTCTTGGAGAATTCCTTCAGTGTTTGCTTCTCTGGAAATGTCTTTATTTCTCCTTCATATATGAAACTTAGTTTTTCAGGTTACTAAATTCTAGGCTGGCAGTTGTTCTGTTTCAGAAGACTGAAGATGGGGCCCCAATCCCTTCTGGCTTATAAGATGTCCATTGAGAAGTCCACAGATAGCCTGATGGGTTTTCCTTTTTAAGTTACTTGATGTTTTCACCTCATGGCTTGCAGGACTTCCTCCTTCATTTTGACTTTGGCCAGTCTGATGACTACATGTCTTGGTGACTGCCTCTTTGCCATGAATCTCCCATGTGTTCATCAAGCTTCTTGTGCCTGGATGTCTAAATCTCCAGCAAGACCAGGGAAGTTTTCCTCAATTATTCCCTCAGATAGGTTTTCCAGCCCTTATATGTTTTCTTCTTTATCCTCAGGGATGTCTATTATTCTATCATTTGACCATTTTACATAATTGCATATTTCTTGTTGACTTTGTTCATTCCTCTAATTCTTTGTTCTTTATTTTTCACTGAATTAGTTTGAAAGAATTGTCTTCAAGCTCTGAAATTCTTTCTTCTGCCTGGTCTAGTCAATTCTGAAAATTTTCCACTGTTTTGTATTTCCTTAAATGAATTTTTTATTTGCAGAAGTTCTTTTTTTTTTAATGTCATCCTCTTTTGTGAATTTTTCATTCATTTCCTGAATTGTTTTTCTGGCTTCTTTGAGTTGGCTTTCCATTTTCTCTTAAATTTCATTGACCTTCCTTACAATCCATATTTGCAATTCTTTGTCATTTTAACACTCTTATTTTGGTTTGTATCCATTACTAGAGAGCTGGTGTTCCCCTTTAGGGATGTCCTTTCACTCTAATTTTTCATGCTTCTGGAATTCTTTCACTGATTCCTTCTCATCGCAAGCAGCTGTCACTTCTTATGTTTGGATTTTCATGTTTAGATGAGGCATTTTTCCCCCTCATTCATAAGGGTATGTCTGTAGCATATGTCGGGTAAGAACCTTTGTCATTGCTTGTTGGGTGCTTTGATGGCAGTCTAGTTTCGGGATGGATGCCTTGGTTATAGAAATCCTTGGTTTGGTTGTTTTCTCAGTTGCTAGTTTTTTTGTAGGCTATAGCAGTGTTGAGCTATGTGTGTGTGCACATTCATTGTCTCTCATTGATGAGGAAGGGTGGAGGTCTTTGAAATCTTTTCTCTTTCCCCATCCCTATGGTCTTCTTAACAGTGTGAATTGTATTGGCATGCCCAGTTTAATCTCTGAGACAGTAGGTGGTGCCTGTGTGTAAGAATCAACCACATTCTGTATGATTGAATAAGCTAATGTTGGAAAGGGCTGTGCAAATTGACCTCACTGTGGTAGCTGGTACTTTCTGGAAGGAACAAGCTACAGTGTTGTTTTTGGGACCTGTGACCAGCTCTCACCCCTCAGGAGAAGCACTCAAATTCCCCAGGTGGTTAGTGTGTCCCTGGAACTTCAAGGTGAGTCCTTATTCTCCACCCAGCAGATGCAGATGAGGGCTTAAGCCTGGAAGGGGCTGGGTTGGGTAAGCCTGTCCTCAGACTCCACAAAATCTGCTAAGGTAGCCATTTAGTCAGGGCTCAAAGGTCCTCTCTCAGTCTTCTGGGGAAAGAAAGCCTCCAGGGAGGGGCCTAAGTGGCCCCACCCAGCCAGGAAATATGCTTGTGTGGGAGGGGCCAAGATTCACAGTCTGGTTTTCAGGAGTGAGTTTTGTTCTTCTCTCACCTCCCCTTCTCTGTAGTCTCCCTCCTGCTTCTGCCAGTGGGCAGGAGCTCAAACTTTCTGAGCTTCCTTATCATGGCACTGTGAGCTGGGAACTTCCCCGTCCAGGATCCAGCCCTGGGTTGAGAACGTGGCCTTCCTGTTGGGGGAGGAGTGCTCCATGAGTAAGCTGTGACTGGGACCCAAGCTGCACTCTCATTTCAGTTCTGCCCATGAGGGCTCCCTGACTTCCTGAGACTAGTTCACAAATCTCCCCTCTGTGCTGCCAAGCATCATGATCAAGTCCTGGGGGTACAGGGTCTGTCCTGCCGTCCTGTCCCTGGATCCCCAAAGATCAATCCCTGTGTCAGGGAGAAACGTGCTGGTCCCAACTTGCCTCTAGGGTGCTCAAGCAGGTTTGATGTCCCTCTGCTTCAGGGTGTGCTCTGCTCTGATGGAGAAGCCACACAAGCAACACTGGGGAGGGCCAGTGAGCAGGGAGCTCCCAATCTGAGTACAACTTAGTCTACTGAAGGACTTTAAAAGGAAAGGTTTAAGCCCCACTCTCTGTGGAAGCCTCAGTGTGGTGGATGCACCAAGAAAGGGGAAGCAGCCACTCCTGAGAGCCCTGGCTCAATTGTCTCTCCTGGCAGCCACAGGCAGAGGAGGGGAAGCGAAGGAAAAGCACCTGGATGGAGGAGAGCTAGCACCCTGGTCATCTGTGTCCCTGTCTATGGAAGGTAGCCTGCCCGAATTGAACAGGCTCTGGGGTCACACAGATCCCCCTGGACGCACTGGCCCTTGTGGCTCCTATAATCTGGGCTGGAGTTGGGTAATGTTTGTGTGGGAACAAGTGAGACTAAAAGTGAGGAGCTGAAGCCCCGTGGGGAGGACAATGGTGCAGCGTAGGTGGAGAAGCAATATGTTGCCTGCTGTTTCAGTTTGGGTCTGTGGTGATGGAAAAGGGGCTGGCATCCTGGCGCTTTGTCCTCAAGAAGCTCCCAGTTCACTGGTGGCAACAGTTTTTTGGCTCATGATGGTAGAAAGGCTCTCCAGCGTTTGGGAATCTGCTGACAGCCAGAGATGTGAGGGAGGGAGAAACAAACCACTCCATCTACCCTTTTCACTGGACTCCAAGCCTCTCGGGGGCTGATCTCTGCCAATATCTTGCCCCTACTTGTTCTGCTCCACGACTTCTTCTCTCGGAATCTCTGGTAGGTTCTGGCACCTCTCCCTCAGAATTACACCTGATCTATGTTTGTTTGTTTGTTTTCTTTTCCCTCTTTATGAGATGATCTGGCAGGTGGTGTCTCTGGTCAGCCATCTTCCCTGAGACTAAGCAGTTGTTTTATAGTTCACACCCCACCCCACCTACTTTCTCTTTAAAACAAGCCAGAGAAATATTCAGAGCAGGTAAAGCAGGAAGTAGATTCAAAATTATAATTATTTGCTCAATTTGACACAGCTGGGAAGTGGCAGTGCCCAGTGAAATATATAAGGTACCTGACTCACTAATGATAAGATACATTTTTAATTAAGGGCAGTTCCAATCCGTGTATTGTTATACTACTGAAAGGCCATTTTAAAAGGCCCATCGTTATGGTCATGTTATTTTTCATGGCAAACTCTCTTTAAAAAGTCAACTTCACTTTAGCCCAGATTTAATAATCATCCGTTCCATTGTGGTTGAGTTATTCATTTTTTTAACAAGTAACTATTGCAGACTTATCATGTGTCAATTGCTGTGCAAATGGCTAGGAATATAGTAGTTAATTGACAGAAAGGATCCTTACCCTTGTGAAGTTCACTGTGGACCAGCACATGTACCCTATTAAAATAAACACGTAAATATATGTTTGCACTCTCTGATAAGAAGGATAAAGGATGGATTCAACTTTCCACTGGAAAACATAAAGAAGCCCTAAATTAGGTCTGGGTGGTCAGACAAGGCAATGTTTGAAGGGATTATTGATGTGCAAAATGAAGGAGCTGGCCAAGAGAAGCTAGGTAGGGTGGAAGGAATGCTCTAGGCAGAAGAAACAATTTCATGTTGCACGTTCAAAGGCACTATGGAGGAGGAAACTTGGTGTCTACCTTCAAGGAACTGAATTTAGGTCAATGTGGCTAGTGGACATAGAGATTCAGCTCACGATGAATCTCAGAGAGGGTGAAATAAGTGACCATGTACACAGCCTGTAGCATCTCTTAAGGATATTATTCTTTTCCTAAGGAGTAGTCACAGCATCATTCCACACATCCAGTTTGTGGGTGTGGCAATGTCTGACTTACATTTCATAAACATTCTTTTGTTTACAAGGTGGAAAATGAACTAGAGGGGGGCAAGAGTGAGTGTAGGGGAGATAGCAGGCTATAAACAAAACCCAGATAAGAGATAATGTTAACATATACAAGGGTGGTGATGGTGGAGATAGAAAAAGGACAGATTTAAAACATATTTAGGAGGTAAATCAAAAAGACTTAGGGATGGGTGAGAAGCAGAGGGCGAAGAAACAGAATCAGGATAGTGAGATTTTACTTAATTAAAAGAAAAAAAGAACTAGAGTATATTCATAGGACATCTGTATTCACAAAAGCTAATTGATGACTCAGGTTAATTACCGTTCTCCACATGTTGAATTTCTGACATAGTTTTTGTAAGCATAATTTGGCAACACAACAATGGCAGAGACTGTCATGCCAAAATGAATTGCTAACATATGCAATTAAAATAAATGTCTATGAGACATAACTGTCAAAATAGTAATTATGACTTAGTAAGATAGAAGCAGTCTGAAAAGTTATTTGAAATTAAATTCCTGCCCTCTATACAGACTCGGCACATTCAAAACCAAGGTATTTTTTTTCCAAAAGGTAAAATAAAAAGATAATCAAACTTTTTATGACTGAAAATTCGACATGATTCAGATAAACTTAGAATATAACTGGAAACTCCTTTAAATAGTTTAATGATTTTGAAATCATGTTTATTTAAAATGCATTTCAGTTGTGAAAAATAATAAAGAATAAACCACCCATAATTTTAAAAGTCCATATCATTTTTGATATTCATTACATGTAATTAACTTTCAAAAGATAAGAGCACCCCACAAAACACAAAATTAGAAGTTTTACCATATATACTAAAGAGCATTTAGTAAGCAACCTATTTGATTTGGCAAAGTATAAAAATAGATTAGGATATGCACGCAATCAAGAGCCCAGATATATATTTCTCTGTTTGGATGTGCTAGCAAGTGGTTGAAGAGCCTTCCTAGGTAAATGATGGTAATATTCTGTAAAAATAATATTCAAGGAAAAATATGGTAAAGCCTACTTCTAGCAAATCTTAGGAGATAATATATTTCACCAATTCTGAGATTCAGATTTTATTATTAACATCACTGAAATCAAGATGCCTCTTAAAATTGATATTTTCTTACAAAGACTGTGAAGACAAATTCAAGAGATGATCATTACACAGTTGCAACTCTCTGTTCTTGGTCATAGCTAATCCAACTGCCTTTCTCCTAACTAAGCCATGGCTATTGTTGGTATAACATATGTTGATTTTAACTGTCATTTAAAATATCTTCTCATCACTGAAGCAAAAATTTATTGTTTACACAGAAACACATGTCAACAAAGGAATGAGCGTAAGTTTGGTCTTAGTAAAATACTCTTCTTTGGAGGAATGACCACAAAAACTGATTTTCATGCAAAGCAACAAACAAGTGCTCTATGGAACATGAGAAAGAAAGATACCCACAATCATATGAAGCTGTTAGATTTTGTTACTGATATTTGCACAAAAGGATTGCCTGACATGTCATTCAGTGCAGATGAAGGAAGGAAAAACTTGCCCAATCTGTCAAAATAGATGAAAAATTATCTCAAAGCAATGAAGGACAGATATGATGGATTCATGTGTTGGGTGGAACCATCGTTAATGAAACTGTCACAATTTTATTGGAAGATTTTTTCTTTCCTAGTGATATGTAAAATGATGGTACATCTTAAAATTAATGTTATATTAGATTCAAGGTAATATGAGTATGAAAGAGCAATGAATTGACAGATGGAAGACCAGGGTTCTAGTCCCAGATTATTAAATATTAATCTGGGAAACCATAAGTAATCTATTAACTAATCTGAGCCTCAACTTCCTCACTTGTAAAATGAAGATGTTGATTATTATTAGGGTCTCTTCTAATTTTATGACATTATGATAGGTTTATTATAGTTATCAAATATTATATTTAACAGAGCTACACTTTCAAAAAATGATATATTATGCATTTTATTAATGTTTAATATTTGCAACAAAGTTATCTTTATATATATAGGACAACTTCATTCACTAAAATTCCTATTTATATAAAACCCTAATAAACATCAAATAGAAGTGATTAGAATTTTCAACGAATTTTGTATTTAGGATTTTAAAGGTAAAATATGACAATAACCATACTAATGGTAGAAAGGAGCAAGTAAACAAAATATTGGATAAGTGCAGATTTGGTCAAATATTACATCTTCAGAACTATTTAGAAATTATTATACCACGGTTCAAGAGACTAAATGCAGTAGCAAACCTTTAGCTTTGCTAGCATTAATGAAAGATCAAATCAGTTTGATTATAACTTGAGCTTAAAAAATACTTAATTGTCTGAGTCCTGTGGAAATATGTTATAAATGTATTACAAATGTTGTGCTATATATGTGTTAATAATTTTTAGTTTAGTAGAACATTTATTAAACCTGAAT
Source organism: Propithecus coquereli (assembly GCF_000956105.1). Taxonomy (NCBI): domain Eukaryota; kingdom Metazoa; phylum Chordata; class Mammalia; order Primates; family Indriidae; genus Propithecus; species Propithecus coquereli. The sequence continues at coordinate 266,051 of NW_012144968.1, forward strand.
ACTACATCATCCAATAATTTGGATAAATGAGAAGTTACTGTAAAACAGTTTGATGTAAAACCTTATCATAGGATAAAAATTTCCATAATAAGCTACCAAAGGACATGTATCAAATTTGACTATAAAACCTCATTTAACACACACAGATAATATGGAAGACGATGAAAGTCTGCTTAAAGGAATACGGTAATGGAGATATTTTAGGCAAAGGTAAGTTCTTCAGCATATGCTTAGAAAGCAGTATTAATAAAGGTGGATAATTTCACTAGGATATAATTTACCAAAGCTATGGAAGGGTTAAGCAAAGTCCAACAAAATAAAAAAATTGTATTCTGGAAACATGAGATCAAGGAAAATTTTACACAAACATATTTATTACAATATAATTCAAAAAATATTTTAAACTGATTTTCGTAATAGGTTTTTAATTTCTGTACTTTTAGTCTTAACATAGACTGTCGAATCACAATCATGTATAATAAAAATTTGTAAAAATATACATATATATATTGCTTGAAAAGATAGAAAACAAGTCCAAAATCAATCTTAATTTGATATCCATATATATGACATATACATTAAACTGATAATATTAGATCAGAATACATGTTCCAGGTATAGTCAAAGATTAATCACACTTTTAAGCTTGATGTGTCACAGCGTGCATTAATTCAACCTGGAATTAAAGGAATTCCTGTCTTAGTTACATGTTCAGAAAATTATATTGGCAAAACTGGCTCGCTTCCATCTCCACTGGTAGTGTTTTCCATATATTCTCTTTTTTTATTTGAGTCAGAAATATGTAGATTATTCAAGCTCATCAATAGGCTTGTCAATCCTTTGATCATTTTACCTACAAGCCATCACAATTACGAGTGTACAGTAGGTAAAATAGGAGCTAGACTTCTATGGGTCTCTCACATTTCTGTGAGAGAGAGCAGAGATGCTAATTACTCTTTTGTTCTGAACTATCTTTTCAAGGATGTTTGTATAGTAAACAGCCTTGGAAGATAGAGTTAGTGTCTTCTATGGAAACGGAGGGCAAGGGCAGTTTTGTTTACTGTCCAATATAATAAAGATAGTGGCTCTCTTCAAATCAAAGTTCAGGTAGATTTGCTTATTGTCCCTTGCAAAACATTCAAGTATCCTAAATTCAGCTATGATGCAAACTCACTATGTGCACAGTATCCACCTGGGTCCCTCCATGTCATCCCCAAGGCACTGGTAGGGATAACAAAGTTCATGCTGCTTGCTGTGCTATAATATAATCTTTGTCTGTGACCTGGGAGTATCATATCTTCTACCAGCATCTGCTATGACACTGTGGAAGGCTACATAAACTATTAGCTTGAAAGTAGGGTAAAAATCTCAGATCTTTCACATTCTTGACAGAACCCAAACATTTTTTGCAAAAGGAATAGACGATTTTCCTAGCAATTTTTCCATTTTCCAGTTTTTCTCAATATTACAGAATAGCAATTAGCCCCTTCAGTGTGCAATTATTCATAAATATATAAATAATATGATTAATTTCATAACTCTTAATTTCTGAGAAATATAACTAACTACTGGTCATTTGAGCCCAGAAAGATTAAGACGTTTAAGTGAGGGAGAGGAAAATTTGACCGAAATTTTTACATGGAGTCTTGCTAATCAACAACCAAGAGAAGTCATTTAGCATGTCATTTCTGAGATGTCAAAACAAATATATATTAGGTTCATGGGCATGTTCACTGACTGAAAAGCCTATTAACTATTTAATTACATGCTCTTCCCCAAACACTCCCATTTATAACTCTTTTGGAAAAAAACACAGTGTCACAATTAAGATATACTTGTGCATTGTAAGAAATCAATAAATCAAGGCTAACATTGCAACGGTGTGAGAGGGTAACCTGAGAAACAATCACTAGGTAAGTCTACTGTATTATGCTTATGACAACAGCCAAGTTCTGTGCACAAAGCAGGCAGATAATAAACATTTGATCAGTTTGAAGATGACAGGAACACAAAGATAACATGACATTGCACCTTGATGACCTGTTGACATTTTGATAAATTTCCATTATGGAGCAAATCTATTAGAAAATAAAAGTTGTCAACATCCAATTCCTAAATCAGATATACGTAACTGACTGTTTCTTGTTTTCTTTGGAGGAATTTGCATATATTAGATTGGAATAGTTCTGTACAGTTCAATGGTAAAAAAAAAAAAAATCAGTAGACAATTTTCAATAGAAGGGTTTTCATCACACTGATAGTGCAACTAAATTAGAGTTTATTAACCAAGTTTAAAATTGAATAGGTAAATGATACCACTGAAGTTTGATTATATCCTCTGCATAATCCCAAGATCCAATATATTAACATAATTAGGTGTTCTACCTTATGAATCCCATCTTAAAACCTTCTGTATTCCTGACAGTTTCTGTAAACAGTACAAAATTCAAAAGAGCTACAGCCAATTGCTATGTGAAGAGAGAGAGGGCTAAGTTCGAAAAATAAATAAACAATAATAAGGATAGTTGACAGAGTTAGGAAACTTGCTTTTTATCTGGTAGACAGTGTTACCTTGGGCCATTCTCAATGACTTCTATACAGCAAAGGCTGTGCTAATATTTGATGTTGAGCATTACAAAGCTTACTATCAAACTGAGTAACCCTGAAATTATTCATCCTTTAATATTTAATATTTTTTCAGGTAACCAAATAAAACCCATTCCCTTTTATATTGGCAGGCATTTAAAACTGAAAATCACTTTCTCTACCAGCACAAAAACAAATTTAGATCCATGGCTCTTCCCCCTATGCTCTGTTTTCTGCTGTAAGGAATAAAGCCAATAATTAGGAAAGAGTAAGGCAGGGCTTTTGTGACAGACACCACCTACATTGTTTCACATTCGCTATTCCAACAGCCGTCAGAGGGTAATGACTTTCACTCGCTATCAATCAATAAATGATTCAATTGTAATTTCCCATAATTCACTGTTGTTACTACCAGTAATCAAGTCTCCTCCTTTGTTTCTTGAAATTAAACTTGAACAAAGCAATATGAATAATTACCAGTTGATCTTCAGTAGTTCCCACCAATAATTTGCCATTTTGGACATTAAACTATATTAGTAATAGATGAAGGCTCCGTATATTTTTAAGTTGTGGTGAATTGCTAAGTAATTGCACTCACATTATTCATTATTCACTCTACTATCAGCAAAGAGCATTATGCTGCCTAGATGAAGCTAGATTAAAATCAATTAAAAAGATGAGTTGGTTTTGTTTATCATGTATTTTTATAATTTATCTGACAGCTGTTTCCTGAATACCACTGAAGAATGCATATGAAGCAGATAAAACCCCTCTGAATAAATTGATGCTTCTTTAAATCTTTTTTTGGAATGTATTATATCCAAACAGGGCTGTTAAATTAATTCTGCAATCATAAGATTCAAGATGGCACTAAAAACTTTCTGATCTTGCAGATTTGTACTAATGTTTAATTAGGATTAATTGCATGACTGGGAATAGTGTTATTTCAATATCAACATTAGGCAGGTCATACTTTTTAGGATGACATTTAATATGAAAATAGTCATGAAACCTATTAATGTTAACTATATAAAAACTGAAGTAGCTGAACCACCTATCTTATACTAGATGTAGGAATTCTTGCTTTAAAGCAAAATGAAATGAAATATTTTTGGTTGCCTATTTTACTTTTTTTGGCGGGGGGGTGTTGCTAGTACTAACTTCTGATGCATAGAGGCAGTGTAAACACAAAAACTTCCACCCCTACAGGCCACTCATTTCCACTATCAAATCCGTCTAGTCCAAGAAAGGTTGTTTTGTGTAGTCGTATCTATTCCCCAATGTAAGTATACATAGTGGATTCACTGAATGACTTCTTTCCTCTTCTGATAGAACCATCTTTTTTACAAGGCCATCGTTGCACCTGACTTATCAATTGATGAGTCAGTATTTAAATTGCTTAATAGCCTCCTACATTTCCAGACCATAAGCATGAGGCCATGCTTCTATGGAGACACATATTATTCTGCACAGTTTTTATTTCCCTAAAATTTGTCTAACAACACACTAAAACAAAACTTTATTTAACATAACTAAGACCATATTAAGAAAACTAGTATCAGCTCCCTTATCTAAAGTCTTCATGAATATCAAGTTAACCTCTCTTTTTCTCAATTTTCTAAAATAACCGATTAATTATATCTTAGAAATTACTGCATTAGACCAGTTATAATAAGAGGCTGTTGTTCGTAATACGGGAATGAAAAAAAGTCCCCATTCAAAGACAAAAAATATGCCCACAACACAGAAACAGAATTATATGATGTTTCAAAGTTTCCCGTTCAATAAATTTTCACTTTGCAGAAAAAATGACTGATATGTGGAGGCAGCAGGAAGGGAAATGTCTGCTGTAAATTTACTTCTTACTTATAAGGAAACATTGTTTCATTTTTGTGGCAGTGACAGGAATCTTAGAATATAATAACATTCCCTATTGAAAATAGGGAGAAAAAAGCAAACAAAAAACAAAGGAAATGATTAGTAGACTGAGTCACTTATTGTAGAATTTATGAAACACTTCAAAAAGTCAAGAAATATTAAATCAGATCTTACCCCTTGAGGCTCTAAAACAAATATTAGTAAAGTGTTTCTAAAACTTGAAATAGAGATATATAATTGCAAATAATCCTAAAGAGAAAATAGTGAAATCACTAAAAAATAACAACAACAACAAATAGTGCTATTTCACTGGCTGCTTTCTGAAAAACAATCTGAATATATGGGAAAAGAAACAGGTAGGAGTATAAAAAAGGAATAAACAAATAAAATTATAAGCTAGTTGTTCTAGGGAGATTACAATTCAAAATGCACTGACACTTATTTAAAAATACTAAGGACAATGACATTAACACTAAAGACATAGTTTTTAAAAGACCACAAGCAAAGGACACAATAGGTTCACCATACGGATCAGACAATGATTTAATGTTAACACTTGTTATTAACAGAAAGTTTAACCTCTCAAGTGATATTTGCTTCCATTTTCTCAAAGAAAATTTCAAATTAAATCAGATATAAAAGTAAAAATTATAAATATATCCAATCTTTTGCTTAAGGGGACTGTTTTAAATATTACTAATTTTATTTTCTTTTGTTGTTCCTAGCCAGTCTGAGGCATCCATCTGGTTAGGAACTGATTAAAATATATTTTAGACATATTGCAAAGGAAACGAAATTGAAGAAATGGTCAGCTTCTAACATGAAAATATGATTAGGCAACAAGCCAAAAGCCTTTAAAGCCAGGCAGTCTCTAGAGAAAGCATTCTCCAAATTTCTTCATTTCCTCCTTTTGCATGTCAAAAACTAAGCTTGAAGAACTGAGCTCCCGGGGTTAACCAGGCAATAGAGAAAATTCTCTTTCCTATCACTTTATGTTTGACTGGGGTCAAGAAAAGGAGAAACTGATCTAGAAAGCATAAGAAAACCATCCTTTTCCCATCTTGCAAGATTTCTTGGAAGACCATATGAAAAAAGGCAAGAGAATGTATGTTCTCATTTCTAACTGGGGCTTTGGCATATGAGGAGTGAACCCAGGTAAGGGGCCTCTTTTCTAGTCATCCAGGCTAGTACTGTGAGAGGGACCACTGTGCTGAGGACTCCACACCAACAGGTAAGTCCAGCCAAGCAGGTGGAGCAGCAGGGTCAGAGAGAGATGCCTTGCTGATATTCCACTCCGTTCTAGTGGAATGTAGATTCCAAGCTGACAGTTATTGTCCTCAGCCAAGAACCCACACTGGAGGGATAAGGTGACACCACAGAGGCTAGAGCCAGATCCTGCATGTGTGTGCACATCAGGTGTGGGCTGAACAAGGACCTACCTGCCTTGAGACCAGCAGACCACTCTCTCCCAGTGCTGTAAACATATATAAGCCACAAGCCCCACCCTCCATAGAACCTTGAAGAAGAGGAGCAAGGGCAGGGAAAGCTACCTGACAGCCTGTTGTTTCAAAAGGGGCTGTTGACATCGTCGGATGGACTAAACTTCAGGTCTGATTCAACCTGTAGGTTTTGTAGGTAGTGTTTTCCCATTTAGCTGTGGATGAGGTGGGTGAAGATCATATCTGCTATGGATAAAATAAAGGGACTAGTTTTTGGTGCAAATCCAAAGTGGCTTGTGTAAATTATCCATTTTAGGTTAAAACAAATAGCACTTCATGGTACTGAAAAAATCATATTGTAGTCATGATTTCTAAAAAGAAAAAACAGAGAGGAGAGAGGAAAAGAGAGAGCGGATAAAGGAGATAGGGAGAGAAAAAAAAGAAAAGGAAAGAAAATTAAGGGGATACAGAGGAAGAAAAGAGGGAAGGAAGGAAGGAAGGAAGGAAGAAAGGAAATCTGTGCTCACAATATAACAGGATGAGTTAATCCAATGGCTCACGTGTGTGCCTTTGAGTCACAAACCTGGTTTCAAATATCAGTTTCACAGCTCACCAGTCATGGATCTTGGGAAAAGCCAACTTACCTGCCTACGCTTCTGTTTAGCAATCTTGCACGCAAAATGAGACCAATATTATCTCATACATAGCTTTATTCATAGGGCCTATAGCCGCTGAATGAGCCAACAAAGGGACAGAAGAGTACACAGTATGTGATTTGACCTACCTCTGTGCACACAGCTTTTTACAGGGCCTAAAAAATTTATAGAAGGCTTAGTCTAAACGGTTTTCATACAAAATCAGAAAAAGGGCTGGGCATGATGGTTCGCACCTGAAATCCTAGCACTCTGGGAGGTAGAGGCAGGAGGATCACTTAAGCCCAGGAATTCAAGACCTATCTGAGCAACATATGGAGGTCCTGTTGATACAAAAAAAAATTAATCAGCCAGGTGTGGTGGTTTGTGACTGTAGTCCCAGCTACTCAGAAGGCTGAGGCAGGAGGATCACTTGGGGCCAGGAATTTGAAGTTGTAGTGAGCTATGATGCCACTGTACTCTAGACTGGGCAATAGAGTGAGACCCTATGAAGGAAATGAAGGAAGAAACGAAGGAACGAAGGATGCAAAATGAAAAATGAGACCAATATCTATCTCATACATAGCTTTATTCATAAAAGAAGGAAGGAAGGAGGGAAGGATGGAAAGAAGGAAGAAGAAGAGAGGAGAGGAGAAGAGAGGAGAGGAAAGAGAAAAGAAAAGAAATGAAATGAAATGAAATGAAATGAAAAGAAATGAAATGAAATGAAATGAAAAAAGGTCTTCGTTTGCATCTAAATTTATGAAAGTTTGTGAAGGCAGCTGAGAGGAGAAAGAGGCTTGGAGGCTATCAGGGTAAGCCCTTCTAGGACGTTAAGTGGAAGCCTCATGAGAACCTGGTCCCTTCAGGTTAATCTAAGCTAAAAATCACTCTGAGATATAGGATTGGGGCCCAGCTAGCACCTAAGACTGGGATTTACTTATGTAAATTGATTTCAATAGAAGACTAATGATGACAATGACAATGACGCTGATGATGATTTTCTAATAAGGGCTGGAAATCGATAGATTAAATAAACTATACAGACCTGGCATTCATTAATTTAAGCAAACCATTTAAGTATGTTTTCTAATTACATCTTGTGGACAAAGCAGAGGAATGAGACAGGAGGAAATATAAAAATACCCCAGAGTCAGGAATCTACATTTGAACATTTTTCACCCAAACAATATTGAATAATGAATCAGTCTGAAGCTGGAGGGAAAGTGATGTAACATGGGACTCTGAGATTTATTCTGCTGTGTATGTGTTTTCATCCACGGTTTGTAAGAAAGATTTCAAAAGCACCATTGTCAAACTGCAGATAATCCTAAGCCAGGATGGACAGCAAAGGTACATACAGAATGAGATCATCAGAAGTACAAATTTATTTTTTTAAATGGGCAAGGACACAAGTTCTGCATTTAGATTTTAAAGATCAATTGTACAAGGATAGGAGTTATATTATCTGGCTTGACAGTAGCTCATATGAAAAAAACAAAATAAAACCTGGACTTTAAGTGACCATAAACTCCAGATGATGTGGTTGTGAAGGAAGCCAGTATGATTAAACCTGTATCAGTACCAGCCCAGCCAGTGGCCTTCCAAGTCACAAGAGCCAATCATAGCTCATCCTGGAATGATCAATTCACATCTGAATTATTATTCCTACTCTTGTGCTGTCAGTGGACATTTGTATGATTAGAGGGCATCTATGGGCAGTGTGAAGTCTATTTTCAGAATCATTGAGGGAAGTGAAGTTGTTTTGTCTATAGAGAATAAAGCCTTAAAGAAACATACAAACTTTCTTCCAATATGTGAAAGCTCAACATCAGATACATTTGTTCTTTGTTTTGCTGAAGTACAGAACTAGCACAGGTGAATATGTTAAAGAAACTCATCTGGCTCAGTGCAGTACAGCCAGGGGCAATGAAGGGCAGAGGGGAAGATAGGGCTTTGAGCAGCCATCGCTCAGGCATTCAGTCATTTGTAATCCCAAGAATCAACAGGTATTTTTGAGCACACTCTATGCGAGACACTGCTTGGTAGTAAAAGTAACCTGGCGTTGGTATTCAAAATATTTAACAACTGTGTGGCTTAAACACTGATTGCTCATAATAGAAACCTGATCAATCAGAAAGGCGGCCAGCCCCAAACAGGAGTATGGTTACGCCAGTGTGTACTGTGCCTCAGTCCACTATTATGAGTCTAGGGAACAAAGGTCCATGTGTTAAGTACAGCACACTGAGGCACCTGCTGTATCGGAAGTGCAAATGAAGAGTATTAGCATCCCTGAAAATGTGATGGAAAGACTTAAACATTAAACAGCATTTGAGAGGACACTTGATGAACACTGTGGTGAACCAGGATGTGAAGGGAACATCATAGGAAAAGTCAGAAGACTGCAACAGTGGTTGGTGTGTCTGGGGAACCATACGTAGCTCAAAATTGCTCTATCATCATGAAGGTGGGAGTGAGTAGCAGGCAAACTGAGGCCAGGTCAAGAAGGGTTATGTGTACTATTCAAAGAAATATGGATGCTATGCTTTTGGCTGTGGGGAGCCATTGAAGAACTGGGCAAGGAAGTGATATGACTAAAATTATTCAATAGAAAAGTCACTCTAATGGCATTGAGATAGACAGACTAATGAGGCTATTGCAACTGTTTAGGATTTGCCTAAATTAGAGAAGTGGCATTGGAAGAGGAAGAAAGAGATGCATGTCAAGGATAACCAGAAGTGGCCAGTCAGTACTTAAAGACTCAAGTAGGATGACACTAGATTTCCTGCTCAGTAAATGGGAGTCATTCACTGAGATGGGACCTGTAGACTTGGAGGTACACTTGGAGACTGCTGAAAATGAATTACATATTTTGAGTTTCAATGTTCTATGGGATATGAAGGAGGAAGTATATAAGTCATGTAGGAAACTTGAGAGGAAGATGGGATCTAAAGTTATAAATTTCAGACTTATTACATTTGAAACTACATTAAAGAAGTATATTGAAGGTGAAAAAAAAAAGGGCTGAGGTCAGAACTAATTTAACATTTATGTAGTGGACTGAGAAAAGAAGCCTGCAAAAAAAACTAAAGCCACAGCTTTCTAAATGCGTAGACTTGGGTAAGTCATTTTGCCTCAATGAACGTTAATTTCCTTAACGTATAACTTGAGGGTAATAATACATAGTTCACAGGATAATAAATTATCATCAATGGTAACGCTCTCATATATTAGTTGTTTCTTTTCTGGCTATTTTGTGTCTGAGTCATTGACTAGCTACCATTGACTAGATTACCTCATTTAAATCCTGACTTGAAAATTTCTTATTAAAAATAATAAAAATTGAACAAATAGGTGGTGCAAGAAGGAGAGCAAAAGTTCTGGAATAAGGCGGATTTGAATTCTTAATCCAACTTTGGACCATTTCCTTAACCTATCTGAAAATGTTTTCTTAGTTGGAAAATGAGTATAACTGTACCTATCTCACAGGATTCTGTTGCTCAAGGGCAGTAGGATAACTAGCTCATCTCTCAATATCTGCAGTACAGCAGGTATTCAGTAAGTCTTAGTTCTTCCTCCACTGCATCTCTTTACTTGTCAAGTGTGCTGTACCAGACATAATACAACACTTCCTTAATGACTCAGGGTTATCATTATGAACATCAGTTAATGTTACATGTCTGAGATGCAGATGCAGCTGCAAATGTTATAGAACATCAGGCAAAATGAACCACTCATGTAACACACAGTTGACTTGCCTAATTTTGTCATATGCATGATATTGAATCCATAGCAGCTTGAGACGATTTACCAGGCACAAAAAATAGGAACAGCTGCCTTTCTAAGATTTGATGTCATATAAGGGAGACGAATGAACGTTGTAGTGATTCATCAACCTCTCAAGTTCAACATTTGTTTGTTCTCTTAGAGCTAACTCAACTTTCTTATGCATCTAGCCTTGTCTTTTATAAATGAAGTCTGGAATCTGTGTTGTACCACACTGTATTCTACAACACAGATCTGTTCTACTGTATTCAGAACATATTTGAGCTTAAGCCTGCGCTAGAGCTGTCAAAGGATCTCTTCTGGCTAACTCCACACCCTAACCACAGTCTCCTTTGCCTAAGCATACACATTTCATGCCTCTGTGATCCTACCCTGCTCCTAGGTGAGTGGCCCAGGAATCAGCACCAGCAGAATGGACAGCTACCTATGAGGTAGCCTCTGGGTAGACCTGAAGAGGTGAGCTAAGCTAGTAGATTCGTTTTCAAAATGTATCACGGAAAACACCAAGAAAATGTGCCAGTCAGTAATGACCTAATGGTGAAATAATACCATGTGCAATCCAGTGTTTGGAGGGACCAGAAAAGATATCGAAAGGAAGATGAAGTCAGCTGGTGCTAAACAGAAAATGAAATAGATGGGCATAGAGAACAAACACAGCTGCTGCTGCCTGTTCTGTGTGTGTGTGTGTGTATAGGGGGGAAGGATCTGAGGTAAGGGAGAAGAAAGAGAAAGAGAGGGGCAAAAGTTGAGAGGAAGGAGAAAAACAGGAGGGGGATGGGCAGGAGGAGGGACAGAGGGAGGAGAAACATCAATTCCTAAAGATGCTTTGAGCCCCAGGGGCTTTACAGGCCCACTTCCAGTCAGCATATTTCTTTAATATACACTGCTTCTTTTCCTGAGATAACTTAAGAGGATCTTTCCTTTCAATCAATTTAGCCTGACTGATACATTATAATGGTAACCACAACATAAACTATATTGCCTCAGTAAAGTTCCTCTTGTGTGATGTGCTGAATTCTATGGGTGCCATGGCTTTTGATTAACTTTAGAAGTCAAGTTCAGGGGAATCTCCTCCTACATTCTCTGTGTCTTCTCCCCATCCACTCACCTCCTTATAGAGACATGACTTTCCTTTACAGAATCCTGGAGTGTAAATGACTATTGTCAGGTCTGTGGGTTTATTTCCTCAAAAATTCTTCCATGGGCTGTCCTCCTCACTCCTTCTCTGTCTCCAGTATTGCTGACCCTCCCTGACTATTCTCTTCCTTTATTCTCCTCTGCTTTGCTTCTTCTGGTAGTTTCTGCCTCATCCCCTTCCTTGAACATTGTTCAGGTTTCAGAGGTCCTTTAGAAATACCAATAGCTAATCTACACCCATCCAGTGTACTTTCTCTAACCTTCACAACCTGTGCTCTTCTCTGCCATTTCTGCTCTTTCTGTTTTACTGTCAAGGGAATGGTTTCTAGCTTTTCTTCAATTATCCTTGAGTGCATGATTCTGAAAGCCTGTAAGGATTCAGAAGGCTAGGATCTGAGCAATTGAAATTTCTACCAGTGAGAACTATCACACCCTACAACTTGTGGCCCCACAGTGAGCAACATGTGCCCGGCCAGGTGAGCTATGTAGTCAACAGCCATGGACATGACCACTTAGGGCTCAAGAGACATTCCAGCACTGTCCATTTATTAGATAACTGAAACATGAACAACTGAAAAAAATGCCAAAACAGAGGTTTAAAAATAGAAATTCATTTTATCTGTTTATATTTAACATATTAACACTTTTAACCTATTAACATCAGGAAATCCACTTGTGTTACCCAGACAAAATTATAAAATTTAGAAGAAACATGAGTTTAAAATTTTGGGGTGAATGATTCTCAATTCTCCTTTAAATATTCTCTAAAATCCTAACAGTTTAGCTCTGGGACTAAAGAACTCCATACAAAGAGAAGGTCAAACATCTAAATTTAAGATTCCAGGCCTTCTGTGATATGAAGCCCTGAACAAACAGACCTCCTCCCTCTGGGATAATCCCTGCCAGAAATCTTACAGAGAAGATACTAGCATAATAGCCAAGAGTTGCGTATGACATCACATTATAGCTCTATATTTCTAACGTTTCATTGTTACATTTTATTTAATATTTAAATAAATTCTAACAAAAAGGGGCAACTAACTTAAGTCCTAGGCTTTGCTCTTCCACCATCCAGCCACATGACACTGGGCAAGTTACCTACAAGAGGATTAGGTATCAACTGCCTAATCCTCTAAAATGAGTGGATCAACCAGACCAGATGATTGCTATGCTTTAAAGCATTAGGATTCTATAACATTACACATTTCTTTGATTGATTTTTTTCAATACATGAGAAAAAAGAAGTCCGAACTGAGAGAATCTTTTAGGGAAAGTTATTGTCCTATATTAATGAGCTTTAATGAAAGAGCTATAAGAGCTAGAAAATTTTGCATACAAATTAATTGAAAACAGAGGCAAGTAAGGATGTCCTATATCCAATATAAAGGTTCAAAACTCATTTAGTTATTTTCTGTTTAGCATCACAGAATTTCAGTTCATTTTGCCTTCTGCTTATTGTCCAATTTTATTTAGAAACAATACTAGAAGACTGAGCTTAATCAATGTCAAGACAACAAATTCAAAGTAAATGACACCTGGAACCCTCACCCTTAGGGTAGTGCTGTATGAGGATTACAATTGGAGTAGAGAGCCCTGCTAACTAGGTAGACTTGAGAGATTTCCGTATTCTAGTCTGTATGACCCCTCCCAACAAAGTACAAGTTTAACAGTTAGATGAAAATCCAGGCTTGTTTCCATCCCCATTCCATGAGTGTAAAAAAAAAGTACACTCCTCCCCAAGAAAGTAGTAGCAGGTAATTTGATTCGGGAAAGCCTGACAGTCATCGAATGATATTTTGTCAGTAGATGGGATTCATGTGTTAAAGGTCATTGCTTATGTGTGGCTGGGGTCAGGTATGTAACACAGATTGACCTACTCTTCACCTTTTAGGCACTGAGTAAGAACTCCTCATTGTGTAAAAAGAAGGAACATCATTCTCTCTTTATTCTTGCTTCTCTTAGACTAGATGGGTGAAGCTGGTTAAACTTGTCCTGAAAAATTAGCCATGTCCACAGATCTGTTCCAAAGGAGCCAAAAGGCCAACTGGGTAGAAACCTCACTCTTTCATATCATTTATCAGAGCCCTGTTTCATGGGGTTAAGTGCTTGACAACCAATAATAAGGCTGTTTGCCTCTTTATATTTGTATTCTTTATTTCATTCAAAAAATAAAGCAAGAAATGGAGATGAGGCATTTTCCTCTATACTACAATCTCTAACTTATTGGTATGTTGACTAAGAAATTTGAGAATAAATACTAAGACTAGAAACACATGGAAAGGTGTAGCTCACTTTGCCCTGTGTTTGTTGCTAAAGCTTATCATTGTGTTTACATTTTTTTACAGGAATGGCTGAAGCTAGTCAGTTTATCAAAACTTCTCAGGGCCAAAGAGACCAAGTTTCCTATAGGGAAATAAGCATCAATGTATGAGGGCATTGGTTTTGGAAATTAGCCCTAATTATTGGTGGACAACATAAGCCTAGTACTCCAAATTCACTTCCTCTTCACCTTGATGTGCAGAAATAAACAAAAAGAGTGAAGAAACTAAACTCTTGACTTTTGTACTTTATTCACAAGCTCCTGAAGTTACCGATACATGATTTCTAGTTGGCTCTACAATGCTCTTTTTGTGTCCAGAAAAATATACATAAGATGTACCATTTTACCACTTATACATTTATAATTTAGTGGCAATAAGTACATTCACAACATTGTGTAACTGTCACCACTATTTATATAACTTTTTCATCATCTCAAATGGAAACTATACCCTTTAAACAACTCTCCATTTGCCCCTTCTTCCCTGGTAATCTCCATTCTATTTTCTGTCCCTATGAATTTGCCTACTCCAAGTACCTTACATAAGTGGAATCATACATTTGTCCTTTTAGGTCTGGCTGATTTCACTTGGAATAATGTTTTCAAAGTTCATCCATGTTACAACATGTGACAGAATTTCATTCCTTTTTAGGGCTGCATGGTATTCTATTGTATGTATATACCACATTTTGTTTGTCCATTCATCCGCTGATGGCCAGTTGGGTTGTTTCCATCTTATAGATATGGCTGTGAACACTGGTATCTGATTGAGTACCTGCTTTTAATTCTTTTAGGTATATACCCAGGACTGGAATTGCTGGATCACAAGGTAATTCAATGTTTAATGGTTTGTGAAACTGCCAAACTGTTTTTCACAGTGACTGCCCCATTTTACATTCTCATCGGCAATGCACGAGGGTTTCAATTTCTCCACATCCACACCCACACTTGGTACTTTCTGTTTTTTTGATAACAGCCATCCTAATGGGTATGAAGTGGTTTGTATTGTCTTTTACATAAGACCTTTGATTAAAATAGACTCTAGTGGTTGCTTACCTAGTTTCTTCTTTCCTCTTTTACAGAGAACTCCATTTCACTCAGTTCTCAGCTGCATTCCCAGCTCTAGATGGTGAAGCTGATTAGTTAGCTACTTATCTCCTGGTATTCCCTATTTCCTATTTTGGTCCAGGATGGATTCCATAAGACAAAATTAAAAGTGTTTAAGGGCTTAAAAGATGCCCTTTTCTCTTTTCAACTCCCTTTCCCCCACTATAAACAAAGAACATGATGTTCCAGTTTTTGCTGGAGTTGTCTTATGACTAAAAGAGGAAGCATCCTGAGGACAAGACTGAAATCCCAAAGATGACAGAGCAGAAAGGTAGAAAAAAATCTGAATCTTTGATGATATAATCAAGACAAAATTATTCCTCCTAGGAGCCCACTCTACCTGTGGATGTCTTTTTATATGCGGTAATAAACTACCTTATCTTTTAAGCTAGTATGAGATGGGGTATCTGAGGCCAAAAGCATCCTAATTGATCTTCTGTGATTACAGCAGGGGACGTCAAATATGAAGCAGAAAATGAGCTAAACCAAAGAGGAGTGGTAGGTTTTTATCAGTGAACACATACAGATGAATGGCATGCCTTGCATATAAATTACACCATCTTTGTGGCTTACAAATGAGTAGAAAAATGGCATGAACCAACTTCCAAAGAAAGAGGAAATTAGAATTCTTAGAATTCTTAGAATACTTAGAATAGCAATTCAATGTCTTGCGTTTGTTTAAAAATTCAAGGAAGAAACAGAATCTTTTTCAAAACAGGTGAAAACATGAAGGTGAACAGGCATGAATCATGTGCCCCTCTAAATTCGGACACATCCCCATCTTTCATGAGTTGATTTAATCTTTTTTAAAACTTAGTGACTCAATCAGTGCTTTGTTTAACCATGTTCTCCTTTGTGAAAACTATCACTTCAAAGAAAAGCCTGAAATAAGCTGTTCCTTTGAGTCCTTTTTACATGAGGTAAATTGGACATTCATTTAAAATGTAGGATGATACTATTTCCCCACTGGCCCAAAATACTTTTTTTTCCTCTTATTCCTTGCATTCTCTCAATCTTTTATTCACATGGAGTCAGCGTGTCATGTCACCACTAGCAAATGAGTTGCACAGTCGATTCTTCTTCTCTTTCCTCTAAGAAACCTAAATTTGGGCAGAGCAAGAGGTTCACTCTCAGCAGAGTGAACCCCGTTGTATTACATTTCAGGTCATTCTGAGGTAGAAAAGGGCAAAATATAATGGCCTCCCTGCAACCATTCTCGGTGACTTAAGCAAGACACCTCATTTAGAATGTGCCATTCAGATCAACCAGCTCCACATAAGTCAACTCACAATGCCCCCTAGGAAGCACTTAGTCTAACTAATAATATGTTGAAATGCACTATCATGGGATGCAATGAAAGCATGAAAAGCTGAGATATAAATGACTCTTCTAAAATGTTCTGGTTTGGATTTATGATACACAGGTCAAGCATCACTTTCAAGGCACTCAGAAAGCATTAAAATAGAGAAAATAATATCTCTTCTGGGTCTTATCCTTTTAATGCCATTCAGCAGATTATTCTTTAAGGCCAGGTCTACACTCGAAAGTGCACAATCCAGCTTGCCCTGCTGTGGCTGCTGCTTCGCTCTCTACTCTGTTTTAAAAGCACCCAGAGCTGAAAATAGCTCAAGATTGTGAAGCCTGCATGACTGTGCAGTTGCCATTTCAAACATACACAGAAAATGTTAAGCCTCAGGCTATTCTTCTCAAGTGTGGACGGTCCCTAAGAGAAATAGTTAAAACTTCCCCCTAAGATATTCTCTGCAAATAGAGGTCATTAAAAAGGAGTGCCTACACAGGAATCATTTGACCTCTAATTAGGTAGAAATGTAGTCCTTAAACAAAAGGAAACAAAGGCCAGTTGTTTTCTTTTAATATGAAGAAAAATATTCTTAGATAAATTTAAAGTATTCTATGAGAACGTTAATATTGATTTGATATTGTTTATAGACTATGTCAATATTTAGGGATTATTGTGGGGAAAAACAAAAGACTAAAAATACAATATTAACAAATGCTGATTTATAAGGAACAAAACTTAAGCATTTTCATGTTTTAGACATAGCTCAGCATTTTTCTCCTTATTGTCCCTCTGCATATTTTCTAAAACTTAAAATTATCTTTGGTATCTAAAAGTGCATTTTAAAAACTTTCAATTCAAAAACAGCCCATCTGAAAAGTATTCTAAGTAACAGAAAAATAAAGGGTGTCCTTGATAATGTAAGGGCTGAAGACATTAACTAAAGATAGCATACATACCCTGCAGTAATCTTTAGAACTATGTCATATGGAACCTACATTTCCTTTATATTAAATCAGTATTATTAAAGCAAACATCGCCTCTAATGTTAAAAGCAACATATATACATAAAGGATAATGTTTCCTCTTTGTCTAGATTGCTTTTCTTCTTGGTATTTATATTTAGAAACGTTTCTACAGTATGTAATTTATCCCAGGCGGTATTTTATACACTTTACAAATATTAGCTCATTTAATTTTCACAATTGTGTAATTACCCCCATGAAATAAGTAGTATTCTTATCCTCATTGTGCAAATAAGGAAATTGATAGGCAGTAAGTTTAAGTAATTTTCCCAAAGTCACAGAACTAGTAAGGAATATGATCAGAATGTGAACCAAGAAAGTCTGGCACCAGAGTCCATAGTTTTAATCACTATGCTATTGAGAGGCTTCATCTGCAGCTTCTGAAAGCAGAAGGAAAAGATGAATAATAGAGCAAAAGAACAAAAGTCTAATTCTAATTTTGTCACTAACTATATCTTACCTTAGGCAATTTCCATAAATTCTCTGGACTTCTGATTTCTCATTGGGAAAATGGAAGATCTTTATTAAGATCTCATCTTCCTCTAAAATTCTATAATTCGGAGCTTTTGACTTTCAATATATTTACAGTGGTTAAGAGCATAAGCAAGAGAGTGTCAAAAACCTGGGCGTGCAGGTATTGACGGTACCAAGAACTGAGGATCCATATACAAGGACACAGCATGATCTTCCTGAGAATTAATGCCCTTTAACCAATACAGCCTTCTACCAATTATTCCTGATTTTTCCATCTGGTTAGAATGTTTAAAATGCTGCTCAATGTAAACATAAGTGTCCTGAAAGAATGTTACTATAAAGAAGCTATGTAAATAACTCACATAATAAAGTGAGAGCTGAAAGGAGTAAGCTTCTTAACCATGGAAAACTATAGCATGTAATGTCTGAACATAGACCTCATGGATGGATAACCTATTTCCACCAGATGTTACAAATAAGAACTGTCATTACACGAAGCTTAGACGCAAAGTACTGAACTGACAATTCTTTCTTTAAGTATCCACTGGGGATAGAAAATAGCTATTGTCATTAGTTAATGAATTTCTGAGTAATGCTAGAAAGAAATCTAAAGATGAACCACTAACTACAAAGGAGTCTAATCAGCTTGATTGTTCATTAAAACTATATCAAACAAAACTTGCATTCTGACTTCTATAATATACTGATTTTAATATACAGGCTCACTTTTACATAGATATTTGCAGTAAATCAATAAGATCTGTATTATAATATTTTGTCTCAACCAAGCAAGAGGATTCATTTTAATGATCTCCCACTGTGCCCTGTTATTAAGTTTCACTGTCTAAGTATTTTTCAACAACATTTTTTTTCTCCAGAAACATGTCTACACAACTGCCAAACAAACAGCTTGTCAATAAAGTCAACTGAGGAATAATTTTAGTTGGGGCAACTGACGAAATGTTTTATTGTTCTGAAATAACAACTGATTGACTTTTTCTTTTTACTAAATTGATTGGCTATTTTTGTGAATGATTCCATCAAAATTTAACTTTATATACTTCTTCCTTCGTTCTATTCAACATGTTCTAAGTAGAAAAATAGCTATTTATTGGCTTGAGTTTAGTTTTCACTTTTTGTTTATAAGCAATTTTCATTAGTTCACTGTAATTAACACATTTGTTATAGGAAATTCATAGTCCCAGACAAAAACACAGGCCTGATAGCATTCTTTATTTTCTTTTCACACCTTTTCCTATGTACATATATTTTTACAGGCGTTAGATACTAAGGTATCTGTATTTGGTGTCTTCGTTTCTTACTTAACATTATGTAATGATATATTTCAAATCTTTAATATTATTCCAAATATCATTTCCAAGGCTGCAATATATGCCATCATGTGGAAGTCATGTAACA
>NW_012144968.1:285972-287101 GCF_000956105.1 Propithecus coquereli
GAAAACATACATAATCTGATCAATGACAAAAATTCAACCTAAACATCTTTTTTCCCTTTTCAATATCAGAAATGATTAAAATATAGTTATTGCAGCAGAACTATCAGAATAACTGATAAAAGATAAAGAACAAAGCTGTAGGAGGCCAAAATTTTGTACCCGTTAATGAGAAGTAAATTTTATACAAAGCCATCCTGTAATCCTATCAGGGGCCAACTGTCCTTGCAGCCTGATTAAAAAGTGAAATCACACTTGAACCATTTGACATTGTTCAAAAAGAAAGATATCCAAAACACAGCGTTTGGGGATAAATATGCATACAAAAAATGCTAACACATTATGATGTGAGTGAAACTATTAAAAGGCACAAAATCAAGTAAGGTGTTTTAAAAATCTGATTTATGAGTACATTATTACCTCCTTCCATCACTTAAAACTGTACCAAACTGTGTGAATTTAGTAGGTTAAAATTGCTTCCTATTTGTACCTGAGGTAAACAAAAATCTAGTAGTCATATAGAACAACACAGATAATAAAATGAGTTGTATTTACAATCAATTATCTAGAACTACAGATAGCGTTAAAATTATGGAAATAGTCAAGATATAATCAAGACACTGCTGCTCAACTGAAATAGTAATTTAAGGTACAACACAGTACCATTTTTTTTTTTTTGTCACAGACTTAGTCACCAGTCTCTACACTGTGTTGAGTGAAGGTCTTATCTAATATCATGACCAGTGGGCATGAATTGTTTGCTATGAATTACTTTTACTGTCTGTGAACTGTTAACCTAAAAAGCATCTGAACAGATTATTAGAATTAGAGTAACGTAGGAATATTTGTCAATATTGTAACCAATATTTGTCATTACCTTTTCATCGCTAAGTTTCTCTTACTTAAGCCAAATTATTAGAGTGTTAGTTAAATGATAATCAAAAGCATAAGGGATTCCTTCAGGAAAGTTGTTAGCCCACAGTACAGACAACACACACACAAGTTAGAAAAATCGAAACTATGTGCATTCAGTCTTTCTAATTACTACTTAATTCCTGTGTTTCTCTCCTTAAAAGGAATGAATATGTGTGTGTACAATACACATACACACACACACACACACACACACACA
>NW_012144968.1:288176-292008 GCF_000956105.1 Propithecus coquereli
AATATCACGAATTATAATATAATTATATTGAATTTTAAACACAGTACTTTATCAAAGATCTACAAAAACATGTCTAAAAATGTTCTGCTCATTGCATCTCCCTCATCTATGACAGAAGGTCAATTTACAATCTAATATGTTTATGTGTCTGTTTCATAGATATATCATGATAGTGGTTTTCAGAATGAACCATCAGTCTATGTTTCTGTCATATTAGTCACTAGAGATCTATCCCAATATGATTTCATGCTTTGAACTCCAATGTTTTTTATTACCAGAGTGAAACATTATATATGAAATGTACACATAAGAAACATTTGAAAATGGGCATATACACAAGACTCTTCAACCAATTTCTTAAGAAAGATAATGCATTTTCTATGCAATCGGTTGGCTAATATCTCTTCATAGAGGTGACACCAAGCTAGTTCCCTATGAGCAATCCAAATTATGACACTAAATATACTACAACAAATTTCTGTCTAAACTGCTTCATTTCATTTAACATACTATATTGCTTCTCTTTCTGCCCTCCTTGGGTTCTCATTCGGTGGTCAGAAGAGATGAAACCATTCTTGATATACACAAACTTGTTTCTATTTCTCTGACTCATTCTTTAGACTGAAATCCCTGGCCATATCTTACTCAGGGCACTATTAGTGGTTCCTGTTAGGCTTTTTCCTCCTCACAGCCTTTCATCCTTTAATATGAGTTCGATGGAAATCTGCAGAATTATAGCTGACAATTCCTTCCATTCACACTAAAGCTGACTAAAGAACCTCTCCAAATTAGATGCTCTTAAGGAAATAGTTACCATTCTGTCAAAAATAACTTTTTACATTAAAATAGAGATTGAAGATGAAAAATGATACGAAAATTTTAAAAGTAAATGTCTTTGTTTTCCAAAGTTATACCTTCTGAAAACCAGCACTTTACTTTTGGTTATACCCAAGTGATTCAACAAAAGCATACTGAGATACATTTATGAGCAATATTTTTATTCCTGCAAGTCCCAACTAAGTGGTAGTTCTAAAACAAAGGCATTGATACACTTTTTGTGCTTCTATCTTTTTAACGTGCTTTTGAATATAGTAAGGCCTGAACCGCCCCTTTCAAATGTGCCATTTTTTGAGTAGAGATGGGTGATGGCGGGGGCTAGCAGGTCGTCTGTTCTCTCCTTCACCAGAAATGGT
Source organism: Propithecus coquereli (assembly GCF_000956105.1). NCBI lineage: Eukaryota > Metazoa > Chordata > Mammalia > Primates > Indriidae > Propithecus > Propithecus coquereli. The sequence continues at coordinate 289,370 of NW_012144968.1, forward strand.
GCTACAGCTTTTAAATTCTGAAGCCTCCCGTGCAGGTGTTCCCATTTTACTAAGGCCTCCTCAAATGAATTTTGTAAGCAGAAGTGACATGTGCCATTTCTGGGCCTGCAATGCTATAGTGAATTTTTATAATTTTATGTTGCCTCAGCATCCATTTTGAATACAGGTTTAACTTTCTCATACCAGAAGCAGGGCTCAGTCCCCCTTGACACAGTTTCCCGTCCTATACCACACCCAAATGACTCAAGCTGGTGGCCAGAGATAAGAACTTACAGGGATCTCTCCCACCTAGCAAACTAGCCTCTCACTTTTCCAGCTGCTTCCTTTAAATAGACCATTTAGGCACTTGCTTGTGAACATAGTGACCCACACCCTAATCCCTTAAATATACTCCTAATTGCCACATGCTCCTACCTCTCCCCCCACTACATCCGCCCTCCCTCTCTCCCTCTCTCTGCCTGAGCCTGACTCTTCCTTCCTGTCTTGCATGACCCAGGGGCAGAGGATTGCTCTCCTGACTCATTACACCCTCCTTTCCCAGGATCTATAAGTAAATATCTTTGAACCTGTCTCCTATTGTGGTGGTGTATTGAATTTGCACTTTCCACCCGAAGAACCAGGGGCTGCCCCAGGCAGGTTTTCCTCGCAATACTGGGGAGAATACAAGGTCGGGCTCCCAGTGCCAGAGTAACAGGCAGGCAGGCATAAACCGGACATCAGTCAGGTAAGAGCCACAAGGACGTCTTCTAGGATAAAAAAAGTTTCCCGTGTAAGGGACTCCTGGTCAAGGATCAGAAAATTAGGCATTAGGCCATCTACCAGGTAAAGGAAGCATCCTACAAAAGGCACACTGAAAACAGCCATGTCTAGCTCCCCTTCATTTACCCTAAGGGTAGGGTTGCTAGTCACTCTGGTACTGAAATCCCCCATTTAGATGGGGGCTCTCAAAAAGATGCTCCCCCTTTTCTGTCTTTACCTTCCCTTCTAGATAGAACACTGAAGTGCTCATGTCTCAGTTGTGACCATGTCATTAGATGATAATGAAAAGACAAGATAGAAGGAACCTGAGCTCCTGAATGACCATCTGGAGCTAGCTGTACCAACAACCTGGACCACTCATTTCAAGAATACTCTACGAGCAACAAGAATTTATATGTTTTCAAATAACACTGTATGTTGTGTCTCTGTTACAGCAACTTGGCTTTCACCCTAATATAACATGGGGTGGGACAGAGTAGGATAAAATATGGAAGTCTACATTATAGATCAACTACATCCTTTAGTTCTATGTATTTGTGAGAAGAAAACCATGCTTCATAAACAGACAACACATCTATCTGAGCAAAAGACATGAAGCATATTCACAAAAAGCCTTTGGATTATGTCTATGGAGGTCCATTTGATCCTGAACTGAGGGCATAATTGTGATAACTTTCTAGCACCAATAGTTCAATGAGGCTCCCGAGAAGCACACCAGCGCCTAGAAAAGGAATACATTTAATAAGACTTCTCAGTAAAATCACTTACATGTAATAGTATATACTATTGTTTTTCTAAGCTTTGGAGGTTAAAAGATTTTTTTAAAAACATAGTATTCTGAAGAAAAATAAGCCACTCAAACAATTTCAGCAGAGTAATAGGGGAAAGAAAGGCATAATAGGAAACTGTAGTAAGAAGCATTATCTCTGCTAGTGAGGTCAAGAAAACCTGTAATGGAAAAGATGTTTTGGAGCAAAGTCTTGATTAGTGGTTTGCCATTGTATGTCCAGCAATGCTGAAACAAAGTACAGGAAAGAGGGAAGACAGGTCAAAGACAGGCAGCATGCAGAACATGAGCCGTGAGCGGAAGCACGCTACAGAACTTGAGAGGTTATCCTGAAGAAAATGAAGAATAATTCAAAACTTAAAAAAAGCATTTATTATGTTTGGCGTTTGAAAAATTACACTAAACACAACATGGAGTCTGGCCTGGAAGAAAAGGGTTTTAAAACATTCTGGTAATCTAGATTAAAAAAAAACAAAAGAAAAAGAAAGAAAGAAAAGACACATGTCTGAACAAAATCAATGGCAATAAAAATAGAGGTTGGGACAGAATTGAAAGGTCTGAAGTTACAATCACAGGCCTTGACAATTGACTGAATAAAAGTTTTGACGTCTTCAAAACATAAAAATAGAATAGTGAAACCTAATACAAGGGGGAAATGACTAATTCAATAGGAAGTGGAAAAGTGTATATATGAAAGTTATTTTAAAGGTCAAATTATAAGAGAAAAATGACCTCAGGAGATATTGTGTGTTATTGTGTTAGAAAATCTAGAAACTTGCAAATTATTAACAGTAAGCCAAAACTAAGTAAGAAAATTGAATAAACAACAAAGGAATATAGTAAAATGATTACCAAAAATTACTTTAAAAAATCATCCAGGTAGATAAAGTTTACTGAATACTTCTCCAAATTTTAAAGGTCAAGCTATATAATTTGATTCCATATATAAAAACTAATCTAATTAATCTTATGAAGCATAACCATCAAAATTTGCTCAAAACAGCATTTTTTTTTTTTTTGAGACAAAGTCTCACTCTGTTGCCCAGGCTAGAGTGCCATGGCATCAGCCTAGCTCACAGCAACCTCAAACTCC
>NW_012144968.1:292838-294235 GCF_000956105.1 Propithecus coquereli
TATTATTTTATAACTTTCTAAAAATTTTAGCCAATGGTATCGGACATGAAAAGAAATACATAGTGGAAATGAGAAGATAACATTATCAATATCTTCAGGTACTTTTTATGCCTGAAAAACAAGTGAAAAGGTTATATATTAAAATCAGTGAGGAAAGAACATAGAAGTTAAAATTATAATAATTAATGTTTATTCTATTGTGATGGTTAATTTTATGTGTCAACCAGACTGGGCCACAGGCTAAACATTATTTCTGCTTGTGTCAGTGAGGGTCTTTCCAGAAGAGATTAGCATTTGGATTAGTGGACTGAGAAAAGCAGATGGCCCTACCCAATATGGGTGGGCATCATCCAGTCCTTTGAGGGACAGAATAGAATAAAAAGAGAGAAGGTTCATAGACTCTCTGCCTGACTGTTTGAGCTGGAACATCAATCTTCAGCTGCCCTGTGTGCTCCATGTTCTCAGGCCTTCAGACCTAGACTGGAATCTACATCAATCTACAGCTTACCAGCTCTCAGCCTTTTAAACTATTAATACACCACTAGATTTGCTGGGTCTCCAGCTTGCAGACAGCAAATTGTGGGACCTCTCAGCCTCTACAATCCCATGAGCCAATTCATTATAATAAATATTGTATGGTCTTTTAGTGTGTGTACATATGTACATAAATGTGTGTGTGTGTGTGTGTGTGTGTTTGTGTGTGTATGTCCTATTGGTTCAGTTTCTCTGGAAAATCCTGACTAAATATACTTATATATGTAAAACTGGTTAAAGGAGAAATCAAGTTCTAATCTACATAGCTAAAAAGTCACAAATGCCTTACATTCTTCTAGGAAAAAAACAATGGGATACATATGTGGATAAAATATGATAATTTTATAGAGGAACTTAAAAGTAATTTTGAATGAATAGAGCAATATCTCATATTTGGGGGTAGAAGATGTATATCAGTAGACTTCTGAGAATGTGTTAAAAATTTTTACTATAATCTAATCAAGTTCCAGTGAGAAAAATAAATAAAGTCTCAGAAATATTCATCTGGTAGACCAAATTATCAAAGTATAGGTAAACATACTAGAAAAAATGCCTGGGGTGTGTATATACACATACTGGAACAATTATAATAATGTTGTCATACATAGCAATTGGCAGAATAGCTGAACTAAGAGATTGCCCCAGTACTTCCTGGGGTATATCTGAACTTGGTATGTAATAATACATAGTAATAATAATAATATCGATACATAGTAATAATGATAATAACAACAACAATAAAAACAAATTTCCTGGTAAAGGAAATTTCACAAAGCATCTGATTATTCAGCAAATGATGCTAGGGGAACTTTGCTAATTAAAGTAAAATAAATAAAATTCATTTTATAGTATCCAAAATTATA
>NW_012144968.1:294900-327142 GCF_000956105.1 Propithecus coquereli
ATTATGGTATATAAAATATAATGAAGTCATTAAATTTTCCAGTGTACCCAATGAGAAATCACCTTACCCCAGTCAGAATGGCTTTTATTATGAAGTCCAAAAACAATAGATACTGGCATGGATGCAGAGAAAAAGCAATGCTTATACATTGTTGGTGGGACTGCAAATTAGTACAATCTCTATGGAAAACAGAATGGAGATTCCTCAAAGAACTAACAGTTGACGTACCATTTGATCCAGCAATCCCACTAGGGGGTATTTACCCAAAGGAAAAGAAGTTGTTTTACCAAAAAGACACCTGCACTAGAATGGTTATTGCAGCAAAATTCACAATTGCAAAGAGGTGGAATCAACCCAAATGCCCATCAATTCATGAATGGATTAACAAAATGTGTTATACGTATACCATGGAATACTACTCAGCCTTGAGGAAGGATGACTTAATGACTTTTGCAATAATGTGGATGTAACTGAAGACCATTATCCTAAGTGAAGTGTCTAAGAATGGAAAAACAAACAGCACATGTACTCATTATTAAATTGGAACTAACTGATGAGCACATTTGTGCATAGAGGGAAGTAAAACTCAATGGAAATCAAGCAGCGGGGAAGTTGGAAGGAGGGGATGGGCAAAAATCTACCTAATGGGTACAGTCAACACTATTTGGGTGACAGACACACTTTTAACCCTGACTCAAGCATTACAAAACGATCCATGTAATCAAAAACATTTGTACCCCTGTAATACTTTGAAATAAAAAAAAATTTCCAGTGTACGTATAATTATATGGAAAATTAGGATACTAAATAGTATAATCTTAAATTATCAAACTGTATAGTCATAAATATTATTAATATATTTATATATATATATGTGTGTATATATACACATACACATACATTTATATGTATAGAGAGAAAAGATCAAAGAATTACCCAATAATGTTAACTACTATTGTCTTCCAGCAGTGGGATTACAAGTTGTTTTTATTTTCTCCTTTACAACTTTATGTATTTTTCCAATTTTCTACAGTAGACATATTTTTATAAGCAGAAGAAATGATAAAAACATTTTATAAGCCCATTCAATTTTTATGAATTTTTTCAGCATAATATTGTTGTATCTCATTGTAATGAGAATCAATAATTCTGAAAAAATACATTTATAGAGCAGTGAGTTATATTTTAAAATTGCATTAATATTTTCTTTCTAAGGAATTATTTCACTTAGTGTCAAAATAAGCCCCTTCAGGCTCTGCATTAAGAGGTACACTAATTCACGTGGCTGCTAAAGATGTTCAGTAACGCTGGTGTACAATCTCCATCTCCCCCAATTGTGTCTTTTCCCAGCCAGGGATGTATACAGGTGGGCATGCTTCTGAGATCAGGGTCTAGCATGCAAAGACAAGAGATTACTTAGATTAACCAGGAAATCTGGAATATTTCTCATGTGATTTTTAAATCAGAAATAGTTAGTGTATCCACTGAGTTACAGGTACAATATCATACAATGTTGTCTCAAACTAGAATTCAAGAATTCAGCCTAAATTCAGCAGAAGAGGGAAGGAAAGCATCACTTTCCCTGAATCCTAGCAGGATGCCCAGATAAATGTCCTCCTGGTGGAAAAGGGAAGATCGGTAAATCAGTGTGATGGCTATACGACAGGTTGGTATGAAGACCTGGAATGTAACCATCTCTCTGACAACAAAATTGGCATTGATGAGACAAGACATTCCCTTGGAGAATTTTCTTGAAAGAAATTAAAAAGGAGCAGATGGCATGATATGAGCAAATTTTTTTTTCTTACTCCTCCTGTATGTCAAAACATTATTTTAACCAAAAAAAAAATTTTATACCAGGAAAAAGGCAAAAAACATCACTCATGAAACACAAAGACAATATGAATGAATAGTGTGGTTTCCTATAGTTAAGCCCTAGACACAATGAAGAGTATAGCAACAGTGCTTATAAATTGTACCTGATAATTAGAGACACAGGGAACAACCAGAAAATGGCCCTAGCAGCCATCCTATCTCTCCTGACAAACATCTAGGAGTCATTTGGGAGTTCATCCTTTCCTTAGCTCTTCCCCATTAATATAAACTGTCAACTTACCCCCAAATAATTTTCAGAATCTGCCTGTTTCTCTCTAATTCCAATATCATCTCTCGGTCTAAAAAAATACCCTCCTTTCCTCCCTTCCTCTTTTGAAGACTTTAGAGAAATCTTCAAAAATATAAAGCAGATCATGTCGCCGCTCTGCTTAAAATTCTTCAGTGGCTTTCCATGACTCTTAGAGTGAAAAAACACAAAATCCTTTCCCATGGCCTACAAAGCTCTTCATTATTTGACCCTACATAACTTTGAACTTCATCTTCATCTTTTCTGTTTGCTCTGTCACCACAAACACATTGCCTTCTTTCAGATCCTCTGACACAACAAACTCACTCCTCTCTTTGTACCAGAGTTCCCTCTTCTTAGAATAAGTTTTTCCTAGATTGTCCTACACTTGGCTCTTTCTTATCATTTATGCCTTAGAATAAATATTAACTTTTCAGATAGGTCTTCCTTGAACACTCAATTAGAAGCAGCTCTCTGGTACTCCATATCATTTCACTCCATTTTATTTTCTTCTAGTACTTAATCATTATCTAATATTTCTATATTAACTATTAACTCATTATTTATTCATTGTCCACACTAGAATGTATGTTCCATAAAAGGAGAGACCCTGTCTGTCTTGCTCTAAATTTGAACTCTAGCACCAAAAATAATGTCTAGCAAAAGGTAAGTATTCAGCAAACACTTATTTAAAGAATTAATAAGGTATTCTTGAGAACATGTATGATAGCGGAATGTATGATTGTCTAATAATAATTTTAAGGTTATAGTAAGGACTCATTTCCTGGACAGATAAAAATATTAAAGTCCCATAATTAATTATACTTACATTTTTGACAATTTTGATAATGTATCCAGCACTTATAAACATCTTTTGGTTTGTTTTATTCCTCCATAATCAAAAATAGGAGTCAAGTGATTTAAGGTCAATGAGTGTCTGATTGAGACTGAAGTAATCTTGCTTTGAGCATGTTTAGTGATTATCACCTTTGTGTCAGGGGTACTGGGTTCATGAGACCTACACTTCGTATCAGCTAATTTTTACAAAGTAATGCAGCAGATGCAGTCAGTGGTCTGCCCATTCCCCTCATATCCTTTGATCACTATTGTGAACACAAGTTCCTGCTGTGCTTTCTGTCCAACATTAGCACACATGGCTTTTCACAGAGTTCCCTCAGGCTACCGGGTCCCACCTTGCCTCAGCTTGCTGAGAGCCTGGGGATTGCGGTCCTTAACCAGTGACTCAAGTGCACTGGGGTGTCAACCATCTGGCTCACTGGCTAGTGATCGAACTCTACGGTGTGCTCTACACCATGGCCAAAGCTTCCTCAGGGGACTATACTTGATATCACACCCTTGTTCAGCCTTCTTTCCTTTCCTGGCCCACTTTCTCACTTTTGTACTAGCTTTTCTTGGCAACACTTGCTAATAAATTGCTTTTACGTGAATCCTCACCTCAAGTTCTGCTTCTGAAGAACTCAACCTAAGATGAACAATATGAAATGAAATACGAAAAACAACAGATAATAACAGACATGATCGTAATTGTTGATGCTACCAGAACAGCACAACACTGTGGGCCTACATTGAGGAATAATATGAGCAACTTAAAACGATGTCAGAATAGGAATGTGCATGTCAAGAAATGAAAAATCCAGAATTCACTCCACTTTAAAGAAAAGGAATGCATGATGCATTATTGGTGTGTTTAATGTGAGACTGTGATATGGAAATTCAAGCACAGATTCATATTCAAAGAAACAATCTTGGCCTAATAACAAAAATACTGGAAAATGAATGGGCATTTATATGTTTTCAACTAAATAAAATGTTTAATTTTTAAAAAATAAGAATGGCATCAGATATTTAAACAGCAACATTAGGACCTAAAGATCAGAAAAGAAACTCCTTCAAAACCGTAAAGAGAAGTTACTTACATAATAGTAGAATTCTATACTCAGACAATTATTAATTAGGAGTGGAAGAGAAATTGAGACATGAAAATTGTCTAAATATGTCTCCCATGTGCCTTTTCTCAGGAAGCTCTTGGATATGCATTCTATTAAAACAAGAGGATAAAGCAAGAAAAAGGAACATATGGGACATCAGAAACAGGATTCATTAGAGAGGGGGTCTTCAGAAGGTGATGGTGATGATGGTTGATTCTGAAACAGACCTAGACTGCAGCCAGGTCAAACTAAGTCTCATTAGAATCTTCCTGACAAAAATCTCCAAGAAGCAGTAACTAAGAGGAGAGTTGAGGGTGGAACATATTGCAGGAAAATTTCTATTTCTTTTTCGTTTTTTTTCTTATTGAGTATGGCTTGAATTGCAAAAAATTTCTATTTCTAAGGGAGTATTTGAGAGTAAAGTGGTGACGAATCAAACACATAGATAATAAAAAATACAGTTATTAACCAAAGCCTAAGAGAAAGAAAAGTGTGTACAGTGCAGCCGTGAATAGTATTTCATAGTCACAATAACAAGACCATTCAATATTGATCAAATGAAAAGTATGATATAATGATATTGGTAAGATGGGGAAATCAAAAGTTGACATATATAATGGCAGAAAGAAGCCAAATCCTCATTTCTTTGGTGGGAAATTAATAGATAATGTGTAAAATTGAAAAATTGACATTCAGCATGCAACTTAAATACATGGAAGTAAATATCAAGAGAAATAGCTGAAAGGGTTGAAAGTAGTTGCCTCTGAGGATTAGAAAATTGGAGTACAGACAGGATGATTTTTTTAAAAAAGACATGTTCATGTACATTTATAACCTTGGTAAAATGAAACATTAAAAAAGAGGAAAAAAAGAGCTTTGGGCAATTTCTCTCTTATGTAATATTTGACGACTTAACATGTATTTGCATCACTGCAAAGAGTAGAATATTTTCCACTATGGCTGATTAATTCAAACAAGGAATCCTACAAGACACTAATGAACAGGTGAAAGTTTTGAATAAAGTGATCTGATAAAAAAATTAGATTCTCAAATAACAATATAATACCTAACATTTACTCAGTGTTTATTAAGCATCTGTAATACATATATTATTTAATTCTCACATTATTCCTCTGAGGCATATACTATGATCATCTCCATATTACACAGGAGAAAACTAAAGCTTAGAAAACATCAATCTTTGCTCAAAGTCTCATACCCAGAAAGTGACAGCACTAGGATTTTTCTTCTTTCTGATGGGAATTCTTGTTCCTCAGAAATCCTAATGGCTTACTATCCAACCTCCTTTTGGTCTTTGTGCTAATCCTCCCTAACTTCAGAGAATTTCCCTGACTACTCTATTTGAAATGGAAACCAACCTCCACCTCCCTCCCCAACCCAAGCCCTGCCCTATACAACAGCTTTCCCAAGCCCCTGGATGCTGATTTTCTCCAGAGTACTTCACCATTTGAAATAACATATGGCTTGTTTTTTTATTAATATATTGTGTATTGTCTGTCTCTCCACTTAAAGTCAGCTCCATAAGTGCAAGGATTTTTTCTCTTTTCTTACCTGTTATATCCCCAATGCTCAAATGAGCATCTGGCATATAACAGAGTCAAAAATAATTGTTAAATTTACTGAAAATCACGACTTTAGAATCTGAGCTCTTCACCACCATGCTATATTGCCAACTCTAGTTACTCATTGTAAAAGATAGTAGACATTACCTTGTTTTGACAAAATAGTTTCAATTTATAAAAAGATTACATGACAGAAAATACTTCTATGGAATCGGGCACTACTATGAGTCCAGTTAGCCTCTCTTTCCTATGTAAAAGAACGGCTTTTAGGACTATCTTAAAGTTTGTGAATTTGCTTTTACTTTCTCCAGGGTAACCCTTCAAAGTGTTGACTTTTCCTGATAACTAACCATAAGCAAATGCCTTGTTGTGTAAGTGGGTATCAAGAGCAGAGAACAAGTTCCTAGTGAGGAGAGTTTTACGTAGGTAAACTAAACTAAACTAAATATTCCCCCAAAGCCCTCCCAGCAGAAAGCATTGATATTACGTGGTCATTCAAGAAATGGACATGAATCCAATTGAGTGACTTAAAATGTGTCCCTGTAGATGCTGAACTATGCAATTTGTTCAGCTCCCACTTAATGACAGGGGAATCATTATGTTCTTCCTATTTCTTCTGCATACAAACTATAGCTCAGGATGGATGCAAATGTAATGAAGCAATAATTTAGCTTTCAAATCAATTAACAATTGCATGAGCTTAGAGCTCTAGAAGGGGATATCAGGGTTGCAGAAGGAAATCCACTCATTCTGTTCTTGGTTAGACTAAAAGGTAAAGAGTCTATAATCCTTCCCAGGATTTACAGCTGTAAAAGACCTAATCACCAATGCAATAAACTTAGAGATTACCTTTTCATCTTGAAATCACTGAACAGTTTCTGATAAGAGGTCAATGAAGGTCTAGGAAAGAACAAGTGTGAGTCTATTTTGTAGATTTACTGAGTTTGATGATAAATAAAGCCACTGAAACTAAATTTCCTTTTCCAAAGTGTTTCTTGTCCCTTTTGTCAAAAGGCTGTATCTCTATTTTTCAATTTGTCTTTAAAGTGCTTTATGTTTAGAATTAAATAAACTAACTCTTCAGGATCGTCTAGTTCTTTGAACATTTTAGGATTTAAAGGTGACCAATTAATAACAGACTTCATTTGGGACATGAAAATTCCTTCTGATAAATTGATATAGTTGATTAGTAAGAAAGTCATTTTTTTGTGTTTACTCTTTTCCTTTAAAAAAAAAATAAACTATTCACCATCTCCAAAATACAAACACAAACTGATCAGATGTTTTCTATCATTATCTGATCATTATTACTATTTTCTAATAGTACTCAGAATTCTGAGTACAAGGTATAGTGGGTTACATGGTGAAGTAGCTATTTCTGCAAAAAATGTGAAAGATCTTAAATGAGGAAATCAATGGGTTAATATGGTTTGTAATCAAATTACAAACCATTATTTTGTCTCTTTGCCTCTATTCATGTAATACAAAGTAAAGGCAGATATATGTAAATAATTTTGAAATTTGATTAATTTCTAAACAATTCTACTTATCTATTTTCATTAATCAAATCAGTGATATTACTAGTAAACCCTCTATGCATGATTTACTGAAAAATTTGAACTGGGGATTGCACCATATTTGTAGTCAGGAAGAATGGATTAACTTTTATTTTTAGTACTCAGAAAAATAACACAAGCAGTTTGCTAATTTAAAAAATCAATAAGTACTAAAACATTTCTGGCAAACCAATGTGGAAAAGATGCTCCTGCTAAACTTAATTTATACATGTATATGTTTCAACCATTAATTAATTTATTCCCTCAGTCAGTCATTTTTTCTTCAAATCTTTATTGAGAGCCTACTCTGTCCCAGCAGGCCCTGAGCAATGCTGGTGGGTTAGAGATGCATGTGACATAGCCCAGTCCCCAAGATGCTCACAAGCTCAAGGAGACTGGAGGAAGTCAACAGTTAGCACCCAGTTTTACAGTGGATAAACGACGAATGCTCAAATACTACAATGGCTCTCATTTCAACTGCAATGTGGGGCAGGGAAAAGGTCAAGGATCCAGTATGCTTAGAGAAAGCTTTAGAGAAGAGGAAATGCTTGAGCTAAATACAAAATGATAAAGTGGAGGTGAGAAAGCTCATTCTTGCACAGGGAATGGTTTATACAAAGGCACACATTTGAAATAGTATAATACCACATGTATTCACTATTAAATTGGAACTAATTGATCAACAACCATGTGCACATATAGTAGTAAAACTCAATGGAAACCAAGAAGGTGGGAGGGGGGAGGAGGGGACGAGTAAATTCACACCTAATGGGTACAATGCACGCTATCTTGGTGATGGGCACACACACAACTTTGACTCAAACTGCACGAGCAAATCATGTAACCAAAATGTTTGTACCCCTGTCATATTCTGAAATTAAAAAAAAAAAAACATGGAAACCTGGAAACCACATGTAATTAACAATAGCTAACATTTTTGAGTACATATTTATATACCAGGCATACTAATAAGCATTCATTTAATACAACAATATTGTGAATACTTTTATTGTCATTTTTTTTGAGACAGGGTCTTGTTCTGTCACCCATGTTAGGGAGCAGTGGTGTCAACATAGCTCACTGAACCTCAAATTCTTGGGCTCAGGTGATCCTCTTGCCTCAGGCTCCCAAGTAGCTGGGACTATAGCCACACACCCATTACACTTGGCTAATTTTTCTATTTTTTGTAGAGACAGGGTCTTGCTCTTGCTCAGGCTGGTCTCAAACTCCTGGCCTCAAGCAATCCTCCCACCTCAGCCTTTCAAAGTACTAGGATTACAGGGGTGAGCCACCTGCACCCAGCCTATTCTCCTATTTTTTTTTTTTTTTTAGTTAAAAAAGGCTTGGAAGGGCTATATAACTTGTGGAATTCCCTTAGAATTGAGACTTGAACTCAACAATTTGATTTCACAACTTTTGCTCTTAACTGATGAACCAATATACCAGACTTTCTTATAGCTAATAAAAGTAAAGTGACAAAAGGATATAATCACAGCTAAATAATGATATAATACTCTGCTGAGGAACATGCACTTCTTCCTAATGGCATAAGTAGCTATCAACAAATTTTAAGATAGGGAATTATATATGTTACAAAAATGATAATATTCCAAGGGAGAGTAGAACAAGGATACCGTGGAGATGAAGGATGTGATATACCTAAAGACATCTTCAAGAGGTAGAGTCAAGAAGACTTAGTAGCTGATTAGACAATGAGTGATTAGAGAGACAATTGAGATGTCTCCCTGGCTTTGCTTGGGAACACACAGATGATACTCTGGAGCTCAGAAGAAAGGTCTAGATAGGAATGGGAAGTCATGTATGCATCTAGCACTAAAGAAGGCACAGTTATAAAAGAAATCGCCATAGAAGTGCATAAGAATTTTAAAAATAGGGAAAGGGGATTGTAAAAATAGGACCATAGGAATACTAAATTTATGGATTTGCTGAAAAGGAGGAATTAATTTACCAAGAAAAGGTAAAAGGAAGCAACCCAGAGGGAGTGAGGCAAATGAGAGAAAGTAATGCTATCATAACTAAAGGAGAAGAGAATTTTTTAACATGAGGAACGCACGGCATAATGCTGCTCAGACAATAAGAGAGGCAAGTATAAAAGTTTGTGTATTATATTTACTAACGGAGATCCTAGTTTGTTACCTTAGAACTGTTGGCATGTGTAGGAAGGAGATTATATTATAAGAAGGAATGGGGCTTGAAGAAGCAAAAACAATAAATGTCATTATTTTTTTTAAGAAACTTGGCTGCCAAGGGTGGGAAACAGACAATGTAATGGTCAGATGAGGACAGATATCAAGGGGAAATGGAAAAAGAGTAAAAATGAGGAAGAAATTGAAGGTACAGCAGTGTAACGAAACTAAATGAGCAAAGACTTGAGTGAAATGCATGAGAGAAGTTTACCTCTAGCTACATCCGCCATGGGGAAAAGTCAGCTTTACCCAAGTAAAATCATATTATTAATATTAGTTTATGGTAAGGAGATAAGACTCCAAAACCACCTACAGCATCTTTCTTAGGTATCCTTGGAAGTGATGCATTTTCTACCTTGTCACAAAGAAAGCTAGATTATTTGTCTAATAAGACATAAAAGAAAAAAATATTTTTGTACATTGTACATTTTAAAACTTTGAAAACCTTGCCTGTATAATTATGCTTTTCTAGGGATTTGCACACTTTAAATCTTTTCCCTCACTCTAACTGATTCATACATTTTTGGTTTCTCAACATCAACAAAGCCATTCTCTGATTGCTCCAATCACTGTTGACGCTGGTGCAAAGGCAATGGCTTGATGTAGAATCATGGAACCACGTAGTTCCTGTAATATTACATATTAAGCCGTTTGAAGTTCTGAAGTATATTCCCAAGAACATTGGTAATGTTGTTTTTAAAAGCAAGCTATGGAATTATTACATTAAATTTAAAATTTGGAAATATTTTATTCTACAGGGTGTCGCAAAAGTCATCATACATGGGGAAAATGAGAAATTGTAGCTAAATGTACCTTTATTTACAAAATATTCATTACAAAATTTTACAAAATATGTTTTTGTATGCAGACTTTTGGGACACCCTGTATATACAGAATAAAACACGTAACAGAAATAAGTGAAATATAATGGATAGCTAAAATTTTGTTTTAAAGCAATCATAAAAATTAAAGGATTATAAGAAATAGTTGAAAGAAGAGGCAGAGATTTCTGTAGAGTTAAACAGAGAATATAAAAATACTTCTTACTGGAATAAATACCATTCTAGTCTCTACATCAAGACTCTCCCAGAGTAAACTGCAAATAAAGACATCTTACACCTATATAGTTTCAGATATAGTTTTTTATTAATATTTAATGACACTGCAAACTTTCATATTTATCACTTTGAAAAATATTCAAGCATCAAGATAAAATTACACATTATAAATTTTTACCTGAACATGTTAACATATTTTAAATTATTGACCTCTATAGACTGAATTAATTTTGGACACATATACAATATAATATAATATTAGACCCTAAAGAGATACTTAGAAAGCTGTGTTCCTGACTTCTAAAAAATGCTACTGAAATGAATTAGACTTCCTCTTATTTGTTTCTAGCTTCAGTTTACATTTACTTGGCTTGTTTTGGTTGTGAATTATTCAAAGTATTTATTAAAAGTAGACAAAAGACTTTAAGGCTCTGGTGATAATGGCGAACTGAGCACTTATATGGAAATCATCATCTGTCCCAAGTATGTCATTTAGTAGGCACAGGAGGTGACATGATGTGGAAAGAACACAGAATTTGGGAGCCCACCAATGTGTACCCATGTAGCCTCTCTAAGCCTGCATTCTCCCTTCCAGATACCTGTGAAGAATACCTGCCTGGCAGTGCTGCGGCAGAGAGAAGAGACCCTGGGAAGACACATGGCCATACACCTGGCACACTGCAGGCACTCTGAAAATGGTAGCTATTATTTCTGACAGGCTTCCTCAAGGAGGCAAACACTGAGTGGAACTGAATTAGAGGCAAAGAGACATTATAGGAGAAGAGAAGTGCAAGAAAGACAGGGGAGTATGTGAGAGAAGGACAGGAGAAAGAGATGATTTTTTCATATATGGAAAGCTCCAGGAAGTTCACTAGAGATTAATACGTACACAATTATTTAAAAATTTGGGAACACACTTCGTGCATTTGTTTTTCAGTCAAATCCACATGCTCAGCCCTATGTTTATTCTTTTGGAGGTTATACACTTTTGGGGATATTTCCTGGAATTTTGTTCATTTTTCTGAAAAATTTTTGGCAGAGAGAAGGGTGCATCTTTTCATCCATATATGTTGCTCCCCAGCATTGGCTTGTGGGTATGAAAATGTTCTGCTCATGTTTGGTGAGATTCTTGGGGCCAGACACCATCTCCCAATCACCTTTTACTTATTTTTGTTGTTGTTGTTGTCATTTTCGTTTTTGTGTGTGTTTTTCTTTTGAGACAGAGACGTGCTCTGTTGCCCAGGCTAGAGTGCCGTGGCATCAGCTTAGCTCACAGCAACCACAAACTCCTGGGTTCAAGTGATCCTCCTGTCTCAGCTTTCCAAGTACCTGGCAATACAGGGACACACCACCATGTCCAGCTAATTTTTTCTATTTTTAGTAGAGACAGGGGTCTTGCTCTTGCTCAGGCTGGTCTTGAACTCCTGACCTCAAGCAATCCTTCTGCTTCAGCCTCCCAGAATTCTAGGATTACAGGCATGAGCCACCATGCCTGGCCTACTTTTTACTTCTAAAGCAGCAGTCCCCAACCCTTTGGGCACCAGAGACCAGTTTCATGGAAGACAATTTTTCCATGGATTGGGCAGGGAGAGGTTAATAACAGGATGGAAGGGGATACGGCAGGTCTAAGGCACTCAGTACAGGATGAATCAGATATGCCATGTTAACTACCTGAAATGGGCCATTTTCACAAGTAAATTTGCTTCTCAAAAGTGAACATGCCAATTCCCTTATGATTACTGTTCTAGCATGATGAATGCAACACTGTCACACGGGGTGGACCAATGGATAGCCCACTTGCCGAAATATTCCTTCTCAATTCACTCTTGAGGACACCGCTTGGACAAGATTTAGGGAAATCTGTCAAGTCCTGAATTGGCAGTCTCTTTAAAATAAAAGGGAAAGTCCTTAAAGTCCTTTAAAAAAGACTCTTTAAATGTCCAGGGAAAATTTATGCTTGCTATGTCTATAACAGGAGAAAACAGAAATACTGAGGAGGTAACAGAAATATTCCAGTGGGCTCAGTGGAGTATTACCACTATCACTGCCATAACCAGCTCCAGATCTATCTATATGGAAAGAATGTAGTGATCACATGAAATCTATATTTCTGTTCACAGTCAGTGAATTATAATAGCAATTCAAAAGAATAGCTTCCATTTGTGATCAAATTTCTTACGTTGCTCAATAAGGAGATAATTATTATTAAACTATGTAGTCATGTCCTGTGTGGTAATTCTTAATTTAATAAATTGACATTCTAATAACTTTTAAAAATATACATATACTCATAAAACATATGTTTATATAGATGCTCATAAAGAGATACAGATAAAATCTCATCTTTGGGCAAGAATGACTCAAAAAAATGAGTTCACCTATCCTAGCATTTGGGGTCGTCAGAGCCATTTCCATTACATCAGTTGCTTACCCAGCACTGATCTCAATTAAAGCTTCTGGCACAAGACTCACTATTTTCCAAAACTTCCTGGTACTGACCTCAGCTTCTTCCACAATCCTGACTCTTCAATAATGTGTTGAACTCATTCCCTGCTCACTATTTTCTGATACTGGCCTAATATGGGTCTTTGATCCACACAGTCTGACTCAAAGTCTATCAGCCTAGATTCTCATCCAAGTTTTACCACTAAGGAAAGAACTTTTTGCATAGCTCTAAATGCAATACTTTATGCTTTACTGAGACCTAGCCTGCATTTCTCTATAACTCCATGTTATCTTGTCCCTTAAATGTTCACATGTATTTGGGCACATTATTTTTCTTCTATATACTCTTGTCCTCAATTTCTTCATCTGTAATTAGGTTTAGAAAATTAAAAAGATAATATTAGAAAGGATAGTTCAGTACATAGTATGTGAAAACACATTTAAATTTCTTTCTTCCCACGAGTGGATACTTTTCTTTTATCAATTTCCTCTATCCCTAATACACTCTCTAAACTGCAGAAGAAATAGCACATTTACACTATCTTTCCAAGTCAACAGATAAATCTGATATGTCTTTGTTTAGCAGGTTATCCTTGTCAGGCCAATAATCTGTGTCATTCTCACTCTTCAAATACAATTGTACTGACAGATGGGGTAGCTGACTACATTTTGGAGAGGTTAAATGAAATTATGAACACAGAAGCTTTGATCTTCTGGCCTGCAGTGTGCCTGATGAATACAATTGATAGCTCTATGCTTCAATATGGGTGGTCTTTTTAACTAAGAGATCAGTTATATAAACATATCTTTATTAAGCACGTTGAACCTTCAGAAGATCTACGTTAGAAAAGTGTGTATTTTGTCCTGTGTTAAATAAATTTCTGAAAATAAAAAAGTCTTCTCATGTCAAAATTTATCATAAGGTCTTATTAGGTAAGACAATGGGCTCTGGTTTAATATAAATTTTTCTTTGTGTTTAGTCTTCCACAAACTTAAAAAAGAAATTTCTAAATTATCATGGCCTACTGAGTAAATGTAACCTTAACAAAACATAATTACATGTTTACACACATTGGTGCTATTATGAACCATCTGAAGAACTGTATAGATTTTTAAAAATTCCATAATTACAACTTTACAGGCTTATAGCTCCTTAGGAACCGTTACAGACTAACAAGTAAATATTACAAACATTGAAAAGTCCCTGGTTGCACTATCCGACAATTATCACACATGCAAAAAAAAGAAAAAAAAAATCTCTAAATCACAGGCTTGCCCCACTGGTGTAGTGTTTCTTAATTTAAGGACCATGGTGAGCTCCAGATGTCCTATAAACCTCTGACCCTGTTGCAAAAATGTGATAGGCATTTTTCTGGTCAGAGTTTCCATAGCTTTCCTAGATTGTTAAAGCAGTCCATGATATTTATACTTCCCCATCAAAATATACATAAAAGATTAAAAGTATTATACTTCAAATAAAATGAAGAAAAATATTAGAAAGAAAATAAATAATTAAATCTAGATCTGATTATTATAGTCAAAAAAGGAAAATTAGCAACCTCACAGGCTTGTTTTTCGTTTGTACGTATGCTTTAGATGCCAGAAATTACAAAGCTGTTTTTATTGCCTATGTGACAAAGCTTATTTCATTAGAGGAGGAAGGTATTGAAAGACACCAATGATTCTCAAACTTGAGTAGGCTCAATCCCATGGGGGTTGTTACAGTAGAGAGGCCTGTCCCCGCTCCCAGCGGTTCCCCAGGACTGTGATGCAGACTGGAATCTGCACGTTTAACAAGCATATGGGGTATTACAGACATAGGTAGTCAAAGGCAGTCAACAGAACACCTGGTGAGAAACACTGCACTCCTTCCAATCCATTAACAATTTCTTTTAAATGGTTTGTGCCATGTTGTAATTTGTAAGCCAGGCACCCTGAGGCAAGATTCTGTTTATTAGCATTTTTTTTCCACAAAGCAACTGAAGTTCTCATTGACTTTATGATAAATCCAAGAAAAAAAGGAACACTTATATGTCAATGGCTACTTTTAACAATTTTCAAGATATCAAATGATAATCTCAAAAATCATCTTAGCAACCACCATTCACTAAAACAGGAATAAATGAAAATCAGATAATCACAAATCTAGACTATAGGTAATATGAGATTGAGAGTTAAACATAAATAAAATTTATTTTATATTCTGAGATTGTGCCTCAGTTGAACAATAACAATTTTAACAGAATGTTGGAGTTACAGGATCAAAAAGTTTTCAAGAAAATTATGAGATTTCTAGTTAATTTTCAAACATTCATGAGCTCTACATGTCTGGGAAAAAACAAAGGAAGAGGGTTTTATTGAAAGGTCTAAGATAAATAAGCTATATACATTTGACAGCTCATTATGACAAGTGAAAAAGTTAAGAGATAGAAAAAAATCAAGGATATAGGCAACATTTTAACCATTATTCCCAATTTGGTGTCTTTAAGTAACAGGTCATTTGAAAACTATAAAATCTTGAAAGATATTGTGGGAGAGTATAATGTTCTTAATTGTGAAACTTCAAAATGATATAACCCTGATAATTGCTAAAAATGCATTTACACCCTGCAGGGTACAAGTAATAAGGCCAACCTAGAATTCCTCAAAACATAGCCATCATTTTAATAGTTCCACCATAAGTCTAAGCAATGCAATTAATTTTCTGGCATTTATGCAAGTTTTCTACCGTGAATCCATGTGAACTCAGACATCATCAGACAATATTTATGTGCTGGGTACACAAATAGCCTTGTGACTCAGGAACTGCCTCCTTAATGCAAAAACACCAGCATATCTGTCTCATTTCCATTATGCTCAGACGTGGCATGTGCAACACATAAGGGTGGCTGGTCTATAACAGTCTGGCAACAGGGATGGGAGGCAAAAATGGAGCTCTGACAAGTATGGAGACATCCAACCACAAAGAATCACTGCTAGATAGTATCATTTGCACACATCGCTTCTGGGTCAACTTGCAATAATCAAAGTCCTCTTAAAATGACATTCACATGAAAATACAAGTTTTTAAGTGTTTGTTATTTAAATTAGTTTCCAGAATCAGTAGGAATTATGATGTCACCTTGGCAGTATTTTTTTTATGTGCCACCCAGTTTCTAAATGTCAGACTTAAAACATCCAAGAATATTTTCCACTGCTTGCCTTAGCCATATGTATTGTGATAGAAGGGCAATAATATTTGTTCATAATATTTTAATTTATAAAATTAGAGATGAGATCCTATTAGGAAAATTCATAAATGCAATAAGTTAAAAACCTGTGGCAATGCAGTGGTTAATAAGGATTTGAAACAATGCAAATTTCACATAAAACATTAAACTCGTTTATGTAAAGGGATACAGGTATACTATTTCCTTGTATAATATTTAATTTATCACTTCCCAAACTCAGCTATCTAATTGACTTTGATATTATGCTATAATCACATTCTGGACAGAGTAGAGGTATAAATCCTGCTCCAAAGACAGCAAAGAGAATGCTTCTGTTTTAGTGATAGGTCCAGGCCAGAAAAAAAAGAGGAATAGTCACTGGAGTCCTGTCACAGCCAAGGGAGGGTCCAGAAGACCAAAATTATTTTAGATCCACCTCAGTGTTCAACATTCTTTTACTAAAGTCCTGAAGACCTAATTAAGTAATAATCTTCTGATTCTCTCCCAGAAAAGTTCAGGGAAGTCATACACTCTCTCCCAGCTATGGAGCTTCACCCAGGCCCTTGGTCCTTTCAGCTGTTATCAATTAAGATCACCGGGCCTTGCACAAGTTACCTAAGCACTCCAAGCCTCATCTTCCTCATCCGTAAAATGTGGATATTCATGAGTACTTTGTAAGGTTGCTTGGATATAAAATATGATAATTTATGTGAAGCATTTGGCACAGCGCCTAGCATATAAAAAGTACTTACGTGTAGCAATTATTGTTAACTAACAATAAAAATTGTTAATATTTTAATATCCATAATAAGTTTGATCCACAAAAATCTCCATTTCAAGCAAACAGTCAAGCGTTACTGTGGTGACATTTTTACTCTTAAGAGAAGATAAAGCCAGACAACTTGGCACGCAGCATATGTTCTAAAATTGTATAAGCTACCAAAGGCAATGGAAAAGCAGATGAGAGCATTTTAAAAATTAAAATGCCTTTTGATTGCTCTGCGCTATGTCCTGTGTTGCAGATAGGCGCTGTCAGAATCAGTATCTTTATAAATGATGGATTTTGTACAGCATAAAAAGGCATGGCAAAGTATATTTCAAATTACGTTTTGAAAGCATTGATTCCCATACATCTTTGAAATTAAATTTCCCTCATGATTCATCGTTAAAGTCCTTACCATGCTTTAAGAAGAAAATAAGGAAAGAAAATTTCTCCCTTACAATTCCGTCCAAATGTAAACTGCAGATAAACATTGGAAATTACACAAATGAATTACTTTACCAGTCTGATTTTTCTCTACTGAATATTCTACTCCTTTTTGTCACTACTTCAAGCACTTGAGTGTCACCTGTATATTTTCCATATGTTTTCATAAATATAAAGAGAAGGCCAGTGTTCTAACATAGTGCTTTGTCTCTGCTTATCTGATAATGCAATAACCAAGATTTCATTATAGCACAACCAATGTTTGTGGAATGAATGAATGAATGAAATGTCAGGTCAAATTTTCTGCTTTTCTGTTTATTAATGCTAAATTTCCCATAGGTTTTCTCTTCTTTGTGACCACTTCACTGGACAAATAATGATCAATTCTTACTCAGAATTTTTTACTATGTACTGCAGGTTGAAAATACAATTGAATTTTTCTAGTGTAGATTTGTGAATTACGTATAAAAAAGGCACTGCATTTTACTGAACTTTGGCATTTATCCACCTACATTGAGTAAGCTTAAGGTAAAGAAAGATGTTTTTTCACAGGGGTCATTACTAAATTCCCAGTATAATCATAGAAGTCATTTTTTCTCTGAGGTAAAGCTACCCAGTTATTGGAAACTGATCAAAAGAAAATCTTTCCCCTTCACTTTAAAACATACAACTTTATTTTCCTCTGCAGTACGTAGTATCAAGACATGTGAGCTATAAATTAATCATGGTGCTTATTTAAGATATATCAATGATGGCTCTCAACATGATGATAATGATATCAGTCTACAGAATGCCTGGAGATATCATTCTGGTTTCTCTAAAATATGGTGCATTTTTTAAAAAATTAATTAATTCTTTAAAATAGCACACATTTGACTTGTCCTTCTCTTGATCCCAAAGGCTTACATGGAACACCACATCTACTTTACACACCAAAATCCCTTAAGGGGTTTCCTATGACAATTGAAAACATGTATAGTCCGGTCCTGGAAGGGACAAGAAGAATTCGAACTCCATATACAAGAGACATCATGAGAGTAGTCTTTCTGTACCTGGCATATTGCACTTAACATAATGTTCTCCAGGTTCATTCACGTTGTCACAAATGACAGGATTTCTTTCTTTTTTAAGGCTGAATATTATTTCATTGTATACGTATACCACATTTTCTCTACCCGGTGATCTGTTGGTGGACACTTGGCTACTGTGAATAATGTCACAATGAACATGGGAGTGCGGGTATCTCTTACACATACTGATTTTATTTCCTTTGGATGTATAGCAGTAGTGGAATTGCTGGATCATATAGTAGCTGGAGAGTAAAATGGTGGTTACCAGAGGCTAGGGAGTGGAAAGATTGGGAAGATGTTAGTCAAAGTATGTAAAATTTCAGAAGGAATAAGTTCAAGAGATCTATTGAACGTCATGGTGACTACAGTTAATAATAATATATTATATATTTAGAAATTGGTAAGAGAGTAGGTTTTAAACACCCACCACAAAAAAAATATAAGTATGTGAGATGCTGCATATGTTCATTAGCTTGATTTAGCCATTCCACAGTGTCTACATATGTCAAAGCATCATGTTGTCTCTTCAATAAATGGTATTGGGACAATCAGATATCCACATGTAGAAAACTGAAATTAGTCTATTACATCACATACAAAAAGCAAGTCAAAATGGATTAAAGAGTTAAATGTAAGCCTGAAACTATAAAACTTCTAGAAGAAGGCATATTGGGAAAAGCTCTATGATACTGGTCTATCCTTGTGGTCCAGAGCCAAAAAGGACAAGCAACAAAAGTAAAAATAGGCAAATGGGATTACATCAAATTAAAAAGCTTCTTCACAGCAAAGGAAACCATCAGCAGAGTAAAGAGATAACCTATAGAATGAGAAACATATTGGCAAACCATACCTTTGATAATGGGTTAATATACAAAATACATAAGGAACTCAATTCAATGGCAAGAAAACAACCCAATTAAAAAATGGGTAAAAGCATCTTATACAATTTTTGCTTACTTAAATGTTAATCATTTCTAACAGATTTGAATGCATTTTATAAATAGAAATACGGTAATTATAAATTAAGATTCTATAGCTGGAAAATTCATGTTGTACGATCTATCTTTTGAGAAACCTGAACATTAAAATTGAACCACCCTACATGACTCACAAAAAAAATGGGTAAACATTGGAATAGACATTTCTCATAAAATACATAGAAATGGCCAATGGATATATGAAAAACTGCTCAACATCACTAATCATCATACAAATTAAAACCACAGTGAGATATCACCTCAGACCTGTTAGAATGGCTATTATTAAAAAGATCAAAGATAACAAGTCTTGGGAGGATGTGGAGAAAAGGGAACCCTTATGTACTTTAGTTGCATAGCCATTATGTAGAAAGAGTATAGAGGTTCCTTAGAAAATTAAAAACATTTGAAGCTCTGACTGGGGTGGAGGGGCTGGGGAAGGGCAACGTAATCTAAACATTTGTACCCCCATAATATTCAGAAATAAAAAAAAAATTAAAAACAGAACTACCATATAATCCAGAAATCCCACTGGGTATACACACCCAAAGGAAACAAAATCAGTATATGGAAGATGTATCTGCACTGCCATGCTCATTATGGTATTATTCACAATAGCCAAGATAGGGAATCAATCTAAGTGTCCATAAAAACATGATTAGATAAAGAAATATGGTATACATACACAATACAATACTATTTAGCCCTAAAAAAAGAAGGAAATCCTGTCATTCATGACATGAATGAACCTGGAGAACATTATGTTAAGTGAAATAAGCCTGGTCCAGAAAGACATATACTGCATGATTTCACTTAACATGTGGTAATCTAAAAAAGTTGAACTCATAGAACTAGAGAGTAGAATGGTGGTTACTAGTGGCTGGGGAGATGTTAGTATAAAGATATAAAATTTCATTAGGGGGAATAAGTTCAAGATAACTACTATACAACATGGTGACCACAGTTAATAGCAATATACTGTATTATTGAAAATTGCTAAGACAGAAGTGTTCTTATCATAAAAAATAATGAATTTGTGAAGTAATGCATATGTTAATATTCTGCAACATAAACATATTTCAAAATA
Organism: Propithecus coquereli; assembly: GCF_000956105.1. NCBI lineage: Eukaryota > Metazoa > Chordata > Mammalia > Primates > Indriidae > Propithecus > Propithecus coquereli. Next base: position 315,371 of record NW_012144968.1, read on the forward strand.
ACAAGTTCTACATAAGTAAATATAATTTTTATTTGTCAATTAAAAATTAGTTAAAAAATAAAAATCACAAATTGTAAAAAAAAGAAGAGTCTGAAGTGAACCCTGGGAAAGAGAAGCCTGTGCTACAATAACCTACTAAGCACTAAAAGATTGTGTCCACAATGAACATGGGTACGATGTTCCTTGATTACCGACTGCCTCAATTCAAAATGCTTATCTCTGTTGGCAGTGTTGATCGGTAGTCCCACCATTGGCCCTTAGCACAGAAAAAGAAAAATTATTTTGGCAACTTGCAAGTGTTATCACAGTTGTCTTCTGGTCCTTCCCAGTTAATGTGGGGGAATGTGATTTGGTCGTTTCTACCCTCAGGTGTCTTTTTTTATTTTTATTTCAGGATATTATGAGGGTACAAATATTTTGGTTACATTTTATGTCTTTGTCTCACCCAAGTGAGGATTAGAGGCATGCCCTTCCCCTCTACAATGCTCACCAGAAGCGTCCTGAGGTATCTTAAGTCAGCTCCCTATACAACAGTTAATTTGGTTTCCTCCAGGTATCACTGTTTCAACCCAGAAGAGTGTTTTGTAATGAGTACCAGGAGGAGCAATTGCTGATCACATCCCACAGCATTCCCAGTGCACATGTCCTACAGCTTGATGTTCAACACTACCACAAATATAATGAAGCATTAAAAAAAAAAGAAAAAGATAAATGTAAATAATAAAAATAAAATACAGACTCATCCATCCAACCACTGAATAAATATTTATGAAGGTACTGTTTTTAATATTTTGCATAAGGTGTTATAAAAGTTAGGGATAGAAAATGAGATAACATATTTGTTTTCAAGGAGCTTCTAATGCAAGAAGTAATTTAACACAGAAGTTAAAAGAATATGGCATCCCTGCCCATATCACTGTGGATCCCTTTACCAGCCTCCCACACATGAGCCGCAAGTGAACCTGCACTCTCAACATCAGCATCTGTAGCTCTTTGCTCAAAGGCTGTTTGGAGACTGCCAGAACTGCGTTACCTACACCTACAGAGAGAGGCAAGTGCCAAGGAGTTTACACTGCTTTCCCACCCTCAGCCTTCAGCCAATGACTAACATGGGTAGGGACATATAAATACTCTGGTCTCCTTGTCTCCTAACTGGGACAGCTCCAAGGTGGGCCTCACACTATCTCCAGAGCTAACTTGAAGGACGGAGTTATGTCATACCCACCCCTCAGTGGGATTCTGCTGGATCTCTCACCATTGCTTGGTTTCCTGCCATTCCATGTCTACTCCCCTACTCTGCTACTGATTTATTCCCAGGAACACTTTCTAGACCTTCACTTTCACATGAGTTCTGTCTCAAGGTCAGCTTGTGGAAACAAGTAGCTATTATTAGTATTATTTTTATTATAACTAAGAGTAATTGAAAATAATACAAAGATAAATGAAATAGTTTCCCGAAGAGTTATATAAAATGGTATAGGAGTTCAAAAGAGAAACAAATGATATCAGAATCAGTGTAGGATTCATTGAGCAAGTATAGCAAAGTAAAGGGAAATCAGGTTGCCAAACTCTCAAAAGGCTTTGAGTGTCAAGAAAATAGGCTTCGGGTGGGTGGAGCAAATGGCCAAATAGAAATCTCCAGTGATTATCCCTCCACACGAGCACCAATTCAACAACTATCCATGTAGGAAAGCATCTTCAGAAGAATCAAAAATCCACACCTAACAGATTTGGTGCTCGCTCTCTGGAGGATGGGCATACTTACTGGATGGTGCAAAGGCAATTTATGTAGCCAAAGCATTTGTACCCCTGTAATACTCTGAAATAATAAATAAATAAATAAATGCAATAAAAAATCAGGTGAGTGATCACAGTACCTGGTTTAGAGGGCAGAAAAGACAGTCTTGCATTGCCTATATCACCTCTTCCCCATCCCCTGAAAGTGCCATACTAGCATGTCTGTTGGAGAGAGAATCTGTGTGCCTGGTGGAGAGAGAGTGAAGTGATTGTGAGACTTTGCATTGGAACTCAGGGCTACCCTGTCACAGAAGAACACAGCACAGGGCAGAATTCTGCTGATACCCATGGAGGGAGCATTCACACCAGCTTGGCCAGAAGGAAATCCTCCACCTCAGCAGTAAAAACCTGAGTTACACCTAGCCCCACTACCTGCTGCCAAAAAGTGCCTTGGGACTCAGAATAAATTCATAAGGCAGTCAGGCCACAAAGACTGAAGTCCTTGGGCAAGTCCTGTGTCTATGATGGCTCAGAGCCAGTGGACTTGGGTTGTATGTGACCCAATGAGACACCAGCAGCAACTGCTAAGCCAGTGCCTGTGTCACCTCTCCCCCAACTCTAGTACAGCTTAGGGAGAGTCTTCTTCTGCTTATGGAAATGAAAGGGAAGAGTTCAAAGCACTCTGTTTTGCAACTTGGGTATCAGCTCAGCCACAATAAGATAAAGTATTAATACCAAGCAGACTCCAGAAGTCCCTGATTCTCAACCTTAGTTCCTGTATGACATTTATAGAACAATGCTGGGCCAAAAAGAAACCAACTGCCCTACAAGGACAGACTCAATCCTGACAGGACTCATCACCTGCTGACTAAAGAACCCTTTGGCTTTCAATAAACAACAGAGGGAGCCAAGCAACAGTTACCATGGCTTTGGGCAAGACTGGGCTGGCTTCAGGTATGACCTGGTGCAGTCCCAGCTGTGGTGGCCATAAGGGAGTGCCCATGTCACTCCTCCTCAAACTCCAGAAGCTCAGTACAGAGAATGGGGGAAGAGAGTAAGAAACTCTGCCTGGTAATCCAGGGAATTCTCCCATATCTTACCCAAGTCTACCAAGGCAGTACCACCAGGAGTCTGTAAGAGTTACAGCATTACTGGGATTGGGGGAAACCTAGTGCAGCTGCAGTGCCCAAACACTTAGATCATAACATGCTATTCCTTTTAAATACCTGGAAAGCCTTCTTAAGAATGACAGGTTCAAACAAGCCCAGACTGTGAAGATTAGAATTAACACCTAACTCTTCAATGCCCATATACTGATGAACATCCACAGGCAATGAGAACATCCAGGAAAACATGACTTCACCATACAAATGAAATAAGGCATAAGTTACCAATCCTGGAGTGATGTAGATATGTGACCTTTCAGAGAAAGAATCCAAAATAACTGTCCTGAAGAAGCACAATGAACTTCAAGACAACAAAGAGAAGGAATTCTGAAGCCTATCAGAGAATTAAATAAAGAGAAGGAAATAATAATTAAAAAAAGAAGCAGAAATTCTGGAGCTGGAAACTTCAATTGATAAACTGAAAAATGTATCCAGCAAAATTGATCATGCAGAAGAGAGAATTAGCGAGCTTGAAGACAAGTGATTTGAAAATACACAGTCAGAAGAGAAACAAGAGAATAAAAAAGAATGAAGTATGCCTACAACAACTAGAAAATAGCCTCAAAAGGACAAATCTAAGAGTTCTTGGGCTTAAAGAGGAGGTAGAGAGAGAGAGATTAGGGTAGAAAGTGTATTTGAAGAAAAATTAACAGAGAACTTTACAAACCTAGATAAAGATATCAATATTCAGGTACGAGAAAGTCATAGAATACCATGCAGATTTATTCCAAACAAGACTACCTCAAGGTATTTAATAATCAAGCTCCAAAAGGTCACAGATAAAGAAAAGGTCCAAAGGGAAGCAAGAAAAAAGAAAAAAATAACATATAAAGGAGCTCCAATACATCTGGTAACAGACTTCTTAGTGAAAACCTTTATAGGCCAGGAAATAGTGGCATGACATATTCAAAGTGCTGAAGGAAAAGAATCTTAACCCTAGAATATTATATCCTGCAAAAATATCCTTCAAACATGAAGGAAAAATAAAGACTGTCCCAGACAAACAAAAGTTGAGAGATTTCATCAACGTCAGACCTATTCCATAAGAAATGCTAAAAGGATTTCTTCAATCTGAAAGAAAAGGACATTAATGGATAATAAGAAATCATCTGAAAAATTTAATCAGACTTCTATATATCATACCAGATAACTTGTGTAGCCCATCTCTTTGCTGGTTTCAGTAACCTCTCCTCCCCCACCAAACACAAACCCCACCTTTCAACTTTAAAAGAATGTGACAAACTAGCATCATTGTGCATATAAATACTCAACTACATTTCGGCTTAAGCTTCTAATTTCTCATGGAGTTCAAACGGTTAGTTTTGTAGTTGAAGCAAGCAATTTGTGCACAATGCCTACATCTAAACACTTGAGTATCATCATTTACTGCTCAGTACCAGATGTGGCAAATCTCAAGTGACAGTGGATCCCCCTTTTATCAACTCATCCCCTCCTCCACACCTTCCCAGCGTCACAGTCAGAGGCCAGGAGGGAGCTCAGTCAGCACCTTCTCGGTAACCTCTCCACCATCTTGTCTCATTTGGAAATTTCAGTTTATTTACTATGCAATAGACAGTCATCGTTTTGTATCCAGCTAGCTTTTGTTTAACGTGCCACTGCTTTGTCTTTCTGTTACACACACAGTTTTTTTGATTTATTTACAATATATGCTGTGCCATTTTGATTTTTATATTGTTTGGTTGGTTGGATAAATTTGAGACACTCAAACATTTGAGGTGATAGTTGTTAAAAACGATACCGGTATTTGATCCAGTTTCATCTCAACTATGTTATACCTGGACATTTTAGATGTTTATCAAAGGTCTTTTATGGGGAAGAAAGTAAACGTGTGAAATAATAAATGTATGACGTTTATGAGTAATGTTGGCTCTGAACAAATTTTTGAAAACTTAGTTGACAAAATTTTGGATCGACTGATAAAAAGCATGACTTTTGAAATCTCTGAATGCCTTGGTTCTCAGTATTATCATTCTTTATATTGAATTTATTTCTTATTAAAATATGTAGTTTTTAAAATTTTTTTTCTGACAGTATTATGTAATTTTTTAGTGTGGGTAGATGGGAGTGTTGCTTGTATGTAACCGTACAGCTGACATGTATTTTTGTCTATTCTTTATTATCTTAGTAGTTTCATGCTATGTATGTACCATAACCAACCTATTGCCTATAAGAAACATGTAAGATAATGTATTTACAGCCATTGTTACAAGTTTATAATGTATTTTTCTATCTTGTTTTATATGTATGTTATATAACATTCAAAAAGAATTTTTTTCTTGATTGAGAAATGGATACAAAATGCAAAATCCATAATTTTGATAACTGAATATTGCCAATTGTTTTGCAGTACTTTATTATATTGGGTATCTTGTCTTTTTTGGGCTGTTAGTTAGCTAATGAATGAATACATTAGACACTTCTGGGTTTAGTTGGGATTTTACATAGCTTGCATTTTAATTCTTTGGTTCTTTGCTGTTTCTATTAACCCATAGCATTATTTTAATAAATGTTATAATACAAACCTAAAAAAAAAAAGAAATCATCTGAAGGTATAAAACTCATTGGTAACAGTAAGTACACAAATACAGAATACTCTATTGCTGTAATTGCAATGTATAAACCACTATATCTTGAGTAGGAAGACTAAAAGACAAACATCACAAATAAGAACTACAATAACTTATAAGAGACACTATAAAAAGATATAAATGGAAATAACAACATGTCACAAAGCAGGGGTGTGGGCAGTTAAAGTGTAAAGTTCCTTTTAGATTTCCCTCTCCTTCTTTGTTTCTTTGTAAGCAGAGTTGTCATTTGTTTAAAATAATTGGTTACAAAATTTTTTGCAAGCCTCATTGCAACTTCAAATCAAAAAACCTATAACAGATACAAAAAAAATAAAAACCAAGAAATTATGGCACACCACCAGAGAAAATAACTTTTACACAAAGAAAGACAGAAAGGAAGGAAGAACAGAAGAGAGGACCATAACTACCAGAAATCAAATAACAACAGAGCAGTAGTAACTCCTTGTCTATCAATAACAACACTGAATGTAAATGGACTACACTCTCCAATCAAAAGACAGAGAGTGGCTGAATGGATAAAAATAAATAAGACTCAACTAACTATATGTTGTTTACAAGAAACCCACTTCACCTCTAAAGGCATGCATAGATTGAAAATAAAGGGATGGAAAAAGAGATTCCATGCAAATGGAAACCAAAAAAGAGCAGAAGTAGGTATACTTCTATCACACAAAATAGATTTCAAGGCCAGGTGCAGGGCTCATGCCTGTAATCCTAGCACTCTGGGAGGCCTATGCGGAAGGACTGCTTGAGCTCAGGAGTTTGAGACCAGCCTGAACAAGAGTGAAACTCCATCTCTACAAAAAATAGAAAAATTAGCTTTGCATCATGGAACGTGCCCGTAGTCCCAGCTATTCAGGAGGCTGAGGCAGGAGGCTCGCTTGAGCCCAGGAGTTTCAGGCTGCAGTGAGCTACAATGATGCCACTGCACTCCACGCAGGATAACAGAGTGAGACTCTGTCAGAAAAGGGAAGGAAAGGGAAGGAAAAGGCAGGGAAGGGAAGGGGAGGTGAGGTGAGGGGAAGGAAGAGGAAAGAGAGGGGAGGGGAGGGGAGGAGAGGTCAGGGGAAAGAAGGGGAAAGAGAGGGGAGGCGAGGGGAGCAGAGAGGAAGAGGAAAGGGAAAGGGAAAGGGAAGGGAAGGGAAAGAAAACAGGAAAGGAAAGGAGATTTCAAGACAAAAAGTGTAAAAAGAAACAAAGAAGGTTGTCATATAATGATAAAGGGGTCAATTCAGCAAGAGTGTGTAACAATTCTAAATATATTTGCACCTAATGCTGGAGCACCCAGATATATAAAGCAAACATTATTAGAGCTGAAACGAGATAAACACCAATACAGTAATCAAAGGAGACCTCAACACCCCACTTTCAACATTTACAAATCATCCAGGTAGAAAATCAACAACAAAACATTAGACTTAATCTGCACTGAAGACCAAATGGACCTAAGAGATATTTACAGAATGTTTCACCCAACAGCTGCAGAATAGATGTACTCCTCTTCAATTCACGGATCATTATCAAGTATAGACCATATATTAAGTCACAAAACAAATTTAAAAACTTCAAAAAAAATCAAAATCAGATCAAGTATTTTCTCTGACCACAATGGAGTAAAATTAGAAATCAATAAGAGGAACATTGGAAAATACACAAACACATGGAAATTATACAATATGCTCCTAAATGACCAAGTCAATGAAGAGATTAAGAAAGAAATTAAAAAATTTATTGAAACAAGTGAAAATAAAAATACAACATATCAAAACCTATGGTGTACAGAAAAAGCAATACTATGAGGAATGTTTATGGTATAGTACAGTAATATAGTAAAGTGCCCACATCAAAAAAGTCAAAAAGCTGCAAAGAAACAACCTAACGATACATCATAAAGAACTTGAACAAGAGTAAACCAAAGCAAAAATTAGTAGAAGAAAAGAAATAAAGATCAGAGCAGAAATAAATAAAATTGAAACAAAAAAATACAAAAGACCAATGAAATGAAAAATCGATTTTTTGAAAAGATAAACAAAATTGACAAAACATTAGCTAGACTAATGGAGAAAAAAAGAGACAAAACCCAAATAAGTGAAATCAAGATGAAAAAGGAGACATTAGGGCTGATACTGCAGAAATTCAAAGGATCATTAAAGACTACTATTAGCAACTACATGCCAACAAATTGGAAAATCCAGAAGAAATGGATAAATTCCTAGACACATAAAACCTACCAATACTGAACCATGAAGAAATCCAAAACCTGAATAAATCAACAAAAAGTAATGAGATAGAAGCAATAATAAAAAGTCTCTCATCAAAGAAAGCCTAGGATCCAATGGCTTCACTGCTGAATTCCACCAGACATTCAAAGAACTAATACCAATTCTACTGAAACTATTGCAAAAAATCAGGGAGGAGGAAATACCCCCAAGCTCATTCCATGAGGCCAGTATCACCCTGATGCCAAAACCAGACAAAGAAACAACAAAGAAAGATAACTATAGGCCAATATGTCTGATGAGCATAGACGTAAAAATCCTCAACATGACTAACAAATCAAATTCAACAACACATAAAAAAGATAGTCATTGTGATCAAGTGGGATTCATCCCAGGGATGCAAGGATGGTTCAAACATATACAAATCAATTAAATATGATACATCATATCAAAAGAACAAAGGACCAAAACCTTAATGACATTTCAGTTGATGCTGGAAAAGCATTTAATAAAATTCAACATCCCTTCACGATATTATAAAAAACTCTCAAAAAACTGGGTATAGAGTGAACTTACCTCAACACAGTAAAAGCCATATATGACAGACCCACAGTGAGTATCACACTGAATTGGGAAAAAACTGAAAGCCTTTCCTCTAAAATCTGGAACAAGACAAGGATACCCACTTTCACCACTGTTATTCAACATAATACTGGAAGTTCTAGCTAAAGCAATCAGACAAGAGAAAGAAATAAAGAGCATCCAAATTGGAAAAGAAGAAATCAAATTGTCCTTGTTTGCAGATTATATGATCTTATATTCAGACAAACCTGTACACTCCACAAGAAAAAACTATTAGAACTAATAAGCAAATTTAGTAAAATTGCAGGATACAAAATCAATGTAGAAACATCAGTAGCATTTCTGTATGCCAACGGTAAACACTCTAAAAAAGAAACCAAGAAAATAATCCCATTTACAATAGCTATAAATGAAATAAAATATGTAGGAATAAACTTAACCAAAAGAGTGAGTGATCTTTATAATGAAAACTATAAAACATTGAGCAAAGAAATTGAAGAGAACACAAAAAATGGAAAGATATTCCATGCTCATGAATTGGAAGAAATAATATTGATAAAATGTCCATACTACCAAAAATAATCTACTGAGTCAATGCAATCCCCATCAAAATACCAATGACAGTCTTCACAGGAATAGAAAAAAGAATCTTGAAATTTATATGGAACCACAAAACACCCAGAATAGCCAAAGTCATCTTGAACAAAATGAACAAAACTGGATGAATTACATTACCTGACTTCAAATCACACTACAGAGCTGTAGTAACCCAAATAGCATGGTATTGGCATAAAAACAGACACACAGACCAACGGAACAGAATGAAAAACCCAGAAATAAATCCATACGTCTAAAGTTAACTTATCTTTGACAGAGTTGCCAAGAATATACATTGGAGAAAGGACAGTCTCTTCAATAAATGGTGCTGGGAAAACTGGGTATCGATAGGCAGAAGAACAAAACTAGACCCTTATCTCTCTCCATATACAAAAATCAAATTAAAAATAGATGACAGACTTAAATCTAAGACCTGAAACTACTAAATTACTAAGAGAAAACACCGGGGAAATACTTCAGGACATTGGTCTTGGCAACGATTTCTTGAGTAATAGCCCCAAAGCACAGGCAACCAAAGCAAAATTGGACAAAAGGGATCAAATCAAACCAAAAAGTTTCTGCATATAAAAGGAAACAATTGACACAGTGAAGAGACAACCTACAGTATGGTAGAAAATATTTGCAAACTACCCATCTGACAAGGGATTAATAACTAGAATATATAAGGAGCCCCGACAACTCAATAGGAAAAAATCCAATTAAAAAATGGGCAAAGGATCTGAACGGACATTTCTCAAAAGAAGACATACAAATGGCCAACAGGTATATGAAAAAATGCTCAACATCATTAGTCCTCAGAGAAATGCAAATCAAAACTATAACAAGATGTCATCTCACCTCAGTTAAAATGTCTTTTATCAAAAAGACAGGCAATAATAAATGCTGGTGGGGATGTGGAGAAAGGAGATCTCTCTTACCTTGTTGGTGTGAATGTATTATTAAAATAAATTAGTGCAACCACTATAAATAATAGTATGGTAGTTCCTCAAAATACTAAAAATTGAACTAACATACGACCCAGAAATCCCACTGCTGGGTATATATCTGAAAGAAAGGAAATCTACACTTTGAAAAGATACCTGCATTCCCATATATACTGCAGCACTATTCACAATAGCCAAGATCTGGAATCAGTCTAAGTGTCCATCAACAGATGAACAGATAAAGAAATTGTGATACATATACACTTTGGAATATTATTCAGCCATACAAAAGAATAAAATCCTATCATTTCCAACATTATGGTAAGTGAAATAAGCCAAGCACAGAAAGACAAATCTCACATGTTCTCACTCATATGTGGGCACTAAATATTAAAACAATTGATTTCATGGAGGAAGAGAGTAGAATGATGTTTACCAGAAGCTGGGAAGGGAAGCAGGGGCAGGGGGAGATAAAGTCGGGATGATTAATAGGTATAAAAATATGGTTAGATAGTTGAGGTAGAATGAATAATACTTGATAAAACAGTAAAGTGACTATAGTCAACAGTAAGTTATAACATACTTTAAAATAACTAAAAGAGTGGAATTGGAATGCTCCTAACACAAATAATAAATGCTTGAGGTTATGTATACCACAATTACCTTGATTTAATTAATATACATTGTATGCCTGGATCAAAATATCACACGTACCCTATAAACATATGCAACTATTGTGTAACCATAATCATTAAAAAAATTTTTAAAAAGAAAATGTGCTTCTAATTTGCTTGATAGAAAACGAGAAATCACTGAAAGGTTTTAAGTAGGGAGGGCCATGTCATGTGATTTTAAAAGTTTAGCTTAAGTAAGTTAGCAAAAATATCACTAAGTTCTAGAGTTACAATGTTCTTTATGGATATAGTAGTTGTACTTCTTCAAAATTAGCAGACATGCTGTGCTTTGCAGCCCTTTCTTTCCAAATATGGATGCTGGTATGAAGTATATTAAAGAACTTTGACCAACTACACAGAATTCTGTCTATTCTGAAATATGCGTACACTCTGAAAGTACACACACACCCCTAGGCTCAGTCAAATTATTCCCAGTCCTTAAATGGATTTTGGCAGCATGCAAACATTCACACTTTAGAATCATACAGTGGTTAGCATTAGTCCGCAGATTCTTCATCTCTTCATCCTTAGTCTCCCATTGCCACGTATGGCTGTTTATCAACCCAAGCTGTACCCTCCAGTACAGGTTTCTAAAGCATCTCTCATCCTTTAGAAATAACACTAAAATGTGTGCAGCCACTGATGCATATATAATTTTCATAACCGCACTGTCATACTCATTGAGGCAAGTACTTCCACCTTCATCTAACAGTGCCCACCATTATGATGGCTTTCTGGTAAAGAATATTTGCAATTTTTTTCTTGGCTACAGATAGCATTCACTGCTCTAGGAGCAGGAATGTTGATGCTTGACACTTGTGACAGTCCTCATTTTTGAAGGACTTGACATTGAAACCAACGGTCCTCACCCTGATTGCATAGTGGATCCTGAGGGGATCTTTAAAGAAATATGACTCTCAGGCTTCCTCCTATCCCAATTACCTAAGCAATTGGTACTTTTTTTATATGCTCTTTAGGTAATTTTTTAAGTTCAGCCAGTATAAAGAATCACCACTTCATTTTGATAATTCTGATTTTGAAATACATCAATTTTAACACTAAAATCGAAAGTTTGGTGAAACAGTTGTTCTAACAATTAAAATGAATGATACACTTGTATAATTCCTGTCAGTTTATAAATTATTGTCACAAATGTGATCCCTATGAGACAAACCTGGTATTTATTTTCATCGTTTTCAAGAAAAGGCAACAAATCCTAGAAAGTTATGTGATACACACAAGGT
>NW_012144968.1:331079-331622 GCF_000956105.1 Propithecus coquereli
CCTGTTTCCTTCTGCAGGTTTAAGATGGGAGGATGTGCTCTGTCCTGCCAGTCTCCTGAGCTGACTAAATAGGACAGGCAGAGTCCTGCTCCTCCAAACAGGATGGGTTGGTCACTGCTCTCAGGTCCTGAGCTGCCCTGCTCCCTAGACTTGAAGTAGGACAGGATCAGCTACAATGCAAATGGAGCTGGAAGCCAGGTATAAACTGTCAATTCCACAGGTTAAATTGTGAGAGCAGGTCTTTATCCATATTCAAAAAAGCACATTGCTAGCAACATCCTTAGGCGTGCAAAGGAAGAAAGAATAGATTCCCTAATCTAACCTTGGAAGGTAAATTGCCACTTTCTAGTACATAGAGTGAAATCTCACACTCTCTTTGAAAGACATTTGGTTTCAAATGTACATTGAAAAGGCAATTACTCCTTTAAAAATGATTCCCAAGTGCCCCAACCCCCTTGAGAAGAACTGTAATGAAAAAACACTGCTTTAACATAATGATCCTCCAAGAGTTGTGTTTGCTTTCTGTGTGTCTGTCGATAGACT
>NW_012144968.1:331672-332777 GCF_000956105.1 Propithecus coquereli
TGCTACTTTCTGAACTCATCTTGCATCTGTCATTCTGAAAGTGATGCTATAGCTGCCTCCAAAAATGCATGACTGACAAGGTTATACAATAACTGATCCAGGAAAACTTAAGCCAAGGTCTTAATGATGATGGAGGATCCCTTGATGATTGCTACTGTTACCTTTGCTGCTTTTCCTTTTGCTGATGAAAATGAATGAAATGTTTTAAAAATCCTCAGCAGCTTGGGTGTTGAGGGTTATTTAGGACTGTCTCAGCAGTGGTTGAAGTGAAATAGTTCCTCTGACTCTTGGTTTCATTCCTGTTTTCAGGAGATGGGCAGTCCTAGTCAGAATGTCAAATCTGGGAAACCTCCTCAGACGATGTATAACCTTCCTGTTGATGGATGGATGTCATAAAAGAAGCTTATGAGGTGTGAATTATCATCACAACTGAATTCTTCTCTGCAGTGATAAGGGCAGAGGCCCGCTTAGTTTTCAAAGCAGGTTATATATAGCATTATAAAGCAGGTCACTCCCTTTACCCTTATTTGTCCATATTTAATTATTATGCCTTAAAAAGATATATACTATAATCTGACATGTCACTGTTGCAACATTGATTATAGATATTAGGCTAGTTTATTTTGGACCCCACCCAAGAGAACTTAATTAAGAATATATAAAGTACTTATGTTTTGATCATACTTACAAATTGGTCCTGATGGGAGTACTATGGTAAAGGTCCCGAAGCAAAAAAAAAAAAAAAAAAAAAAAGAAGAGGAAGTACTTTAAGCATCTTGTTGTTCTTCTTCTATATGTGTGTGTATATTGCCCTATTCACCCTTCTCAGACTAGGCAATTTTCTTAGTTCAGGAGCAAAGGAACAGTTGTGCTATTGTTGAACAGTGCTTGAGTTTGGAAAATTTTATCAGAATTGCACTTAAAACATACAAAGGAAAGAAGTCCCACTGGTTTGTGACATCAAGCAATTATGACATGGAAAGAAAAGTAATAATTCCAATGGTATCAAAGAAATAATTCATTTTCCATTTGCATAAAGCTATAAACTCCTAGAAAGAATATACTTTGAATATTTTTCAAACAGCCCTATAGAAAATGTTAAAGA
>NW_012144968.1:332827-334253 GCF_000956105.1 Propithecus coquereli
TTCCTCTTTCTCATACATTCTTCCTGATGTTAATCTAAGCTTACATGGCCTGAAAGTTATTTCATCAGGTCAGAAAACACACACACACACACACACACACACACACACACACACACACATGCACTACACACGCAACTCCGATACCTGGAAAATGTTAATGAAATCAAAGTAGGTAACAACCAATTCCTCCCTCATAATCCATGCTTTAGCCAGGCATTTAATTCTTTGATATGCCCTGTACATCTGGTTCCCTCTGCCAGAGTCACTATCCTACCAACTCTTATCCAATTTCTCTTTAACTTTAGGATACTTTTGGGACTCGGAGAACGATACCCCAAAATATGGCGCTTTGGCATGCTGAACTCAATTGTTGTGAGTCCCATCACAGGAATCTTATCAACCGGAGAAGATAACCTGAATCACAGGAGAAGAAACTGAAGGTGGACACTAGGTCCAGACAGACTTTGTCACACCTATTCTGAGGCCTGTTCCTGGACAACTTTTATTATCTGAGAGATTTTATCTGCATAACAAGACATACTTTATTCACCAAACATTTCCTCCCCTCATCCTCCTGTAACTTGAGTTACATCACCGCTTAGAAGCCACATGCCCCTATTTCTTTGTGTGGCTCACTATGTAAGTTTCAGTCATCTGACCCTTTTTCAAGACTCATATTTTGTACGACTTCCATACATATGCATATAACTGTAATGTTTTCTCTACTGTTGATTTGTTTACTATCAGTTTATTTCATAGATTCAATTATCAAACCTTTAGAGAGTAGAGAGAAAGGTTTCCCTCCCCTATAACACAAAATAAACATCAGTTTCTCCAGGAAGTTTTGTTCAGCCATTCAAGACAAGTTTGTGTATCCTACCATTTTGTTTTACCATCCCGTAATGCCTTCCTCATTTTAGCATTTAGCATACTATATTGAAATTACCAGTTTATTTAGGTCTATTCCAAATCATATAGTAATTAAAAAAATAAATTAGTTGGCTAACAGTTTGGGCAAGTGAGATAATAGTGTCACATCAGGAGAGCTATCTTGAGGATGGAAACCTGAATTTCTCATTCACACTTGTGATTCTTACCTCTAGCAAAGTGACTAGCCAACAAGAGTACAGTAAGTATTTGTTATTTGAATAAAGAAACAAGAGAAAACCTGTGTCCAGAGAAACCAATAAACCAAGTACTGCAGCACTGAGTAGATAAGATCAGGACCAAGTTACCGGGAAAGAGATAAAAGATTGGATCAGATAATAGGAGGGAGGCTCATTCCTAGAAATTCAGAGCAAAAATTCCAGACACAAGACTAAGGATTCACTAGCATAGGGATTCTTAGATATCTCTAGTTTCTTAACAAGAATGATCCCATAGTAGGGGGCAGGGCTAATCCTATAAGTGGGGTTTAAATTAGAGA
>NW_012144968.1:334303-336162 GCF_000956105.1 Propithecus coquereli
AACAAATCCTAGAAAGTTATGTGATACACACAAGGTCATACAAAAATGAACAGTAGAACCAGGACACCAGTCTTCTAATTCCAGGCAGAAAGTTACACCCCAGGTACATGCCACTTGGTTTGTTGTATCAAAACACAACATCCTTCAGATCCCTTTGCTGAACAGTACAATTAGTACAACTATTTGTGTACATTTTTTTAGTTGAAAGGTGTTAATATGAGCTAAGAAAAAGGAGGCCATTACTGCTGTAAGATCTAACCGTTTTCACCATCTTTCAGCAAGTTAGCATTGCATATATTGAGAATTCCCCCAACTCAGCTTGTGATAAAATGCCTTCCGGGATGGCAGAATGTGTTTCCTGTGGTACATGTTCATTAGGAGTGCATACTCGTTCACCAGGGTAGCTACATGTGCATTGATAATGGTTAATGGTGACCCAGGTTGATTTAGAAAAAGATGCAACCATGTTTGGGAGTTACTAGCCTTTTAATCAAGGTATAGAATTCTGAAATAAAGAATTTGTTCCTAGTCAACAATTTTTCTCTGTTCTACATAGTGTAGTGCTAGACTGATTGTGCCTATTCTTGTATCTCCATCTCCATTACAGTGCCTGGAACAAAGTGGACACTTACTGGGTATTTGCCAATGAAAGAAGAAATAATCAAGAGACAGGTGTCTGTGTGCATGTATGTGACTCTGTGTGTGTGTGTGTGTGTGTGTGTTTGTCTGTGTGTCTGTGTGTCTTAATGGAATGGGAATGACTCTAGAAAAGGTATTTCTTTATTAGCATCCTCATCAGGAAGCCTGGGCTTGAAGACTATTGAAATGCATAAAGCCCATGTGCAAATACTGTCTACTACTCTTTCTCTGAAGAATTTTACTTTTCTCACATTCGGTATTAACCTAGTTTTTCTTGATGTAATGTTGCTAAGACATCCCACTTAGTTCATCATAATTGAGATAATATCACCTCTAAAATCAAAAACATAGATCACAAAGGATTAGAATTCTATGCCAACAAATATCTGTAAGTTAGACTAGACAATTTCAAGAAAAGCACATGGGGTAGAGATTGTAAATAAAAAGAGCCCGTAGTTATTTATACACATCTCTCCCTTACTTGGCCCCATGTTCTGATAAGAACGTAAGCAAATTTGGGGCTTAATTTTTAAAAATTGAGGCAAAAGCACCACCCTACTTGGGGTTGCCGGAAGGGAGCGATACCCTTACCCTATGAGGAACTCACTGAACAAGGAAGGTCATTCATTCGTGCCAGTCTCCCAGCCTTTTCTACCACACCTCGAAATGACGGCATTGAAAGCCTAATTCCAACTCAGCCTATATACAATGAGTGCTGCTCCAATTTAATACATTAATAGGGAAAAAAAGTTAGTTCCTGCATGGTTAGGAAAATAAGATGCATATAAAACATTCATGTAACAGTGTAAACTACCAAAGCATAGTTAGTTATGAATTTAGAATGGGCAGAATTCAAACAAGAGAGAGATTAGCATGAGTTAGAGAGACCTTCTAAAGCTTTAATGGAAGAAGCATGTCGAGTATTTTGAGAGGCTGGTGGAAAAATATGGAAGAAACCGATTTATATATAAGTTGAATAATGGAGACCCAAATTTCATATAACTTCGCCCAACTGGACTTTTCACTTGGAAGCCTGTATATCACTGATATTGACCTCTTCTCTATAACTATCAGAAGTATAAGGTACACAGTCATCCCTCAATATCCCTGGTAGATTGATTCCAGGCACTTCCATGTATATCAAAATCCATGTATACTGAAGTCCCATAGTTGGTCCTACAGAACCCACATATACAAAAGCTGGCCCTCCATATACATGA
>NW_012144968.1:338146-339708 GCF_000956105.1 Propithecus coquereli
AGAGAAGTTGCAAAGATAGTACAGAATTCCTGTGTACCTTTCACCATGCTTTCCCTAATGTTATCACCTTATATAACCATCAAAACCTAGAAATTAACATTAGTACAATACTATTAACTAAGCTACAGACTCATTTCAGATTCATCAGGTTTTCCACTAATACCCTTTTTTTGTGGTCTGGGATGGAAGCCAGGATACCATATTGCATTTAGTCACCATGTCTCCTTAGCCTAATTCCAAATTGTGACATTTTCTGGTCTTACATTATTTTTCATGACCTTGGCAGTTTTTAAGACAACTGGTCAGGCATTTTGCAGTCCTTCAGTTTGGATTCATTTGATGTTTTCCTCACGATTAGAAAGTGGTTATAGATTTTGGGGAAGAATACCACAGAGGTGGAGTGTCCTTCTCATCACATCATATCAGGGACACACGGTATCAGCATGATTTACCACTGGTGATGTTAATCTTGATCATTTGGTTAAGGTTTCTTACTGCCAGCTTCCTCTACTGTAAGTTTACTATATTTCTCTTTCCATACTTTATCTTTGGGAAACAAATCACTATATCCAGCCTATGTTCAAGGGGAGGGAATTAAAATTCATCTTCCAGAGGAGGGAGTACCTGTACACATTATTTAACATTTTTATGTAAGGAGAAGTTAGTTGTCCCTTTTTCCCTGTTTATTTGTATATTCAGTATTTATTAATATTAATATTAACTCAGGGGTGTTTTTTTTATTTTAGTGTTGTAGTGTATTTTTTCATTTTGATTTTTCCAATATTGTAAAGTAGTGAGGACATATATTTTTATCAATATTTTACAAGTAAGTATGTGATTTAATGCTTATAAATAAACACAATTCACAACAGATTCAAGTGAGGAGGAACCATAGGGTACTACTCAGTCATGAACCTCAGGGGAAGCCAGATAAGGAAGTGTGAAGTAGTATGGGCAGGAAAATAAATAAATTATAAAGAAATAACACTTCGAGAGACAGAATTTTATGGAATTCTAGACAATAGTAGCAGAAGACAACCCAATTGTCTTAGAGGGACTAGGTGAGTACAAGCATTTCATTCAAGCCTAAAAAATGGCTACAGAATCATAATCACAAAATAAGATTTACAACCATTTATGTAATGTTATGTCTCTCAATGTCTACACATAGATAGCCTTTTCCAAAATTGAAGAATAAACACCATATTTACTTTGCCTTATATACTAGAGAAAATATCTATGAAAAAGGACACAAAAGAGGTTATTCTTTTGTGATGAGAGGAAAGCATATCCCAAAAATAACTGCCAACCTTTCTTGATGGACAGATATAGAACTAGATAGACAGATTTTAGATAGATTAACCTCATTTCCAATTTATTAGCAAGTGACAACCATGAAAAGGATACTTTGAGAACTATTTCTAAAAAACAAAAACAAAAAACCTTTGGTTGATAGCCTAAATACGAAATAAATTGATTAGTTTGATTAACAAACATGGGAGGGTGGAATTTCAAATGCTTTTCTATTTTTGTTTTATAATTCAATAATAACGGCAACTGAC
>NW_012144968.1:339758-341072 GCF_000956105.1 Propithecus coquereli
CAGTGCCACTAATTCCATGCACAAGGAGAGCTTGGAAAGAATATGTCGAAAGACAATTTTCACATGACTTTTCACAGGACAGAATGTTCCACAGTGAAACCGAAATGAAAACTATCTCAGATTCCCTCTAAATAAGAAACAGTCCAAGAGTAAGCTGGATAATAAAATAGGGAAAGATTCAGAAAGAAGAAAGACAGAGTAATGGATCTGAAAGGGAATAATAGGAAATCCTCTTTGGGACCCTAAGTCTGGTTATATAATCTTAAAAATCACTTTTGCCAAGAATGTTTTAATAATATAATAGATTTCTAAATGAAAAAAATCAGGTATAAAATAAAACATATAGTGTAATTCAAGTGCTACTTAAAATAGCATGTATACAAAATGCATAGGTTTTTTAAGTGTAAACAGTTAACAGCAGTTATTTCCTGATGGTATAACAAAATATGGGTGATTTTCATTTTCTTCCCCATACTTACAATGAGCATATACTACTTTTATAATATGAATAAATATAACAAATACCTCAAATCTATGTAATGCTTTAATATTCTCAGATCATGTTCTATTACATCATTAAATATGAAATGCCTGATTTCGAATCAAAAGTGTAGTTTATTATATCTCAAACAAGACACAGTACAATTAATCAAAGTATGCACCTAAACTATTGATGCAATCTTAACAGTAGCTTGTTATGCCAACAGCAAAGAAGCCTGGAGAGTGAGTGGCAATGAAATGATAGGCATTTTCCACAGCTTGTTGAGAACTGAATATTTTTCCTTCAAGCAGTGGTCCAAAGCCTGGAAGAAGTGGTAGTCAGTTGGTGCAAGGTATGGTGAATATCGTGGATGACAAAGAGTTTCCAAGTCCAGCTTCTGCAGTTTCAGCAGCATTGTCTGTGTGACATGTGGTCGAGCATTGTCTTACAAAAGGATTGGCCTATCTCAATTGACTAATCTGGGCTGCCTAATCGCAAGCATTCTCCTAATTTCATTCAATTGGTTGCAGTAGAGATCCACTGTAATCAACTCACCAAGTTTCATGAAGCTGTAGTGGATAATACCAGCACTGGAGCACCAAACAGACACCATTAGCTTTTTTTTGATGAATATTCGGTTTTGTATCATGTTTTGGCACTTCATCTTTATCCCACCATTGTTCTGAATGCATGCGGTTATCAAAAAGAATCCATTTTTCATCACACATAACAATACAGTGTAGAAATGGTTCACATTTATGTCAGGACAGCAAAGAAAGGCAAGCTTCGAGACAATTTCTCTTCTGACGTTCGTTTAATTAATGCAGAACCCA
>NW_012144968.1:353142-353857 GCF_000956105.1 Propithecus coquereli
CATTTCCCTAACCTTTAAAGTTCCTTACTTTCCAAAATTTTGCTCATTAATTAAAGAAGCCCACAAATTACAGACCTCTTTGATATAAAGGCTAAGGTAAAGAGGATGTCAAGAAAAATATCTATGTTCCCAGTTTATGCAGGAATGTGGCATTAACTGAAATTAAGAAAACTGAAAGAGATCAAGGATTTATTTGTCTGTTTGCTTGATTGGTTAGTTGCTTTGATTATCTTGTGAAATTAGTTGAATTTTGGTTATGTTGAATATGTTAGAGATGACTGGCTGTCAGCCAAAGATTTGGGCTTCACCTTTCATAGCAGGGAGTTATTGTTCTACCAAGGACTATGTTTCCCAACCCTCTCAACCCCTCTGCAGTTCGCTGGGACCATGTGGTTGGTTCTCATGAATGGAGTATGGACAACACTATTGTGTGTCATTTCTGTCAAACTTAAGAAGTGGATGTGTTTTTTCCACTTTCTTGTTCCGCATCCACTGGCCTCTTGAAAAAGTCTACAAGCCTTAAAAGAGAGTAAAGCTATAAGAAAGAGGAAGTTGGCTTTCCTATATCACCATGTAGAAGGCTGCTTGCTGAGTAGAAACCCTGACTTGGGCTGTTACATGAGCAAGAAGTCAAGTTCAATTGTGTTACCCTGTTGGAATTTTGGGATATGTCTATTACAATAGCTAGAAATATCCTAACATACAATGGAGTTTG
>NW_012144968.1:365092-368824 GCF_000956105.1 Propithecus coquereli
GAGAGGAGCCAGAGGAAATAGGGAAGAGAAGTTAGGCTACTTAGTGGTTCCGACAAGGAGGGTGGCAGTGCTAGTGCCACAGAAGAGAGATGAACCCAGTCAATATATATTTAGGAGGCAAAATCAACAGGACCAGGTAATAACCACACATGGGGTGACAGAAGAGTTAGAAATGATTCCTGGTCTTTTGATTTCCATTTCCCTAACCTTTAAAGTTCCTTACTTTCCAAAATTTTGCTCATTAATTAAAGAAGCCCACAAATTACAGACCTCTTTGATATAAAGGCTAACGTAAAGAGGATGTCAAGAAAAATATCTATGTCCCCAGTTTATGCAGGAATGTGGCATTAACTGAAATTAAGAAAACTGAAAGAGATCAAGGATTTATTTCTCTGTTTGCTTGATTGGTTAGTTGCTTTGATTATCTTGGGAAATTAGTTGAATTTTGGTTATGTTGAATATGTTAGAGATGACTGTCAGCCAAAGATTTGGGCTTCACCTTTCATAGCAGGGAGTTATTGTTCTACCAAGGACTACGTTTCCCAACCTTCTCAACCCCTCTGCAGTTCGCTGGGACCATGTGGTTGGTTCTCATGAATGGAGTATGGACAACAGTATTGTGTGTCATTTCTGTCAAACTTAAGAAGTGGATGTGTTTTTCCCACTTTCTTGTTCCATATCCACTGGCCTCTTGAAAAAGTCTGCAAGCCTTAAAAGAGAGTAAAGCTATAAGAAAGAGGAAGTTGGCTTTCCTATATCACCATGTAGAAGGCTGCTTGCTGAGTAGAAATCCTGACTTGAGCTGTTACACGAGCAAGAAGTCAAGTTCAATTGTGTTACCCTGTTGGAATTTTGGGATATGTCTATTACAATAGCTAGAAATATCCTAACATACAATGGAGTTTGACATGCCTTTGAGACATCCATGGGAAGCCATCAGGCAAGCAATTAGATAAAGGATCTAGAACTCAAAGGAGAATTCTGGACAGATTTGAGACTCATCTGAATAATAGTGATAACAAAAAGTTTTGGTATGGATGAGATTGCTTAAGGAGAAAATAGAGTTAGAAAAGAGAACTTTAGCTCAAGGTTTCTTGAGCAGAGAAGATTTCACGTATGCAGATAAAGAAGTATAAAGTTATTTTCTTCTTATAGATGAAAAGGTATAACACATAAAGAGTTACTGGTATCTATAAGTGTCATCCTCTATTCAATGATAGTTAAGCAGCCTTCACACATTCCTGTTTTTACTCCATGAATATTTATTGAGCACCTACTTAATGGGAGGCATAGTTTGGGACACAAAAGTGCAATCAATATTTATCAAGTTCTAAGAAAGATTGCTGTGCTAGCTTATAATGGGGAACACAACCTGGCCTTAAGGTCAGGGAGAACTTTCCAGAGGACCTTTAAGGTTTAGCAGAAGGTTTAGTAGAAGCCAGGCCCTCTGGGGTAGGTGTGGGTGAGTAGATCATCTGGCTGAGGGTAGAGCATGAAGGTCCTGAAATGGGAAGAAGCTCGGGACGTTTTAGCTAGTAGCAGAGTGACAATGTGGTATGGGGAAAAGGAGGCTCAAAGTTAAGTAGAGATCAGATCATATAAGGCCCTATATTAAGGGTTTTGTATTTAATCCTAAGTAATAAGACACAATGTAAAGGTTTTAAGCAGGGAATGACAGAGAATAACAACATCAGAACTATATTTCAGGTTTGTGACATTAAGTAGACTTTTAGGAGCTGTTTGACAATCTAGCCACCATATTTTATAACATTATTTCCAAGGGAAACATTCCAGAATGCCAATCACTTTCTTACAGGCTTTTTGTTAACTAAAATTCTTTATTTGAGTATTACTTCACATGTAAATTATTCATACAAACACTCTTTAGTCAGCAATGCAGTGTCACTGTAGACCTGACAATGCTCCTCCATTAAGCTTACCCACTAATTCAAAAAAATGCACGTTAGTTTAATAAATGTTGACTGGACCAGGTAACACAGAGACAAAGACTGACCTGATCTCTGTCCTCAAGAAGCTCACTATTTATAGGGAAGGTGAGAAAAATGATGATAAGCCAGTATCACAAATTCCTAGTATCATGTGAGTGCAGAAGTAGGATGGAGGCCTCAGGGAAGTCTTCACAGAGGAGGAGGACCACAAAGGTTAAACAAAAGTTAAACAGATAGTGCACAAGAGTGGCATTCAAAAAAAAAAAACGAAAAACAAAAAACAAAAAAACATGAAGAAGAAGAAGAAGGAAAACCAAGGGCAAATGAGAAATAAAATTTCATGACAAACATAAATTAGTAAACATTAAATTTGTAGGCTGAAAGGTATTTTATGTCAGGCAAATAATTTTGCACAAATATAGAACACTTCGTATTTGAATTATGTTAATTGTTTATTTCCTGTCTTCTACAACTAGAATGTAAGTTCTACCAGAGCAGCCAGTAATCTTTATCTTTTCAGTTTATTGAAGGAAGTACCTAAAATCCAAGAGCAGGCACATCCTGACAGGCACATAGCAGACACTCAAGAAATATGTTTAATGAATAAATCTCATTCTGTGAGCCAGCTGTCTTCAAAATGGTTTTTATTACACATACCCATCAGTTAAAAGTACTTGAGTGCATACCCACAGATGTAAATTTGTTTATTTATATCCATATTCACTGCACTAATAAATGACACGACAAAATTAACACGAAACAGAAATTTCCTTTAAAATGAGATGAAAATAATTAGACATAGAGGTTCGAACAATTTCTTCCCCTAAACTCTCCCCATGTGTCACCTCAATCTCAAAACATGGTGCTGTTGTCATCATATCCCATGTCTTGCTGAAAAGTCGCATTATTTCTCCTCATAGTCCACTGGCCAGACCCAGTCACGCAGCCTCTTTCTACCTGAAAAGGAGCCTGGGAAAGGAAGCTCAGTGTTCCTAGACTGTGATGCAAACTTACTGCATGTGCGGCATCCATCTAGGTCCATGGAGTCGCTCGCCACCTTTCTCCACAACAGGATCTGGACACAGGTGGATCTAATTCACAGAATAAACCTCATGCTGCCCGTGGTGCTGTGAATAATGAAATCTTTTGTTTCTGACCCAGGAGTCTCGTGTCCTCTAATAGCATCCATGAAACAGCAGCAGGCTAACTTAGTAGCTTGGAAAGAGTATTCTCAAATCGTAGACTCTACAGGACATTGGTATCATCCTGCTCCTTCTGAAAGTGTTAGGCAAATGGTTTCATAATGTGATGGTTCCTAGTGTGTTTCTAATTCTACAAATTTGTGCTGGCCTTGGTTTCTGATCCAGCTTCAGGAAAACATACAAGTGTGTATGTATGAACACATTTTTGAGATTCTACTGTAGTTGAATGCAAACTAAACAGTATTAAGCAACTTTATTACATAAGAGTTTACATTTTAAATTTTCACATTACTATTAAGAAAAAATGGTAGTAATTCTACACAAGTAGAAATGGGTTGCTCAGAAACAATAAAGTAATAAATGGGGAGAATTAATGATTCAGCCTCTATTCCTGGGTGTTTGGTGAGAGAGTAAGAGTGAGAGATGAACAAAGTAGAACTGGCATATAAAAACATCAAAAAAGCGTGACTTTAAAGAATGGAAATTTGTTTAAAGGATTTACCTAAGTATTTCAAACATGTTTACCCAAGTGCTAAAATACACAGTTAAAATGGGTTGGGGTGGCTGCAAATTTTTACTAG
>NW_012144968.1:369954-371138 GCF_000956105.1 Propithecus coquereli
TTGTTTGAGCTCAGGAGTTCGAAACCAGCCTGAGCAAGAGCGAGACCCGTCTCTACTAAAAATAGAAAGAAATTAATCGGACAACTAAAAATATACAGAAAAAATTAGCCAGGCATGGTGGCGCATGCCTGTAGTCCCAGCTACTCAGGAGGCTGAGGGAGAAGGATTGCTTGAGCCCAGGAGTTTGAGGTTGGTGTGCGCTAGTATGATGCCACGGCACTCTAGCCTGGGCAACAGAGTGAGACTCTGTCTCAAAAAAAAAAGAAAAAAGAAAAAAAAAGAAAATTAGCCAGGCATGGTGGCACATGCCTGTAGTCCCAGCTACTCAGGAGGCTGAGGGAGAAGGATTGCTTGAGCCCAGGAGTTTGAGGTTGGTGTGCGCTAGTATGATGCCATGGCACTCTAGCCTGGGCAACACAGTGAGACTCTGTCTCAAAAAAAAAAGAAAAAAGAAAAAAAAAGAAAATAAGGGACAAAGAGATCATGTTGGTAAAGTCTCTTCACCCCTCTGTATCTTCATAAACTTAACTGTAAAATGAAAGGGTTGGTCTCAATGATCTTCCAAGCATAATCAGGATCCCACATCATATTAATCAGTAAATGTAAAATTGAATTACTTTCCAAAGGGTTTTTTTTTAAAGGATGAAGGACTTAATCAGAGTTATTACATTATTGAACTTAACAATACTTACCCCATATATTTGCCATAACGTCTGGAATCAATGGGTTGGAATGAGGTGCCAGACACACAGGGGGCACTTCATACATCTCAGTTACCTTTCCTTCCACGCTTTTCCCACAGGCATACTCACAGAGGATATAATACTGAATTAAGTGAGTATTTAACTTTGTCAAGGTTATTGCCTTACATTAGATTTCCCCATATCTTGAAAATTGCCAAGCATACTGCTGTGGAGTCAATATATGTTCAGTATATAAAGCTCACAAAGGAATCCTTGGAATATATTTACCCTGACCATCTGGCCCCAAACAATTTTGATGAAAAAAAAACAACTGGTAGTCTGGAGGATGTCCAGTTCAACCTCCATATTACCAGTTCTGTGCCCCAGAATACCTCTTCCACTTCCTTGCTAGAAAGAAAACAGAATTAAAACAGCATAACAAAGTTTGCTGTTTCTTCAACAATAACAACAAATAGGAGCTGTCAGGTGTAAACCCAGGAG
>NW_012144968.1:372008-391891 GCF_000956105.1 Propithecus coquereli
AAAGTTTTTTCCAGAGTTGTTCTGGGGGCAAAGCAGCAGGGTTCCTGTATATCAAGATACCAGGACAGGAAATCCATTTGTTTAATTTGCCTGATCTCTTGCCAAGATGATTAACACTCTTCAATACCACACATCTAACCACTTCTGTTCTAAACAACGTTTTAGTCCACAACAACAACAACAAAAATTGGTTAAAAATGGATAAAAAAAGGCTTGAATAGACATTTCTCCAGAAAAGATACACGAATGGCCAAAAAGCACATGAAAAGGTGCTCAATATAACTAATCGTTAGGGAAATGCAAGTCTGAACCATAGTGAGATACCACTTCACACCCATAAGGATGGCTACTATCAAGAAACAAAAAAACAGAAAGTAATTAAACGTAGGATATAGAGAAACCCAGAACCCTTGTGTACTGCTGGAGGGAATGTAAAATGGTGTAGCCACTATGAAAAACAGTATGGGAGTTCTTCAAAAAGTTAAAAATAGAACTACCATATGGTCTAGCAATTCTACTCCTGGATATATATCCAGAAGAATTAAAAGCAAGGACTCAAACAGATAATTGCACACCCATATTCATAGCAGCATTATTTACAATAGGCAAAAGACAGAAGCAACCCAAGCATCTGTAAATAGATGGATGAATGAACAAAATGCCATATAAACATACAATGGAATATTATTCAGTCTGAAAAAAAGGAAATTCTGACACAGGCTACAACATAGATGAACCTTGAACATATCATGCTAAGTGAAATAAGCCAGTCACGAGAAGACAGATACTGTACTATTTCACTTCTGTGAGACACTTAGGACAGTCAAATTCACAGAGACAGAAAGCAGAAGGGTGGTTGCCAGGAACAGGGGGAAGGCGAGAATGGGGAGTTATGGAACCTATGGGAATAGAGTTTCAGTTTGAGAAGATGATAAAAGTTCTAGACATGGATGGTGACGATGGCTGCACAGCAATATGAATGTACTCAGTGTCACTAAACTGTACACTTAAAAATGGTTAAAATAGTAAACTTTATGTACATTTTCCCATAATTAAAAAATACTGAATCTCCCAATCTTGTCTTTATAAAGATATAAAATAAAAATAAAAATCCCATGTTATTTTGGGGACTTTTCAACTAGAATATTTTTATCCTTCAGATGTCTTGGTTCTTGTGGAGGCAGAAGCTGACAAATGACCCCTTCCCCAGAGTCTCTGTCCTGTACATGTTAATGGTGGGGCTGAAACAGTGGCCCTGCTGGGCCATCTTACAGTGTTCTCATTCTTTTCAGGCCAAAGAAAAGCATACAATGGGATCACCCCACTAAATCCATGCATTTTAGTGGATACTATAGTAAATGTTCTCTTAAAGCACTAAAAGCAGTCATCTATTTTTAAATGTGGAAATTAATGTAATACAAAATAGTATCTATCAGCAAACCACAGCAGTTCTTAATCACCTTTAATCTAAGTCTTCCAGAAAAGTGCTTTGACTGATTTGAGTTCCCATTTTAATGATACTTATTCCATCTCTTGAAATGAGATGGGCGACTGTTTGAAAACACATATCATCCCGAATGCTGCATAAGTTTCTATCATTGTTTTTAAAGTAACAGAAATCTTTAAACACACGCAGTGGGGGATTTTAATAGATGGCAAGATAAGGTGTTTTGACATGTCCAGGTCACTAAATTATACAGCTGAGTCAGTTTCAATGATTTTCAAAACAAAGCTCAGCTTGAAATTTTGCTTTGGGGCAGTAGAATATGCCCATTTTAACCCATCCTGAATACTCTAATGATCCTTTTAATTGTATCTGAGAAAACTAAATGATCCATTTTGAACAATAAGAGAATGTTATACAACAGCTGGCAGATGTGGGACAGGGTGAGGTAGCATTCTTTCAGGATTAGGATATTACACAGGTAAATATCCATGTGTTCAAAACAGGTGCCAATATATTAGTACACTTTGAAAACAGATTTTTCAATAAACCTTATCAATTAACTAGTACCACTAATCTATCTAAGCTAGAAACACCTTTTGAATACAAATGTTATTTACCACATTAAGGGAAGGTTATTTCTTTAAAAATTCTTTCTGCGTAGCCCTAATCTGAAAGTTTGTGCCCTCCCCCCAAATTCATATATTAAAATTCTAAACCCAAGGTGATGGTATTAGGAGGAGGGGCCTGTGGGAGGTGGGATTAGTACTATTATAAAAGCTCCTTCATTCTTTTCACCACGTGAGAGCGCAGCTAGAAGGTGCCATCTATGAACGAGAAAGCAGGCTCTCACCAGACACACATCTGCTGGTGCCTTGATCTAGACTTCCCAGCCTTCAGAACTATAAGAAATAAATATCTGTTGCTTATAAACAATCCAGTTTGTTATAGCAGCTCAAATGGATTAAGACAGATTAGCAACCTTTCAAAAAGCATATCATGTAATTTCTTGCTTTCTGAAACAGAGTACATTGAATCCGACCTTTCCCTCAGGTGTAAAAGCAGAAAGGCAACCTGGTCCTCATTTCAAACCAGGAGCCATAGTCCTGAATCTCAAACCTTTCCCTTCCTGACTGGGTTTAGGACAGTAACTTGCACATGGTAAACTGCTCTTAAATTTCTATAAAAATGTCCTTAAAGGCAAGTCAGGTGCATTGGAGCTGCTGGTACCCTCTCAAAATGTCCTCAATCTGCTACACTTTTTAATTATTGTATCTGCTATTCATATCTTTTGCTCTTTTAGTTTTTATCAGGTAATGTAATTTTTATTGCCATCAGTGTAGCTGCCACAAAGACCTTTCTTCACTTCGTCCATTCAAATAGTCTGCTGTGCTTTACAGTACCAAATAATCATGTTCATGCCTATTAGTTTCAATCTACGAATAAGGCAGTTTCAGTGAAGGCCTGTGGTTGTCCATTACTTGTAAGGTGCACACGCATTAGTGCATGGACTTTGTGAGATCCACCTGTCTGGATGCCCAGGGGCCTCTGGCACTTCTTTTCAGGATCCTGATTATGTGTTATATTTCTATACATAATAAAGATTGTCAAAAAAGTCAAAAGTGCTTCCTAAATCAAAAATATTTTCTGTTATGTGCAGATAAATTCTATTAGATTGTCAAAGGTCATGCAGTTAATGGCGAATCTAAAGCTAAACTGCAAGGATCCTACATGCCAGGCGAGTATTTTTTAACTTCTTAAAGAATGTTCTATGTATTTTGCCCCTTTTCCTAATAACTTATTTCTTCCTAAGTCCCTCACATTGATCTTTCACATTCTAATAAAACTGCTTTATCAAAAACTCCCTGAGTTTTTAATCCAAACACTTTTCCAGCCCTTCTCTTCCTGGACTTGCCCTTCAGTGGTTTACCCCTCTCTTCATTCCTTCTGCACATTCTTGTTTTATCTCTTGATGATACACTACCTGGTCCTTCTCCAGCTACTCCAAGTGCTTATTTTCTTTTCTCTTCAATAATTCTTATTTTCAAATCCTCTGAGTGACATTTCTAAAAATTCAGTCCCAGCCCTCTTTTTGTTTCCCACTAATTGATAAGATCCAAATCTGAGTTGCTAAGCTTGGCCTCTAAACAAACTCTGCAACTGCCTGGGGACATTTCTATCCCCTTTACTACCTTCACTTCAAGTGCAAAAGAATTGTAAATAAACTTCCTAGCCATTCTCACCTAACTGGTTTCCCTCTCCCAACTTGATTACCTACCAATAGCAATGTTACTTCTCTTCCCCTCTCTCCCTGACAACTTTGACTTTTTCAACCACTCAATCAAACTATCCCAACTGTCATCGCATCTCAACAATTACTCCTCTAAAGATCCTCTGATGTCAAATTTGTACTCTCTGTTTTCACTCTTACCACACGATAGAAGCCGGCACTAAGTTTTTATTTCTTCGCCCCTGAATTGGAGTTAGTGTTGTATTCGTGTAGGTACTGCTATGGCAAAAGTGTTTTGAAAAGAAAAGGTTTTTGTTTTTATTAATCATCATTTTTGTTGTAGCTATTATCCTAGGTTCTCATTATCCTAAAACCCAATTGTTTCCTACTACCGCTTAGTAGGTGGTCTCCCTGACTCCAGCCCTCCTCTATTGGAATTGATCCTACATTTTCTACCTACTTTTCCTTAAACCTCACTCTGAATATGTCACTATATAATAAATTAACCTGTCTGTATATTACTTATCACATAAAATTTAAACTCCTTTGCCAGATTTCAAAACTCTTCAAAACTCTACAAAAGTAACATTTATTAAATGCTAAATTGTAAGTGACCACTCTAAGCGTTTTATAAGCATTAGCTATTCTAATTCTTACAACAGCTCTATGAGGTAAATACTATTACCATCTTCATTTTATAGATTAAGAAATTGGGGCATAGAGATGTTAAGTAATTTGTGCAAGGAGACACAAATTGTGGAGTCAGGACTTGAGAATTGGATTCCAGTGGCTAAGCTCTTAAAAATAATATTAACTCTAAAATTCATAACCATACCCATCTCTTAACTATTCATTCATTACCCCCTACTATACCTCCACACATACTTCAATCTAAATGGGAAGATAAACCCAGTCTCCTGCCTCCCTTTTTATTCTGGTGTGAAATCATGTGAATGTTATCCATTCTTCAACACTCGACTAGACCTTCCACATCAATGAAGCTTCCCTAACTAAGGTAGTCACCAGTCTAATATTGCTGACCAGATGGAAAGCTCCATATTGTATCTTTTTTCCTTATAGTGCACCACACCATGCTCTGTACATGCCCCATGTATGTATTCCATAAATATTTACTAACCAACTGGCTTATCAACTCTAGAATGCATAACTCCAATGGCAAAATTTAAAGAAGAATGGCAAAGAGAGAATTAGACCTTCGGAAATGCCCAAAGTTAGAAAGCAAGAAGAGAACAGGACACAAAAGAAGAATAAATATGAGTCATCTGAAACCCAGGAGTAATTTTTTTCACAGTCATCCTATTATAAAGAATTTTGGTATTTGTGTAAATCACTTCCTAAATATGGTAAATTATCTCATTAAATGTGGTAACAGGGTACAAATTACTACTTTCCAAGCAATAGTTCTTAATTCCACATAAATTTTTGAAAGAGTTAATTTATCTTGGGTGTTTATTTAATTTCAAACGTATATTCTCATTCTAAAAAGAAAAATCATCGGTATAAAAAAAGGATGGCTGAAAAGAAAAAATTCAAATTCAACTAACTCTATGCATAATAACTGACTTCTGTTTTCTCTGGTTTTCAGATAGTCCATCCTGTTTAACTCTCACCAGCTTTAAGAAAAAATATTTAAAATCTTATCAGATTCTAAAATCACTTTATTCATATCCACACTCAAGGGCCTAGGAGACCTTAAAAGCAAGCAGTATTTTTGAATTTGAGAGTTCCTTCAGTCTTTCACATCCCCAGCCCTTGCCCCAGCCATCAGCACCCCAACCTCCTTCCACACATCCATAGTGGGTTCAAACTATAGTTCTCTCTTACAGTATAAAGAAAAATAACTACCTCTTGTTACACAACAGAATCCTTCCACGTACAAAGACTGCTAATACTGAATGCTGGGTTTGTGAGGTAATGTTACAGGGTCTATATCTAGATATACTCTGCAGCTGCACAGCTTTGTGATTTCCAACTCTCTGAATATAATGCAAAGTCAAATGCCAGATCAAAAAATAAATTTTAGAGCCAGCATGATCAAATCAAGGGACAATGATTCCCTTTGCACCATCCATCTGAGCAGCATCTTACATCAACATTAGTACTATCAGCACCTGGCCTGACACCAGCTGCTCTCATCCTCCAAACTAAAAATAAGATGCCTGATCTAAAATAGTGAGGGACAATATGAATGAGCCATTTTTCATTAAAGGGTTATTTTCATTTTTCAATGACAAGAAAAACGATGATAATATATGTAAATATCCATTGGCTACATAAATGCCTCACTTATACTGAGTACCTCTTTCAGGTCAGTGTTCCTTTTGCTCTTCCAAACTGTTGATGTGTGTAATGATCTAGTGACATGTGATTGGCTGGCATACAATATTACTCGTTAAAGCACAGTAGCAACAGCCCAATTGAATCCTGATCGATGTTCTTGGTGTAAACCATCAGCTGCTTTGTTTTTGAGGCCAAATCATTGTGAAACAGCTAGAATGTTTTCCCCCTGTGGTTTCTAATATATTCATTCTAATTGCTTCTTGAGTTAGGCCTAAAACTGCAATTTTAACTTTATATGTATTACTTTTAAGTCTCTTATAGAAGAATGAATATAAGTACTATTTTAACTTTCGAATGCTAAGTTAGGTAGCATTTTCCTATAGGCTTTAAACAGAATAAAAATTATTGAGGGGTACTGCTAAATAGAAAAAGGTTGGCAAAAATATCCCATTTAATTTCAAAGCAAGTATCAAATTTTAAGAGATTTCAATTCAGTTACAAAACACATAAATAAATATACCTCTGGTCAACCTGTGAGCTACACTCATGATCTACAAAGTGGCCAGCATGAAGAGATTCTGGTCTGGCACAGCCACCCAGATCCTGGAGTGATTTGTTCATCTGTGACGCATCTGGTCAGCATGGAAAGGCAGAGGGAGCATCCTGGTTCCATCACGCCACGTTCTGCTGCTGCCACATAAATGGCAAAGGCATCTACAAACGTGTGTCTACAGACCTGATCAGGACCACTTATAATACAGGCATCTTATTTTAAAATTTCCAACACAAACTGAAAGTTTCCTTCTGTCCTCTTTGTTCTATCGTGAAGAGATAATTTCTTTTTTTTTCCTTCTTTGTATCAATATTGCATTTTCTCATGTCTATATATAAACACTAAGAGTCCATTTAGCTACCCAAGCAGGAGATGATTAATCACTGAACTACCTGATAGCACTGGCCAATGTATCCTTTGCACTGGCCACATCTTTTTGTCCTTTTATTACTTTCTGCTTAGTCTAGCGGGTGGCACATAGCAGATGCTTAATAGAATGTTTTGAAAGATATTTTATTTTGAATACAGCACTGTTCTGGCATGGTGTGACTATATAGATGCTGATGACACTTAAACCTGAGGCCATTAGGAATGTAAACGTGACATCTCAGTTCCAGGACCTTACTTTTAGAAAATACATAGGGTATTTTAACTATTTTTTAAAAAGTGTCAGGTAATCATCTGAAGTATTATCAGGCTGTTTTTTCTCTTTCTGGTATTTTGAGGAAGGAGTATTTCAGCTGAAAAAATAAGGCATATCTTCCAAAGCAATGAGCAAACTGTTTACCATAAATTGCTAGTGTTGGTCATACGTTCCAGCTTTCCATTCTAATCTAAGAGTTAATTTGAAGATTGGCACAGATTTCTGCTTTTAAACGCTAACTCACTGGTGTCCCTTTAATGTCTCTTTACTGGAAGCACATCCTAAACAATTACCCTGCTGGTATGGGCATATCTGAAGGCAAGTCCAGAACCCAGCTCTCCACTGTGTTGCTTTGATTGGGTACTAGTCTTCTTCCTTCCACTTTTCTTCAAATTAGCAAGTAGGACCGAGAATCCTCCAGACTCAGTTCAGACTGCATTTTCTAATTAGATAATTGGAAAACTTTAATTAATAAGATGACCCCCGCATAAAAATCAGGTCATATTGTTAAGCACTTATAACTTACAAATTTTAGCAAGCACCAACTTTTGCAAGTCAGCCAACTTTGTTAGTTCTCAACAATCCTTTAATTAGGCTAGACAGAAAGTAGCATGCACTAATGTGTGTCCTGGCTAAATTCCAGTGGGGGATAATTACAATCTGGCCTACCTAGACTTCTACTGGTTTCAGCTGAATACAGTAGTCTTCTCTGTTCCCTGTCTCTATCTCATTCTGCGCTGATGCTGTATGAGAGGCATACAGATGGAAGACTCCTGCTTTTCACCCTGAGTACTGCAGATTACCCATTAACCTCCTGAAAATCTACCACATCCAGAAGAACAAAGTACTGAGAAATGAAGAGTGTATTCTACGTAAACCTGTTCCCTCTTCTCACATATATCCGGAACACCTAAGTTAACTCCTATGAAGAGTATCATTTTTATTCTCCCTCTTACCCCCATCCTACACCCACTCCACACACACATACACATGCACGTACCTTTCTACTCACTTTGACTTCCAGAGGACCCAAATACATCTTTGGAGGATTGCACATAACTGTAAATAGGAAAAGTTTCATCTGCATTTAGTTCCAAGTTTATTAAGTGTTTTTGTTTGTCTGTTTGTCTTTTTCTTTTGCCTGTATTGTCTGCATTGCTGCTATTTTGTCCTGTCTTAGAGAAAAAATGCATAAGGTGATCATTGCATTGCTCTCTATACAAATATGAAGCTGGAAAAGCACCTTCTAGCCTGTTTCTTCCAAAGAAAGGCAATTTTAAAATGCAAGATTTAATCATAAAACCATCAAGCTAAAAGCACCTTCAAAAAGTCATGTAATTTAATCCCGTTTCTCCAGGCATGCAAATTAGAGTTCACCAAAAGACTATCACCCAAAGAAATCAAGTTGGATCAAGGGAAATTATGCAGCAGATAGGATAACTTAAAAGATAAATCTCCGCTGTTTTACTATACTTCCTGGGCAATATCTAGGCCTTCTGGTGAATCAGAATATCAAATATTAAAATGTTTGTTGGACATCCTTGGGTTTGGGGGAATATGTAAAGAATATTAATAGCTTAAGAATTTCTTTCTTTCTTTTCTTTTCTTTTTTTTGAAACAGAGTCTCACTCTGTCATCCCGGGGTTAAAGTGGTGTCGGCCTAGCTCACAGTAACCTCAAACTCCTGGGTTCAAGTGATCCTCCTGCCTCAGCCTCCCAAGTAGCTGGGACTACAGGTGTGCCACCACACCCAGCTAATTTTTTCTGTTTTTAGTAGAGACAGGGGTCTCACTCTTGCTCAGGCTGGTCTCAAACTTCTGAGCTCATGTGATTCTCCTGCCTCGGCCTCCTAGAGTGCTAGGATTTAAGAATTTCTTAATTGGAAGTTCCTGAAGAGCAGTGATTATGAGGGGTGTGTGTCTGTGTGTGTGTCTTTAGGAACAAGGAAAAATTTCTAAATTCTAAAAAAGTGATTTTTTAACTTACAATATTATTCTTAAAACTCTTATTCAATATTTTATTGAATGAAAAACTCATAATTTGACCTAAGACTTCTACATTGAGGAAAAAGTGTTGGCCTTTCATGTCAACAACTTTATGTCTATCCCATAATTAGTATGCATTCATTTTCTAAATCTTTCTTAATTAAGACCTTTCAAGAAGAAACACACACTAAATGAACATTTTAGCACACACACATTTGGGAGAAGACAAATTAAAAGTGTCAAATATTCATCAGCAGTCATTACTGGCATTAAAGGAAAGGTGACATTCACTGAGTCTTAGATGAGGGATGAACGCCACCTGGCTCAAACTAAACGAGCAAAACAGCCAAGAATGCTAAAGGCTTGGTTGAACACATAATTGACCGCAAAAAGTAGCTTTCAAATAAGTCTAGATTCAACATTGCCTCTCCAGTCGATATTCCCACAAATGCTCACTCAGCACCCCTCTTTCCTAATGTATGTCTCAACCTACCTCCCAAACTTCTTTTTCTTTCATCGTGTCTTTTTCCCCACAAGTTCACAGCCACTAATCCACCTGCCTGTTCTCATTTACTACTGGCTTGAAAACACATCAAAATCATCCAGAGAGTTTCCAAAATGTCTAGAAAGCTAGGCTGCCTCCCTGAAGATTCTATTTTCATAGTTCAAGGAGATGGGGGAAGGGTGCTGGTGTTGACCTCTTAGAAAACTCCAGACGATTTTGGCACAGGGCCACAGTGTACAGGGCATGACTCTCACAGATCCACAGCAGCCAGGCTCAAGGCTAATCTTTCCCTTCATGATCTTTTCCGCTGCCCTCTGGACAGCTCAGACTCTATTATGAAGAAAATCTCCTGTTATTTCTAAGAGCTCCTTCCAGCTCCTTGCTTTAGCTCAGTGGATCTCAACAAGAGGTCTATTTTGCAATTTGACAAAGTCTAGAGATATTTTTCATTGTCACAAGTATGGATACGCTACTGGCATCTAGTGTGTAGAAGAGGCCAGTGACGTTACTAAACATCCTACGATGCACAGAATGGCCCCTCACAACAAAGAATTTTCCAGTCCAAAATGGTAATGTCGCCAAAATTGATAAAAGTGCTTTACCTGAAGCCCACCTCTCTCTGTTCAGAATCATTAAATTCACATATTCATTAAACAGACATTTCTATTTCTCTCCAATCATCCCCCCAGCACCCAACTGACTCTAGACTTTCCTTAACCATCCTTCCTTTCCAGCGCCATTCATCTGCTTAAACTAAACTCTCCCCAAATTCTCACCATCATGTACAATCACCAGGACAATCTTGCTCTCTCCTAACTGTGTCCCTCTTGTTTTTCTTATTTCCCTTGTTTCTAAGCATCTTTAATAAAGCCAAAATGCACAATGATGGTTCTGCTAACAGCTGAGTTTTACTGATTCCTATTCTTATCAACAACCAAACACTCTACCCAATTTGGTGGCAAATCAAGGACTTTTGAGTCACCCAGGAAACGTTCCTCCCCAAGATTCAGGCTTCTGTATTTGTCTCTCCCCACAACCACCTCACCTCCTGACTCTTTCATTGTCTCACTTCTGCTGTACCCACCTCCTTACTCTCAAATGTTTGCACTGGCATTCCAATCATCTCACTACCCCTTCCCATTCTGACATCATTCTTTCCACTCACACCTACCTGTGCTCAGACATTTTATTCTCACAGACACCTTAGAGCTCTCACAAACCCTTAGTTTTGTTCAATTTATGAACAAAGAAACTCCCATTTTCTGCCTTTTTATTTCAATTCTTAGAAAGTTGGGTAGTGATAGAGAAGTAATTGGTTCTCCTACAAATGCATGCCACCTAATTTCACCAAAGCCTTTGAAAAAAACTGAGCAATCCTTTAATGTATTGCTGCTTTGCCCTCACATTTCCCACAGGGCTGCTCCAAGTCTCAGGCCCTCACTCTCACATGATGTTGTTTCTTATTCTACTGTGGCGTATTGGGTCATGCACCTTGCTAATTAATATCTATAGAGATGCATATCCCATCCTGTAAGGTCCAAACTCCTTCTAAGAGGCTCAAGTCCACCCAAGAACCAGGCTTCTACTCTTTCCACTCCCTGTGCCACCTCCCAAGTCTTCCCTACTTGCCCAACAATTGGACTCTTCATTGTCCCAAGTACATGCTCTTCAATTTTCACCTTTACGCTACTATTATTTCTTCACCTGGGATGCTCTTTTCTCCAATCTCTAGCTATAGAAATGTTATCACCTACTAGGCCTTCATATATTGTGTGATCAACCTATGAGGAGATAACTAATCCTTCCCATAGATTCCCTTACTACTTTATTACTACTTCTTGTATGCTCCTTATCATTCTGTATTATATTGAAGGTACCTATATGCATTATTTAATCTCCAGTTCTAGTTTTCACTGTCCAACTCTATTCCTGGCTTCTCATATCATGCATTATACACACACACACACACGTGCACACACACATTTATATATATATCCATATCTTGATAATATATAATAGCATACATCAAATATGTATATAATCTCTTAAATGTTTCCTGAGTTCAAAGCAATTGAATTAAAATTGTTGATAAGAAGCAGCTCTTTATAAAATGGTAAATAAACAAAAAAAAGAGTTCATATCAGGGGTTTTCACTTAAGTAAGTTTCATGGATTGGGTTCAAAAGATTTTGAAGTCCCTCGGGTTGTACGAGTATCTTTCTGGAGAGAGAGTTAGTAGCTTTTAACAGATTCTCAAATGAACCCATAACAAACAAAAAAGTTAAAAAACTACTGCTCTAGAGATGTTAAAAGTAAAGATATAATTCACTTCATTATTTATATTCTGATCTAATACAGCCTTTGGAATATCTAAATAATGTTGTCTCAGTTGTATTAACACTAAATATTATGAAATTGAACTTATATGAATTAGTATTTTTAAAATGTGAAGCAGGATAGCCCAGTTTATATCAATATTTATGTTTCACCAAAATTAATCTTATTTACAGTAAGTTTAAATGTGATTTTATAGCACATAATGAAAGAAGGACAGTAAAGTATTCTTAACTACCATCATATTAAGTAAGTAGTATGGCTTAGTAAATAAATAAATATGGCTCAAGTTGCAATTTAAACTAATCTTGAATTATTAAAGCCACTAGATATTAGATTTACGATAGAAACATGGCTTGACATTCAGTTAGATCGTATCCTAATTGCCAAGAGGGTAGAAACATACACTTAATTTATTCTGCACATTTCATTATGCTATTCATGTGTGGACATTTCATGAATCCTACTTGATGAAGCTGATATAGCAATTACTTAATTTTCCCACACTATTCGTTCACTTTAAACTGATTGTAACTGTAACATAGCACTGCAGGTTAGGAACCAACTCCAGGTGAATGAATATTTTACCTTCTCTATCTCCCAACACCCAGGGCAGGGCCCTATGGGTCTCAGTCTATTACACATAATATTTTTATTCACATTATGAAAGAATTAACTTAAGATATGAGCCTTTCAACAGTGAATATGCAAAAAAACTAGTTTGTTTGTAAAGTCTGCATCAAATCATTGAATAACCCTCAAAAAAATTCATCGGGGTTTATTTCTCTCAATTTAAGAGGAAAAAATAAGACTGTAGTTTATGGTACTTAGAACCTGAGTCAAAGTAGGTACAGTAACAGAGTGATCATAACCATCTCTTTCTTATGAAAAGAAAATGAAAACCAACAGGCCTCCCATAAGGATTAAAATAAAAGAGGCATATAATTAAATGTCATCAAATACTGTTGTTATAAGATTTATATTTACTTAATGTAAACTAAACTTAAGCTGATTTTTTAAAAGGCAGATTTTCTAAATAAAAATAAATCTATTCCAGGATCATCCATAGAATGGTAAACTGGGAATGCATTGTCCCAAACCTCTAAGATCCTGTGAAACTTCCCAGGGAATTTTTTTTTTATAAAACTAGAAACGTGTTCTTGAGAAAATTTATTAATGAATCCATTAATGATTTCAATTTATTGTGAATTCAACTTCACAATAAAACTTTAAACTTACTGTTTTAAGTAGAGTAGTGCTTACTTGTTTTGAACTGTTAGACATACAGGAGTTCAACCCACCCACCCCACCTACCATCTTATAAAAGAAAGAAGGAAGCCTTTAACAACAGGCCAATAGAAAGGCAAAACTCATAAATGCTAGTAAACGGCTACAATTTAACTATCATATTTTGATTTAATAAAATGGAATTACAGTTTATGAAAGATGGACAAAAATGAAACTCCATTAATTCCTATTGATAAGGGTAAGAAATACATAATCCATAGCTCCATAGCTCCAATGCTTGACAGAATCTCAAGTTATAGGTTCACTATCATCAAATTTGTAAGCAAGTTTCATTTATAAAGGAAAAAGGTAAAAATAAAAACCCAGAGCTCTTTATATACCACTTGTGTATTATTATTAATAAAAGCACAAGAGCTTCTAAAACCTTCAAATATGTAACTCTGTTGCCAATAACCAGAGTTAAATACATCCACAGATCCTAATCTCATCTCTGCACCTCAGAGCAATCAAGTGAAGCAAACAGGTAGCACCTGGATAGCTGGATACACCGTCTTGTATAGGGTACATGATCTCTATCTTATAGACGAATAAGAAAGAAAGATCAGAATCACTGTGTCTACAGGAGAAAGCTGTCTCCCTCCACTGCATGTGCCATAACAAAAGAGGTACTCAACCCTGAGGCAGTCAGCACAGCCCTTCTCTGAAAGCCAAGACCACAGAGGGCAGCACACCACCAAGACATAATTTTCTCTTTTCATTGGGGCCTTCAGTTTCTATCACTTTTGTTTCCCAGAGGAATTAGAGATTATTCTTTCTAAAAATAATACTCTGGGAGTTGCACCTTGTATATCTCCTATGGCAAGGAGCCCATATAGAGTAGGATCATATGAATTTCCTCCCATTGAGCAGTTTATACACAACATAGACCCTTCCATCATTTGACACACAGCTGTCAGTTAAAAGATTTGAAATATCTCCTTATTCTGCTATGTAATTAGCATAATACAGATGTACACAAAGACTTTTGTTAAGAGGAATAGGGTGTACCAATTTGATTCTTCTATTCCAAACTAAGACTCATTTGTTTTCAAAGAATGCAACATTGTTGGGGGTTTTAAATGTGTTACTGTTTTAGAGTGCATGCATTGATTAGAAAACAAAAGTCAGTATGAGGACACTTCACCAGCCGCCCTGCAAAGGCAAACATGTAGGCTGTGATACTAGAAGAGCTAGCCTGGTTTTAGATGTAGGAGACAGACTCCTGTCTGTTGCTCCTCATTTGCAGCTTTTAAAAGAAAG
The DNA here is from genome assembly GCF_000956105.1 of Propithecus coquereli. NCBI lineage: Eukaryota > Metazoa > Chordata > Mammalia > Primates > Indriidae > Propithecus > Propithecus coquereli. The sequence goes on from NW_012144968.1 coordinate 386,550, forward strand.
TGCTTCTGTAAATGCCCATCAATGTGTTCTGGAGTTCCAAATATCCTTCTACTACTATTGCAACATTTCACCACCCTCTTTGCAACATCAGCAACTGGACGTGACTTTCAAGTTAAGGGTTTTGATTTTAGTGGTTGAAACATAATTTTAAGAAACTCAAGTAAATATATATATTTTTAAATTAACCAAGCATCTGAAAACAAGTTTCCATTCATTTATTTTACTAATGTGATAAGATTTGATCTTTATGTATTACAATTTGTTAGATATCTGTTTAATCAGTTGAGTTTTCACACTAAATTTTTAATGGTGAAATATTGTTCAATCATTTAATATTAACTTTTAGACTGCATCATTAGCCTAGAGTAATATTTCACTGAAATGTATTCCTGAAAATACTAGCTCCATGGAAGATTAATAGGGGATATCAGAAAAAGAGTTTTCTTGGTTCATTGCAAGCACTCTGTAAACATTTGCTGAGTTAAATGGAATTAAGTAGAAGTTTCTATAGTGCAGGACTTCTTGGAGCTGCTAATATGCTAATATGTATTGTGACACTTGGGGAGGAGGGGAGAAGAGTTCCTGGTTAATAGAACAATTTACAGGACTAGTATGCAGGACACATTTAGAAATGCTGGCCTGCAGGGACATACTGGTTTTTGAAAACCAAGTTTAATTCTTAATGAATAGTTAAAGTAGGTATATCTGACACATAAGCATATTGTTTTATCTGTTTCAAACCATTCACACCTAGTGTTATTATCCTAATTTATACAGCCTCCAAAAATTCCAAACGGGTGAAGAAAAAAATATTTCTACAAAAAATTAGTTGTTGCAACCAGTGCCACTGGTCATAATCACCCCTATAACTACTCCTAAGCTCACTAGATACACCATTCTGAAAGATTAAATCATTAATAATTACAAAGATATTAACTTTAAGCATATTTCCTGCCACCGATGCTCCTAAACATCCTGTAGGGTAAATGGGTCAAGAATTATGTGTCCTACTTTTCAAATGAGGAAATAGCACCCAAGAATATAAATGGTTTGGGCAAAGTCACAGTATTTCGTTGCCCAGTACAGAACCACTAGTATGGGTATAGAAAAAATTGAGCTTCTAACTGAGCCCAGTGCTTTTATAGCATATTCCTTCCTCTCTCCCAGGGCTGTGCTTAGCACACTGAGGGGCTCAGCTGGTAAAGACAGGCTGTTGAATCCAATTCTATTCCAGTATTATTAGGCATAAGGGTGCTTGCTCTCAGATTCTTCTATATCTCTATTCATTGCAAAGACAAATGCTCTGAAGGGACATTGCATTTCTTTTGTTTAAACTTCTGAATAGGACTAAACTAGAAATCAGAAACAGGCATACTTGGTCCTGAAGAAAAGTTTTCTTTCACATCATTGACAGGCCAAAGGAAGAAATGAGTTAATTATCTAGTTGGTTTGAAGAATTGTAAAAACATGTTCATGTTTTCACACAACACCATTAAGTGAAGACCTACATCCCAGGCCAGTAGTTCTCAAAGCTTGGTTCCTGACCAGCAACACCAGCATCATCTGGGAATTCCTTAGACATGCAAATTCTCTGGCCCTACCCTAGACCTACGGAGTCATAAACACTGGGCCCAGGGATCAGTTTAAAAGCTCTATAGGTGATTCTGATGCACATTCAAGTTCAAAAAGTGTTCTGAGATATTCAATACATATTTTAAATAACCTATTTATTCCTTCTCAACAACAATAATTTTGCCAAATATTCTTGGTCAGTGGTGGTCTGGATGGATTTAGGATTTGGGGCAAATACAAACAAAACCAAACAAATCAAAAGTAAACAAGCAAATAGCATTACTCTGCATTAGTCATTTATCATTGCAATTTGAAAAAAGCTCAAGTTTAAGAAAAATAAATGTATTTCTTTTTCCCATAGTATCTATTGTAAGCATACATACCAAAGTTCTAAGCCCCTGTTGAGTGGTTATCTGTTAAAAGTTGGCCAGCAATCCATATCAGCTGTAACTTTTTTCCTCCCACCCTTAAACAATGATAGAAACATGGACAGGTATTATTTCTCTAAGAGAGAACTCCCAGCATGCTTCACAGTGCCTGGGCACACCTGCAATCTAGTGGGAACTGCAATGGACACTTACTCTATAGAGGGCAGCCTCCCCTTTCAACCTTTTAGACTTTTTATTCTCTAGTTCACACACCAGCAGCTCATCACTGTCAAACCCTAAGATCACCTGAGCCAGTCAGGTTTGGACAGTGGCCCGACATCAATCAACCCCACCTCTCTAAACCTCAGTAGTCTTGTGTTGAGTAGTGGGTCACCAAGGAATTAGTAGGTAATTTTTATTACCTACCTATTAGTAGGTAATTTTTATTAGTAAAAAAAAATCATAAGAGACTGATATGGTTTTATGTTACACAAAAGGGATACAGAGTGGCGTGTAGCATAGCGGTACTGGCTCACAGTCAGACAGACCTTGGTTTGAATCCAAGCTCTGCCACTTACTAAGGGGGTGACTGAAGAAAGTTACTCAACTTTTCAAGGCCTCTATTTTCTCCTTTGTAAAATGGGGATCTTAATGTCTATTACCTATCTCATAGGATTACTAGAGAGGATTCAGTAGTAAAAAAAAAAACAAGAACAACAACATATTTAGCATAGAACAAGCTTCCAATGAATAATAACAGTTTTCATTATTGTTTAAGCATTTACAAAACTAGGTTTTGAAAACATAACAAATTAAAAAACACGAAATAAAAAAAAAACTATTTCAAAATAAAGATGAAAATCAGTTCATTTGTAACATTTCATGAGTTTTTATAGGGATCAAAGTTAGCATGTGATCCATAAGTAGTTCAGCATAAATTATAAGCTTTTGAAGTCACTCTATTCCTATTCCAGGTTGGAAAAACACAAGTCTACACCTTGCATAATATTATATGTTAGAATGCTCCTATCAGTTAGACCCAGTGCCTGTTTTAGTTGAAGCAAAGAAAAAAGGAAAACATTGCTTTCAGGAAGATGAATCAAGTAATTCCTTTGAATATTAAGAGCTTCCATATCTAAACATACCTGAACTATTTTTTAGCAGGAGAAAAAAGTATAATAAATTTATTACATGCACACATGTGCACAGGAATCATACAAAATATGAACTCCTGAAATATTAAGAGAAAACTAGTTTATAAATTTCATTTTCCATCTTAATCTGGAGAAATAAAATGATATAATTTTATCTTGTTCCTTCATAATTTTTAGATGTCCTTTAATTTCTTGGGGATGGTAAAGAACAAATGCTTACCATAATTTTATTTCCTCCCTATATAAATTGGGTATAAATATAGTAATTACCATTGTTACAGGGTAAAGAAGCCCTACATACATTGTATCTTGATGGTCTATGTATTGTACTATTTTGAAAATAAACAGCAATCAAGTATCTATAAGGGGAAAAAAAGGACCAAAATTGGAGAAGTTCATCATACAAGTGAAAAAATAAAAAATAAATATTTTTCCTATGTGTGTGTTTGATTTCTGACATTAGCACATTATTGGAAATAGGGTAACTTCCATTAACAGCAATATTAATATGCTTCAAAATTGCTTATGGAAAAATGACACTGAACTGCTTGAAAGTCTACCAAATACCAAAACTGAAATACAACCTTTGAAATTTTAGGCATTAACAGTATACACAAATATATAATATAATTAATGCCATAATTTTAATATTTTTACTTCCAGTATAAACATAGAAGTGCTAAATGTGCTTCTGTCTCTCAGATTTTCTTTTTCTCAAGCACACACGTACAAAAAAAAACTACCAAAAAAATAAAGATCTCCTATTTCAAGGCATTCCTGACTTCCAGTCTAAAATTTTTAACTGGACAAGTAGTGGATTGGACCCCAAAGTAAAGCAGCAGCAGAGGGAAAAGGGGGTGGCAATGTCTATTTGCATTTCTGGGTCATTACCCATATATGGGCCCCATGCCAGAGATGACTCCACATTCTGCATGAAAAATGCTGCCCATCCACGCATTCATTTGAGGAAGCAGGGAACAGCTCTACAGAGGTTGACTTTTCGAAACTTGAGATGTATGTAAGAAAAGATGTTGCTAGTTGGTTTGTGAACCAAGAAATAGAGCTGGACACTGACACCAGAAGAAGTTTCTATATCTTTCTTGGTAAACATCAGATAGAGCAGAGTGGTTCTGAATTACAATGAAAGAGTAAATGAAAAACAAAAACATGTCTGACAATGTTCAGGTTACAAAAGTAGAAAACATTGAAAAAGAAGAAAATTATTATTTTATAACTTAGCAACCTCTTAGTATACTTCTACATCATAAGTTTCTAAAGTATTATATGGGGATTTTCAGTCTTCTCCATGAATTAGATTGTTTAACAACCTCAAGATTTTATCATCGATGGCATCTGAATCTAAAATTTAATTTAGATTTAATTTAAGTTTAGATTAAATTTTAGATGCAGGGTTGGTAGCAGATAAAGTTCTAAACTTTTGAAGAACTGTCAAACTTGTCAAGGGTATCCTAGGAAAATCATAAGATTCTATCTGCACTTTTCCAGCTACTTTGTGGCAACGCTTTATTTTCTAAAAAGTAATCAAATAGCATGTAATTATGAACATTGCATATAATAACTATCACTGAAGTACTCCATAATTATAATAAATTGTTTTTATTTAGTCTATATCTGTTCTCATGACCTTTTTTTTAAATAAATGTGTACCCCTGAAAATGCTTAGTAATTGTGCAGTAGAAAGCAACTGATCATTCTTAATTAAGTTTCAAATATATTGCTTCACACAGCTGCACATGCATGTGCACTAGCCTAATTGTTAGTTGCACCTGCTCAAAGTTAGAAATATTTTATAGAGCTCATAGCAAGAATGGCATTTTCAAGTGTTAATCTGTTGAATGTAAATCTAGACTTTCTTTCAATAGTTTATGACACACACTTGGTGCCACATAGGAGTCTAATGTACAAAAATGTAGGTGATTTTGAGTTTCCTTACTTGAAAACAATCTGTCTTTTCAATCTAAAATAAGTTATGTTCTATATTATAACTGAGTGATTTTTCACTGAGAAGTATCAGAGTAATTTTTTCAAACCAACAAAAAAAGCCAAACGTTCATAAGCTGCTGAAAGTTGTAAATAGTAAATAAGATGTCAAATGGTTCTTGTCCTATATTACTACATTCACCACTGAAAATGCAGTGATGATTTTTTTTTTTTTTTACTATCTGAAATCTTCAGTTTCTGAGCATTAAGGACAGCAATGATAAAAAGAAAATTACCTTATCCAGAT
>NW_012144968.1:403423-404564 GCF_000956105.1 Propithecus coquereli
TGCACATATAAGAATAACATCTATTGGATGTCGGGCAGGAGGGAGAGGGGAGGGGGACCGGGGGGGAGGAGGGGACGGGTATATGCATACACAAAGAGTGCAATATGCACCATCTGAGGGATGGGCACACTTGAAACTCAGACTTGGCGAGGGGGCGGGGCAAGGGCAACATACGTAACCTAAACATCTGTACCCCCGTAATATGCTGAAATAAAAAAAAAAGGCATATCTGTGGGACACCAAAATTCACTTTTCATTTCTTTTTTTTTATGGACTCAATTACAGTGTTAAATTTCACTTTTCAAATCACTATATTATACTCCTTTATTGATATTTTACTATACTTCTCCATCATTCTTTTGAAATTCTATACAAAAGTGATGACAAAAATATTTAGAAGAATGATTACACATTTTTGTTATCTCTAAACTAAATTCACATTACATCCTTTAGATACAATATAGGCAATGCCTGGCTTGTGAAAAGGTACCCTAGTTAGGGATACAATTCCATTCCTTAATGTGGCTGTGTACTTCCTGTTTCATTTTCTATTATTCTTGGAACTGAGTGCCTTACTGGAAGAAACTGAAGAGAAAATCCCACTGTTCCATAGAAGTACATTAAGGAGAAAGATTTCTCCAATTGGAAAGCTGATTGCATTTTCATTTAGAAGTAAGATCATAAACCATTTAGTGGAGCTAAGGGCTTTTGTTGACTGGTCTGATGACATAACTATTGTGAATTACCTTGTTTCTGTGCAGAAAATGTGCTACATATTCCACACCTCCATCTGGCTCACCTTGGCATGCTGCTTTAAAGTAGTTTTCAAGGTTGTTTCACACCTATTATCTCATTTATCTCTCAGAACAACTCACGGAATGCAGTAGGTACACTAAGCCAGTCTCAGACTGCTAACATTCAGTCACTTCAGCTACAACAAAAGCTCAAGACTGGCTTTGCAACACCACTGAACAGTTACACTGAGTTTTACTCAGTCCCCATTCGTTATAGTTTAAAAACATAATGGCAACAATTATCTTTACAATCACGAGACCAACAGTTTTAGTTTATTGAATATTTTATACAAAGGTGGATTTTTTTTCTTATTTGGATAACAATAGCTATTAGGAAAATAACAGTA
>NW_012144968.1:404614-405163 GCF_000956105.1 Propithecus coquereli
CAAAGAGTGCAATGCGCACCATCTGAGGGATGGACACACTTGAAACTCAGACTTGGCGAGGGGGCGGGGCAAGGGCAACATACGTAGCCTAAACATCTGTACCCCCATAATATGCTGAAATAAAAAAAAAGGTATATCTGTGGGACACCAAAATTCACTTTTCTTTTCATTTCTTTTTTTTATGGACTCAATTACAGTGTTAAATTTCACTTTTCAAATCACTATATTATACTCCTTTATTGATATTTTACTATACTTCTCCATCATTGTTTTGAAATTCTATACAAAAGTGATGACAAAAATATTTAGAAGAATGATCACACATTTTTGTTATCTCTAAACTAAATTCACATTACATCCTTTAGATACAATATAGGCAATGCCTAGCTTGTGAAAAGGTACCCTAGTTAGGGATACAATTCCATTCCTTAATGTGGCTGTGTACTTCCTGTTCCATTTTCTATTATTCTTGGAACTGAGTGCCTTACTGGAAGAAACTGAAGAGAAAATCCCACTGTTCCATAGAAGTACATTAAGGAGAAAGATTTC
>NW_012144968.1:405213-407952 GCF_000956105.1 Propithecus coquereli
GCCGGCTCCGGGGGCGGTAGAAGCGCGCGCGGGCCGCTGCCCGCCTCCCTGCGCAGCCCGCGGCTCCTCTGCGCCCTGCGTTGCGGGGCCCGGCGGGCGGGGGCGGGGATCGGGGCGCGGGCCGGGCGGGGGCGTCCGGGCTCCGCGGCGGCCGCTGCTGCGCGCAGTGATGCCGGGTCCGTGCCGCGTCCCAGCAGCGGCGCGGCCCCTCCCCTTGCCCAGATGTGTTAATCCTCCTCCTGCAACAAATCCTTCAACTGCTCCCCGCCGCCCCCTCCCAAGGGGCCAACTTCTCCGCGGTCGGCTGGGGCCGCTGCCCGGGCGGCGGCCGGCGGCAGTGTCTAGACGGGAAGGAGCGGCCCGAGAGCGGCGGCTGCGGCTGTGGGAACCACGGGGCCTCGGGGCTGGGAGTCCTGGCGGCATGTCCGTGGCTTGCTGGGCTGGTGTCGGTCCTGCTCCCGCAGCCGGGCCAAGAGCACTGTGCGGGAGCGAACTGCGTGTGTGCGCGCGCGCTTGGGGAGAAGGGACGAAGAGGAGGCTTAGGGAAGAGGGGGTGATAAATAGGGGTGCAGCCGAGGCATAGCGGCTGTCCGGAAAGCTCGAGTGGTGGAGAGGCCGGAGGAAGTGAGGAGAAGGGGTGCCGGCGGCCTCCGACGCACTGCCCGCCGCCTGGCACCCGGCCTCCGAGTCTGAAGGGCCGGGACACGGGAGCTACGGAGCAGACCCCGCCTGGGGGAAGGCACCGAGTTGCTGCTGGAGTTGGGAAATTTGGGAACCGGAGGGACTAGGGATGCAATGAGTTGCTGTTGCTGCTTCAAAATGTTTGTTTTCACTCAAAAAATTAAAGGATTAGAGACAATTTTAACACTCAATTACTTCAGCTTCACGTACCTTCCCGCTTGGTATTCGTGGTGGTTACGTTCCAGCCCTCGCTCCCGAGCGCCGGCCTGAAGCTGTGGAGCGGCTGCTACCTGCACAGAGACGTGCTTCGGAGCCCGCTGCTGCCACCTGCGGGCGGAAAGCTGAAGGGCGAGACTTACTGGCCGGGTGGCCGCCCCCGGGGCGTGGGTATTCTGGATCCAAGGGCCAGGTTTCTTCTACAGCCCTGGGCAGCTAGTGAAACCATTCCTAACTTTGCCAAGAAGTGAAGTTGTGAAAAGATCCACTGGGAAACTGAGTCATTGGGATGAAGTGCCGTGAGTGATAGGAGAACAATTTAGGGAGACAAATAGCCAAGCATCTCCCCAGCACCCCTTTTAAAAGATTGGAACTGATGAAACCACATCAAGCAAAGAGCTTTCTGTTACAAAGGGAATTTGGCCCCACTGAGAAAATGGCATTTGTGTAGGATAAAGTTATGCTGGGAACCACAAATAAGGATTCTAAATGATTTCTTCCTTCGAATAAATATTATGAAGTATCAGAACGACTAAATAGAAGGAAATTGAATAGCGCATAGGGACTCTTCTCTAGAAGCCTGAAACTGAATGTTTAGAAATAATTTGTCAATCCTAGAGAGCCGAAAAGGGATTTGATTTGTTAAATTTATGGAAGGCAGATATTTTATTACTGTAATGAGAATGTCTGCTTTAATCGCCCCATTTGTAAAGGGACTTTTCTTCTGAAAAGTGCCTTTCAATGTTTAATGAAATTCCAAGAGTGGGATATGTGATCTCACCCACTTCAGGGGCTGCCAGGTATTAGCTGCTCCGCAACTTTTGGTGAAACTGAAGCCAGAGTATATAGTGCTAAATGTTTCTTTTAGTTGTCGTTGCATTGCCAAACAAACAAAAAAAGTTGTAAGTTAATGCTGAATATTGAAGAGGCTACTGCCAGATTGTCAAAAGCATTCTATTACCTCTTTAAATTTATCATAGCAACAGCACATTTATGTGGATCCATGCATAATCCTGCAATGGTTTCCCTGCAACCAGCAACAGCCTGAGTAGTCTTTAGGCTGTACAGCTATAAGGAAAGAATAATGCTATCTGTAGCTGACTCTAGCAGTGTCCCTCTCACAGTCCTTGGACTGATACCCACCTTCTTTTGTAAGCAGTGGGACTGTTTCCTAGCCACAGGGGGTGCTTGGCTGGACATAGATATCCTCACCCAATGAGTGTTGGTGGATAAATACCCAAGCTTCTTCAACCCACAAATGGAAAACCCTAAGACATGCTCTAATCTACACCAATAATGTCCCCACCGGGACTGAACACTAGTTGCTCATGGTGGCTAACCCACTCATGCATGCAATTCTGAATTGTCTTCCTTCCCTTCTGTGCCTCATTTTCCTACTCCTTTACCAGCGCTTCCTAGGATCACCTGTGAAATAAACCACTCCACTCAGGTCCTGTGTCAGGCCCTGCCTCTTAAGAAACCCAATCTCCGGCAATCTTCAAAGGCTTTTATTCCTGATCTGACATCATTGGCACAGTTTTCACAGAAGAGTGAACCACAAACTTTTAATGTTGAGCATTTACTGTGTGCCTTCTGTGCTAAACCCACATCATCTCATTCTTTACAGGAAACCTGTGAGTTAGCACAATGCTCATTTTAAAGATGTATAATGGAAATGTATAATCGAGAAATCAAGTATTTTGATCACAGGCACACATGTTCTTGGTAGCAGAATTGGAGTTTGAAGGCACATCTGAATGAGATATCACTTATCTCCACTGAGACTGGCCTTTATCAAAAAGTCCCAAAACAATAAATGTTGGCATGGATGCGTAGAGATAG
>NW_012144968.1:408002-409814 GCF_000956105.1 Propithecus coquereli
TGAGACAATATACAACAAAATGCACTGCTTCAGCTAAATATTAAACAAGAAAACACAACAAACACTCATGGGCTTCACGACAACTGATAAGCAATGAAGAACACTTAAGGAATTCTTCTAACAGTTTCAATAGCAAATCCTTGCTCTTTTCAACACTTTACTGATTGGACTCTCAAAAATCTCCTTCAGTCTTGTAGTCCCTTCAGCCTTTATGAACAATTGTTGGAAATGTGGGTGACTAGTAAGATTACACTTTCTAAGGAAAGCTATTTGGTGGCAAGAGTGAGCAAGTACCTCCTACCTCAAATTAGCCACTAACAATGGTATATTTTTCGCCTCTAAACTCTCTCCTCGGCCCCTCCTTTATTGCCCTTAGAGAATTGAAATTCAGAAACATGACATTTTCCATTATTTGTTCCTTGCTTCTTTGCAACTGTACAGCATTTCTCAAAAAGTACATATAATTCTCCGTCCTATGGGATCAGACAACAGAATCTATTTCAGGAGCAATAACATACATAATGTAAGACAGAACATTTTTCCTTGGAATTGTCTATAATAATAGTGATTTAAAGGTTACTGGTTCAGTACATGGCAATGGTGTTGCTGAGTTCATCTAAGTATTTCCCTTCAATCTACATACTTTTAAAACTCAATGTGGCTTCTAGATCTGACTGCCGTAAAGTATATCATCTGCCCTATACAGTGGCTTTTAGAGCACTATACTTATTAGACAATATATTCCTAGAAAAATAGCACATGTCCATGAAGAAACAAAGATACTGCAAAATTAGTATATAGAAGAAAAGTGCAAAATTCCACATTTCTCTGTTTAACACCTGTATAGTAAATTGTATGTGACAATCACGTTGTTACACTAACAGGAATGCAAAGCATAAAGGAACAAGGACTACATCTTGCTTTGCTTAAAGAAATTAAAGACAACAAGTTTAACCCGCACCTGCCAAACTGTCCTCAGAGGGATAGAAATAGGTGGGGGGCGGAAAGGCTCACCTCTCCCGTACCCTAGAGTGCGTTTCCCTGAAATCATTTTAAATATAGGCAATATATCTGTCACCTTCTCTTTTATTTTTTTTCATCTATTCTAGTCAATGGCAGACCCTTTACTGCACTCCCCTGCCCACTATCTCAAAGACACGTTACAGAATAAAAGGACCCAAGTGTCACTTACCAGTTGCATGCCACAGATAAAGATAAGCGTGCACCTGCCACTGCAATAACCCATGGTTTCCGAGACCCCTGCCACAGCCAGACTGTCCCACGTCGGCCACCGTCGAGCCCCCACTTTATCCAATCAGATCGCGGGGAAGGACAGGCAAACCTGCCGAGGGCTCGGGGGCTCCGGGCTGCCGCTGCCAGCGTCCTGGGAAGTGACAGGCATTAGGACCTGCTGGCGCGGCGGCGGCGGCGGCAGCTCCAGCCGCGCCCGCCACACATACCTTCACTCGCTTGGTGCACACGCCGCGCCGCGAGCAGCGCCGCCTGCGGAGACGCGCCCAGGGCCCGCAGGGGCAGCAGCGCCAGCCTCGCAGCGCCGCCGCGCCCTCGGGCATCTGGCCCCCGAAGTTTCGCCCCCGCCGCTCCCGCGCCGGCCCGCCTCACGCCCCCCAGCGCGGCCGCCGCCCGACGCGCGCTCGCCCCGCGCTCTCCGCGCGCCGGCTCCGGGGGCGGTAGAAGCGCGCGCGGGCCGCTGCCTGCCTCCCTGCGCAGCCCGCGGCTCCTCTGCGCCCTGCGTTGCGGGGCCCGGCGGGCGGGGGCGGGGATCGGGGCGCGGGCCGGGCGGGGGCGTCC
>NW_012144968.1:420664-421089 GCF_000956105.1 Propithecus coquereli
TATCTTCTGATTTTCTACACATTCTGAGGCCAAATAATGTAATTTTATATTAAGTAAAACATAGTATTTAAGTAAATACGACACTTCCAAAAAAAGAAGTAAAAATCCAGATTTTTTAGACAAACTAGGTAGTACTGTTTATTTTAGAAAAGTATTGCTACAGAGGTCCTCTAAATAATGAAGTCTTTATTGTACTCTAGTGTCAACCTTGTATTTTCTTTATATGATTCACTTCTTTCTTTCTTTCTTTTTGATTGTTATTTATTGATTGCTTAGTGGGTTTTAAGCACTGTACTAATCACTTTGCACAGATTTTTGTACTTTCTTATAATGGCACTTGAAATAGATACCAGTATCCCATTCTACAAGTTATGAAACTAAGACTTAAAGAGATGAAGCAATTTGCAGAAGATCAAGGAGTTAGA
>NW_012144968.1:421139-421534 GCF_000956105.1 Propithecus coquereli
CAAATATTTGGGTTTTTTTCTTCTTTTTGAGGGAAAGGTGTGTCTTCTTTAGTGGGACACTGAATTTAAATTGTCCTTTTTAAATCTGGAGGTGGTTGAGGGAGGAAGGCATTCGGGTTTACCTTCTGTTGCTGTGAGCTGGAGTATAGCACCATGATTACTTTTGTAAATCTGTTCATCGCCTGTCCTAGGACTGACCAGTAAAGACACCATGATTCTTAAATGCTTCCAGGGGGCTTTTCCCTGGCATTTTGTGGTAAATATGGGTGCCTCTTTGATGCCTCCTTATAATGGCCTTGGGGAGGGAGGTATAGCCAATGATCCCACCTTTCCAAAGTAGTTTTGGCTTTATATATGCTTTTTTGGCAAAACCACGTAGGCATCAACTTGCAGTC
>NW_012144968.1:421584-423144 GCF_000956105.1 Propithecus coquereli
AGGTGGCTGAGGGAGGAAGGCATTCGGGTTTACCTTCTGTTGCTGTGAGCTGGAGTATAGCGCCATGATTACTTTTGTAAATCTGTTCATTGCCTGTCCTAGGACTGACCAGTAAAGACACCATGATTCTTAAATGTTTCCAGGGGGCTTTTCCCTGGCATTTTGTGGTAAATATGGGTGCCTCTTTGATGCGTCTTTATAATGGTCTTGAGGAGGGAGGTATAGCCAATGATCCCACCTTTCCAAAGTAGTTTTGGCTTTATATATGCTTTTTTGGCAAAACCACGTAGGCATCAACTTGCAGTCACAGTAAAATTCTCAGTAGTCATAATGCTGTTCAGCCCAATAACCACCTCCCTGACATCACAACCTTACAATTGTGAGTCTCCAGCCAGCATCATTGGCTTGACTGAGATTTCTCCACATGGCCATAGGAAATCTCTAGATAGTGTCCACACATGACTTAGGAGTCCGGAAGGCACAGGAAAACTGCGTCCATGCTTTTACTCTGTCAACTGCATCACCTCGCCAATTTTATTCTGATGCTGCTGCCCCATGTGAGAGATTTGGGGGAGGAAATGTGGCAAAAAAAAAAAACAAAAAAAAAACATTCTCCTTTAGACTCTACATTAAATCTATACCCACCGTGTAAAGATTTCATCCTAAACCAGAGCAGGGTGAGAAGAAACCATTAAACACCTTCCCATTTATCTGCTACTTCTACTTCAGCTCCTTATGTACTTTCCACCATCCCTCCAGTGGCTGAAAGTGATGACTTTCCCTCTCTTCTCTCTGCCTGGTCAGGACCCTCCTCTAAAGGCTATCCTCATTCTTCCAAGAGAAAGAGCAGCCAGAGAAACAGAACAAAAATGTTATACCTGTTAACAGCTACAAGTTGAGTAAAACACAGATACCACTTTTAGGGACTAACATTTGGAAGTTGGGGGAGAGATTCTAAATTATAATACCATAATGAAAAAGAAAATTAAGGTTACAGACTGCTGAAGGTTACAACAGTCCTGAGCAGGTATTATTGCCACCTGAGTGAATCAAGGACAGAGTATTTAAGCTGGTTCACGTTGGAAACTAGAAAAATCACAGATCTAAACTCAGCAAGGTCAGTTTAGCTGCAACACAGGGGCCTGGGGGAAAATAGAGGGCAATGCTGTTGAAATGGAAGATCTGAATGTTAGTCTGAAGAGTTTGGACTTTTATCGCTTAAGCAACAAGGAGCCATTTACAGTTCTTGAGTAGAGTAATGACAAGAGTCATACCCCAGAAAGATGCATCTAGCTTCTGTACATAAGTATGTTGGAAACAAGGGACTGGAGATATAGAAAGTGACCAAAAACTAGAGCCAGAAATTATTGCTCTATATTGTATGCTAAGTCCAAGCCATCTAGATGTATATTTTTAATCTGAAGTATCAGATAAATCTATTTTTCTCTCTGTATTTCAACCCTTTGCTAATCTAAATGTATGTGATGGATTTAATGTTCTAGAGATCCTTTGGTGAATATTTTAATACTTGATTTCTAAGAATAAAAGAAAACTTTTCCT
>NW_012144968.1:423194-423848 GCF_000956105.1 Propithecus coquereli
AGCAGGTAGACCTCTTGTTTCCCACTTTCTTCACATTAGCTATTATATTATGATAAGTGTTAGTATCATGTATGCCCAGAGTGAGGTAATTCACCAGCCTGCAATAATTCAGGGCAGCAAGGGAGGCAAGTTCAAAGAGCAAAGAGGATTATTCAAAATCTGCTTATTCCTGATCAACCTAATGGGGATCACAGAAGTTATTGATGAGACTCACATTGGGAGTTGATCACAAGGCTAAAAAGAGAAAGAGATGTGAAGGCATGAGAAGATTTATTTAATAAAACCCATCTGACAGAGAAAGTCGAGGAGGTATTAACGAGGAGTTGCAGGGCACTGGTAACTCTATGAAATTAGGAGATTGTCACTGGATCATGAAAAAAAATTCTAGAGAACAATCGCTTGTTTAAGAACACAGTGAATCTCGTTCTTAGTGTTCTAGGTTCTAGGGATGATCACACTGTTTAAAGTCAAGTGGATTAACATGGCCACTTAGTTGAGAAAATGGTAAGAAAGAGCAAGGTCAGCATGATGATATCAATCCCTTCCCCAGGGATAAAAGTGAGGTAATGTGCCACAGCCTCCTCTCAGCAAACTCCTGTCTACTCCCTAGAACTTATATGGACCTGATTTCTTTATTAACCATCCACTGTGATG
>NW_012144968.1:423898-425396 GCF_000956105.1 Propithecus coquereli
GAATCAGAACAGGGCTTAGAGTACAATTCTGTGATTCTAGCACAGAGCTTCTAGGAAACAATGCAAATGCCAAGCAGGGCAATATGTGGAACATGGGCTCTGGAGTCAACCAGCTCTGCATTCAATATGTCCCTTTGCTGTTTGTAATGTATGTAATTTTGGACATCTCACTTAGCTTTTACAACCTGTGTGACTTCATCTATAGTATGTGGACAATAGCAAAGTACATACAATATATGATTGGCACTTTTTGCTAAGCCTGTATCAACACTAAGTAATGTTGATTCAGTTGCTTCAGCGTTATTCCTTCAGCGTTATGTTTTGGTCTATAAAGTTGTAGGTGAGTGTTTGTGTTTTATTCTCCAAACCATTATCATAGACTTGGTGAAAGCATGCATAAGAAGATGACCAGCAAGGGTTAGGAAACAAAAAAGAAAACAAAAAGTCATGTACTCAGTAATATATGATTGCTGGAAAAATTAAATGAAATAATGTGAAAAGTTATACAATGTTAGGGTAGTAATCATTTATTTGCATTATATTATTGGGCATTATAAAATTAATTATAGAACAATACATATTTCCCTTTAAAATTTGTGAATCCTGATTTACTCTCTTACCTTCTCATTCTTTGCATTCTAATACCAAGCCTATTACTATTACCAACAATTGATAGTGAGTTCAGTCTGCTTGACCCTCATATGCAAGTTTATGTCTAAGATGTCAGAGGCCAGAGGACCGTTTTTTTAACTGATGAAGCCTATACAATAAACACTCTGTCTGAGAACCCATCAAGCTGACACTTAACCTACTACTTGCAAGCATCCTATCCATACCCACCATGATATTAGCTATAAGCAGATAAACATAGCCATATATCCTACAAAGATTGTTCCAGTATTACTAACAGTCCACGGGGAAGGTCAGATTCAAACCAGCCTCCACCACAGACTGTAGACTGAAGGCACACTAGTGACATTTTTCTGAACTCACACAAGCACGCAGAGTACTTTCTGGTAGGATTTGCACTACCAAAAAGGTGCTGGTCTTATGTCCATGGTTCTAAGTAACACAAAAAGTCACTGCATCATTCATACTTTCATTGCTTCAGTACCCAAACCTGGATCCAGAAAAACGGGCAGCCTAGATTAGAGATTTTAGCATTTTTACTTCAACTCCTGGAATTTTTTTCCCTGACATAATTGGTAGTTAACACTTTTCTTAACTAAGTGCCATGTTAATTCACTTGACTTTAAACAGTGTGATCATCCCTAGAGCCTGGAACACCAAGAACTAGATTCATTGTGTACTTAAACAAGTGATTCTTCTCTAGAATTTTTTTCATGATCTAGTAACAACAGAAATTTCAGGGTCTTTAATCTAGCACTTAATTGGCCACCATTAGCAGGTAGACCTCTTGTTTCCCACTTTCTTCACATTAGCTATTATATTATGATAAGTGTTAGTATCATGTATGCCCAGAGTGAGGTAATTCACC
>NW_012144968.1:425446-426344 GCF_000956105.1 Propithecus coquereli
GCATTAACTTGAATATTTTTAACATTTCAATCATATTTAATATGGGACACTCTAATTATGTTAATACAATTATTTTACAAATGTAAGAAACTTACTTATTATTTTAGTAAATTATCTCAAAAGGACATGCAATTTTAGGAATGAAAACATTAGTCAGAAATTAGAAATTAGAAAATATTTTCATCTCTTTCTTTTTCTCTGATTTCTGCTGACATTTTTTAACAAGGAGAATTGAGAAATAGTGTAAAGATAAGCCTAGTGTTTCAATTACAATTGCTGTGTAGCAACCCACTCCAGACAGTGGCAATAAATGATGATTTTAGTATTTTCACAGATTTTGTGGGTAAGGAATTTGGAGAGGGCACAATGGAGAAAGTTTGTCTCTGCTTCACAGCATCTGGGACTTCAGCTGGGAAGACTCCAAGCCTGTAGGGGGCTCCCTGGGCAGGGGCCAGGAGCATATGAAGATTCATTCACTCACATGTCGGACACATGAGCTAGACGGCCATGAAGACCAGAACTGCTGAGCAGAGCACCTACATGTGGCCTTTCCTTGCACCTTGGCTTCCTCAGGGTAGGCAGACTTTTTACATGGCAGCTGAGGCTTCCAAGCACAAGGTTCCAGAAAACAAGGTAGAAGCTGCACCAGCTTCAAATTCTTACACAACTGCACTTCCACCATTTTGTATGGGTTATAAGGAAGTCACAAGCCCACTCTGTTTGAAGGGGGAAGACCTCAAGTCTTACCTACTATTGGGAAAAATATCAAAGAAATTGAAGGCCATGCTTTAAAACCTGTTTTAACTGCTGAATCATACTTAAAGGGAGTTTACTGTTTTGAAAATTAAAATAAGTAAAAATTAAAATTTAGGCATTAATGTTAAAATAAATTGCATTA
>NW_012144968.1:437961-438675 GCF_000956105.1 Propithecus coquereli
TATATTCTTTAAAAATTACAGTGTTAGTCATAAGCTGGGGGGTATTTCCTCATCACTCCTGACATTTCTGTCCATTAGTACTAGTTCCACGATTATATCATTGCTGCCTTTCTCTGCACTCTCATTCTCTTCTCTGCATCGGATAAGAAGGGGCTTAATCTGAGTGGTAAATTCAAAAGAAGAACCTAGGCCTATTCAGCCCAGCCCTTCCACACTCTGTCTAGGGAGCCAGCATCACCACATGTAGCACATCATAAGTTTTACAAAGACATAGCCATGTATGGTGAAGCTATGATTATTAGCCATGCCTAATAATCTTGTTAATTAAGACTATCTAATTTTCATATTAACACTATCATTTTCCTGCACATATATTCTCCAATATCAACTTTATTAATAATGAAGGTGTTGTGTTGGCTTTAATCTGCTTTACCTATTGTATTATTTTTCAATTGGCACTTTTCGCTAAGCCTGTATCAACACTAAGCAATGTTGATTCAGTTGCTTTTTCCTTCAGCATTATGTTTTGGTCTATAAAGTTGTAAGTGAGTGCTTATGTTTTATTCTCCAAACTATTATCATAGACTTGGTGAAAGTATGCATATGAAGATGACCAGCAAAGCTTAGGAAACAAAAAAGAGAACAAAAAGTCATGTACTCAGTAAATATTTGGAGCATCCACCAGAAATATCCTGGATGCTAAGAATATAGTAG
>NW_012144968.1:440694-441255 GCF_000956105.1 Propithecus coquereli
TTATCAGCATATAGTTAGTATTTTAGAAATGGAAATAATAAGATCACTTGTAGAGCTAGTAGAGAGAAATGAAGAGGGGCTTCAGGGTGGACCTTAATAATGCCAACATTTGGGGGTTGAGTATTTCAGAGAGAGAGGAGCAGCTTACAAAGCTTGAAATAGGAGAAAGATGGAAGAAGATGGCATTATAGAAAGCAGAACAAGAGAAATTTTCAGTGAAAAGGGGGTAGTCAATTCTGTTTCATGTTATTGAGAGGTCCAGTAAAAAGAAAACTAGCAGAGTCCATTAGACTTAGTATCCTGGAGGTTGTTGGTGACCTTGACAAAATCAGTTTTGGTGGCGTGATGGGAGCATTAGACAAGAACACACACACACACACACACACACACACACGCATGTGCGTGCACAATTTTAATGTCCTCTGGTATATAAACACTGTATCCAGGATGTTCCATTGTTTGGGAGGCCTAATATTTCTGTGTCCATTGTTTAATTCGGTAGCTCTGAAGTGCCTTAATTTAAAATGGACTTCTGTGAGGAAGTAGTAACCTATGTCAGCA
>NW_012144968.1:441374-442028 GCF_000956105.1 Propithecus coquereli
AGCAGGTAGACCTCTTGTTTCCCACTTTCTTCACATTAGCTATTATATTATGATAAGTGTTAGTATCATGTATGCCCAGAGTGAGGTAATTCACCGGCCTGCAATAATTCAGGGCAGCAAGGGAGGCAAATTCAAAGAACAAAGAGGATTATTCAAAATCTGCTTATTCCTGATCAACCTAATGGGGATCACAGAAGTTATTGATGAGACTCACATTGGGAGTTGACCACAAGGCTAAAAAGAGAAAGAGATGTGAAGGCATGAGAAGATTTATTTAATAAAAACCATCTGACAGAGAAAGTCGAGGAGGTATTAACGAGGGGTTGCAGGGCACTGGTCACTCTATGAAATTAGGAGATTGTCACTGGATCATGAAAAAAAATTCTAGAGAACAATCGCTTGTTTAAGAACACAGTGAATCTTGTTCTTAGTGTTCTAGGTTCTAGGGATGATCACACTGTTTAAAGTCAAGTGGATTAACACGGCCACTTAGTTGAGAAAATGGTAAGAAAGAGCAAGGTCAGCATGATGGTATCAATCCCTTCCCCAGGGATAAAACTGAGGTAATGTGCCACAGCCTCCTCTCAGCAAACTCCTGTCTACTCCCTAGAACTTATATGGACCTGATTTCTTTATTAACCATCCACTGTGATG
>NW_012144968.1:442078-442422 GCF_000956105.1 Propithecus coquereli
ATTCAGTGCTACTCTTTGAACATTGAAGGAACACTCCAAATGCTTTTTGAATTCTATCTCATCTTCCTTGTCCGTATTATTCCAGTGTTAAAAAATAAATGGAAATTTGAGAACAGATTACCCTGATGCTTCATTACACAGCTGTTCCTAACTTTGGGGGAATGGCTGTATTTCTCTTCAGTATGAGTAGTTCCCTTAACCCATCTGAGCTATAACATTCAGGACTTTCACACAAGGATTTGTTTAAAAATGTTTTACTACATTTTTAGCTAGAATAACAACAATTTTTAAACATGCACTCAACCCTTTGTCATCTGTGGGTTCCACATCCATGGATTCAACCA
>NW_012144968.1:442472-442795 GCF_000956105.1 Propithecus coquereli
TAAATAATTTATTTCTTATATTGCTGAAGATTTTCCACAATAATTGGCTGAATTTAAGACTATAAAAATTAGCATGCTCTTTAAAACCACCAGTGAAGACTGAATTACTGAGAATCTCATACGCAGATAATTTCAGAATTACTCTAAGGACAAAGTTAGCTTTTGTATACATTATGAAATCTTGTCTTCCTTAATCAAACCATTCTTAAATATTTAAATTCTGGATTTATTAAAAATAATTGCTGATTTATCCATAAAACAAGTCCTAAAATTTTAGAGTATATCTAAGTTAAATGAATTTTTATAGTATGCATTATGGAATA
>NW_012144968.1:442845-443286 GCF_000956105.1 Propithecus coquereli
TGATTTCTTTATTAACCATCCACTGTGATGTTTTGCATAGGTATAATATTAATTATAGGTGCTAAAAATCTTTGAACACTAAAGAAACATAAAATCCCAAAGATGTTATAGAGTAACTTTGTTTTCAACTTGAAAAAAGGTGGTACATCAATGTAAGTTCACACTGAGCTCAAAACATTTCTACATGTTCAATATATTGTGCTATGTTTAGAGGACAGAAAATTGAAGCTAGACCTTCTTTTAGTAATGACCGTTTTAAAGTCTGTTTATCACACTAGGGAAATAATGCAGAGCTCCCGAATTTAGTCATAATGCGCATTTTTCAATAAAAATGGATAATTTCTCCATTTCAGCTTCCATCTAAGGGCCTATAGAACTAAAACGTTGGCTTAAAATACATTTCAAATGTTAGTCTTATTATGGTAATTGCCAAGGATCATA
>NW_012144968.1:454531-456151 GCF_000956105.1 Propithecus coquereli
AAAGGACATGATTCTGGAGTCAGAAAACCTAGTTGGAAATCCTGACTCCAGCATTTCTTTGGCCATGGGCCACTCACTATCTTCTCTTAGACTTAGAGTACTCTCGTTTGAAATGGAAGAGGGTAATACTATCTACCTCATGGGGGGGGTCATGAGGATCGTATGTTATCTGACAGGTTTGTGGCACATAGTAAGTGCATAATACTCCAAGCTATGATTTTTAATTAAATTTGTGTTATTTACTTTATGTTATTTACTTCTGATCTATATCTCTGCTTTCTGAACTAAAATTAAGACAATATATAGTTCATCATTTTTCCCTCCTTTCTACCATTTTTAAAGTAGAAAACTTTGCAGTTTTTACACTTTTTTCCTTAATCCTCTTCCTACTTCAAGGAAGTACCAGTTAAATAGTACACTATCTGTGAAGTATGATATTTAATACCATAATCTAGTTATTGTCTTGATGCTTACAAATATAAGACATAAAAAATCAAAATATAAATTTAAAAATACACATCATAACATAATAAAAATACACCTACAAAAATTTTGCACACTTCATTTCCAAGCCCGAGAGAAACTTTATGTTTAGTTAACTATCTTAAGAATCATAGAATAATTTCGATTCATTTATTCAACAAAGATATATTAAGAAGCTACATATACCAGGTATAGTTTTTGGCACAATGATTCCATAGTAAACAAAATGTCCAAGATCAGTTCTTTGGTGGATTTTACATTCTAGGTAGGAGAAATAGACAATAAATAATGAATAAGTAAGTAACCAGAGAAGAAATTAAATAAATAAATGTACGTCAAGTGGCAATAGGCATTAGGAAGAGAAATAAATCAGGATAAGGGAGATAGAGAGTGATGAGGTATTATTTTACATAAGGTGGTCAGGAAAGGCATCTCTTATAAAAGAACATTTAAAAAGACTTCAGAAGTTTTAAGAAAGAATATTTCAGGCAGAAAGGCAGCAAGAGCAAAAGGCCAGAAGGGGAAATAGACTTGGGGTGTGTAAAAAATTCCACAGCTAGAGCAGAGTGAATGAGGAGGAGAGTGTTTGAAGACGAGTTCAGATAAATAGTGGGGTGCTAGATCATGTAAGGCTCTGAGGCTCTGTAAGCTGTAGTGATACATTTTAGTTTTATTCTTATCCAAATATAAAGAGACATTTTAGAATTTGATCTGAAAAGGAACATGATCTTGCTGATATTATAAAAGGTGCCCTCTGGCTTGGGCATGCATAATGGATTACAAAGGAGAAAGGAAGATGCAAGGCCACTTAGGAAGTTTTACAACAATCCAGGCAAGAAGTGATGGTGGTTTGGCCTGGCTGTTCATGGTTGATGTGGGGGAAGATATTCTTATATCATATATGATTCAAAGAAGCTTCTGATGGATTGGATGTGGAGTGTGAGGGATAAGAGGATCAAGGATATCCCAAAATTTTTTTAGCAACTAGAAAAATGGAGATGCCTTTTGTGGAGATGGGGCAGATTTAGGGATAAGCAGGATTTTTTTTTTTTTTCTGGAATGCTGAGAGCAGAGAGGAGAGGAAGGAAAAGTTTCATACTGATTATTTTGAATTTGAGGCATCTTTTAGATATTTGA
>NW_012144968.1:456201-456780 GCF_000956105.1 Propithecus coquereli
CTAGAGTGGAGTGAATGAGGAGGAGAGTGTTTGAAGACGAGTTCAGATAAATAGTGGGGTGCTAGATCATGTAAGGCTCTGAGGCTCTGTAAGCTCTAGTGATACATTTTAGTTTTATTCTTATCCAAATATAAAGAGACGTTTTAGAATTTGATCTGAAAAGGAACATGATCTTGCTGATATTATAAAAGGTGCCCTCTGGCTTGGGCATGCATAATGAATTACAAAGGAGAAAGGAAGATGCAAGGCCAGTTAGGAAGTTTTACAACAATCCAGGCAAGAGGTGATGGTGGCTTGGCCTGGCTGTTCATGGTTGATGTGGGGGAAGATATTCTTATATCATATATGATTCGAAGAAGCTTCTGATGGATTGGATGTGGAATGTGAGGGATAAGAGGATCAAGGATATCCCAAAATTCTTTTAGCAACTAGAAAAATGGAGATGCCTTTTGTGGAGATGGGGCAGATTTAGGGATAAGCAGGATTTTTTTTTTTTCTGGAATGCTGAGAGCAGAGAGGAGAGGAAGGAAAAGTTTCATACTGATTATTTTGAATTTGAGGCATCTTTTAGATATTTGA
>NW_012144968.1:456830-476469 GCF_000956105.1 Propithecus coquereli
CAACCACAGATAGAAAATAATTGAAAAAAAATGATGGATGGTTGTGTCTGTACTGAACATCTATAGACTTTTTTCTTGTCATTATTCTCTAAACAATACAGTATAACAACTATTTAGAGGATTTACAATGTATTAGGTATTTTAAGTAAGTAATCTAGAGATGACAAAAGTATAGTGGAGGATGTGTATAGTTTATATGCAAATATTGCACCATTTCATATAAGGGTTTGAGCATCTGTGGATTTTGGTATCCATGCCGGGGGAGGGGGTCCCGAAACCAATCTACCATGGATATCGAGGGATGACTGTATTATATAACATTGAAAATAAAATAACTTCCAGCTCTCTTTCCTTTATAATCAAGGACAGTATCCTTTATCACCTATTTCAAATTGATGCTATAGTTAGATTACAGGAAGGACCTAATTGAGCTAATAAGATTTTAAGTAGAGAATGTCCAATTAAGGGCAAATATATTACCTTGGATTTCTAAAATAACATAATATTTAGTAGATAACAACTGCTGTTCCCAGCCCTCTGCTCAGAATTATGCGAAATCTCCTAACACGGTAGTAAAGGACATGATTCTGGAGTCAGAAAACCTAGTTGGAAATCCTGACTCCAGCATTTCTTTGGCCATGGGCCACTCACTATCTTCTCTTAGACTTAAAGTACTCGTGTTTGAAATGGAAGAGGGTAATACTATCTACCTCATGGGGGGGTCATGAGGATCGTATGTTATCTGACAGGTTTGTGGCACATAGTAAGTGCATAATACTCCAAGCTATGATTTTTAATTAAATTTATGTTATTTACTTTATGTTATTTACTTCTGATCTATATCTCCACTTTCTGAACTAAAATTAAGACAATATATAGTTCATCATTTTTCCCTCCTTTCTACCATTTTTAAAGTAGAAAACTTTGCAGTTTTTACACTTTTTTCCTTAATCCTCTTCCTACTTCAAGGAAGTACCAGTTAAATAGTACACTATCTGTGAAGTATGATATTTAATACCATAATCTAGTTATTGTCTTGATGCTTACAAATATAAGACATAAAAAATCAAAATATAAATTTAAAAATACACATCATAACATAATAAAAATACACCTACAAAAATTTTGCACACTTCATTTCCAAGCCCGAGAGAAACTTTATGTTTAGTTAACTATCTTAAGAATCATAGAATAATTTCGATTCATTTATTCAACAAAGATATATTAAGAAGCTACATATACCAGGTATAGTTTTTGGCACAATGATTCCATAGTAAACAAAATGTCCAAGATCAGTTCTTTGGTGGATTTTACATTCTAGGTAGGAGAAATAGACAATAAATAATGAATAAGTAAGTAACCAGAGAAGAAATTAAATAAATAAATGTACGTCAAGTGGCAATAGGCATTAGGAAGAGAAATAAATCAGGATAAGGGAGATAGAGAGTGATGAGGTATTATTTTACATAAGGTGGTCAGGAAAGGCATCTCTTATAAAAGAACATTTAAAAAGACTTCAGAAGTTTTAAGAAAGAATATTTCAGGCAGAAAGGCAGCAAGAGCAAAAGGCCAGAAGGGGAAATAGACTTGGGGTGTGTAAAAAATTCCACAGCTAGAGCAGAGTGAATGAGGAGGAGAGTGTTTGAAGACGAGTTCAGATAAATAGTGGGGTGCTAGATCATGTAAGGCTCTGAGGCTCTGTAAGCTGTAGTGATACATTTTAGTTTTATTCTTATCCAAATATAAAGAGACATTTTAGAATTTGATCTGAAAAGGAACATGATCTTGCTGATATTATAAAAGGTGCCCTCTGGCTTGGGCATGCATAATGGATTACAAAGGAGAAAGGAAGATGCAAGGCCACTTAGGAAGTTTTACAACAATCCAGGCAAGAAGTGATGGTGGTTTGGCCTGGCTGTTCATGGTTGATGTGGGGGAAGATATTCTTATATCATATATGATTCGAAGAAGCTTCTGATGGATTGGATGTGGAATGTGAGGGATAAGAGGATCAAGGATATCCCAAAATTTTTTTAGCAACTAGAAAAATGGAGATGCCTTTTGTGGAGATGGGGCAGATTTAGGGATAAGCAGGATTTTTTTTTTTTTTCTGGAATGCTGAGAGCAGAGAGGAGAGGAAGGAAAAGTTTCATACTGATTATTTTGAATTTGAGGCATCTTTTAGATATTTGAGAGGAAATATTGAATAGGCAGTTGAATATTTAAGGTTGAGGTTTAGGGGAGAATTGCAGAAAAGATTTTTAAAATTTGAGGATTATCAGGCTGTTGATGGTATTTAACTCCATGCACTGGAGATCGCCTGGGGACTGAGTATAGATAGAAGAGAGTTTTAAGGGAAGAACTCTGGGGCTTTGCAATAATTAGAGGTCAGGTTGATGAGGAGGAGTAGACAAAAGAAAATGACAGGAGTGAACAGTAAACTAAGAGAAGACTAAGAAGGAGTTTTCTGAAGATTAAGTTAAGAAAAATTTTCAAGAAGGGAGACAATTAGGTGAGTTAAATGATGCTGATGGGTTGAGTACAATGAGTACAAAGAATCGACCAATGGATTTGGCAATACGGAGTTCATCGGTTCTAGGTGACCATGATAAGAAGAATGATAGAAACAAAAGGCTGACAGCAATGAGTTCCATGAGGGAAAATGTAGGGAAAGGATGTGGTCTCAGGAGATAAAACCTGTGAAGAATCAGGGCCTGCCACATCAGAGAAGTTTTTAGGAGTCAAGTAGTCTGGGAGATCCTAAGACATCACTTTCCAAGTAAAAAATTATGGTGTCTTGCAATCCCCACGAATAAGAAGGAAACACAATGCCTGGTAGGCCTCCTGGGTTCTGGAGGCAGCATTGTCCTCATATGAGATTTCTTTTCTAGTCCTATTACCAAGTGACATGAAATGCTGCCAGCTTTGGGTGATGCCCAAACCAGGAAAGTTCTCTGTGGCAGATCCACTCAAGAGTGTGAGCCTCATGTGTGTCATATGTCAATTGGGCCAAATGGCACAGCAGCATCTATGGTTTTAGTGGTATCTACGATGGGAGAAGATACATATAGAGGATATAGAAAGATGCAGTAAAAGAATTCTAATGTAAACACCTAGGAAGTGTTCAGAAAATGGCCCTTTTTGGCCAGGCACAGTGGCTCACATCTGTAATCCTAGTCGAGGTGAGAGGATTACTTGAGGCCAGGACTTTGAGATGAGCCTGAGCAACATAGCAAGACCCCTGTCTCTACCAAAAAATAGAAAAATTATCCAGGCATGGTGGTGTGCTTGTAGTCCCAGATACTCAGGAGGCTGAAGCAGGAGGATCACTTGAGCCCATGAGTTTGAGCTTACAGTGAGCTATGATGACGCCACTGTACTCTAGCCTGGGCAATAGAGCAAACCCTGTCTCAAAAAAACAAAAAAGAAAGTGGCCTTTCTGAAGTTCTGAAGCAAGGCCATGTCATCTACAGAAAATAATGTACATCATTCAAAAAGAGCCCCTGGCTTGCTACTGGGCCCTAACAGGGAGCACTTGCCCATGGGACATCAAGTAACTATGCTAGCAGAACTGCCCATGGTGAGCTGGATATCGTCAGACATACCAACTCACAATGGTAGGCTAGCCCAGCAGTAATGCATTGTAAAACAGAAATGGTACACTCAAAATCAAGAAGAGCAGGGCCCAAAGGCACAAGTAAAATGCATGAGCAGGTAGCCCAGAATCCCTTGTCACTGTCACCCACTGTCACACTGGCACCTGTCACTCAGCTAACATTTATGTCCACATGGAGGATCTCTTAATATCAAATGACAGGAAGAAAATGACTGAGCTTTTTAAAGGATGGGTCCATGTGGTAAATGTCTGCAAGCTGAAGATGAGCTACTGTATAACTCTACTCAGGGGGGCGGCCAGGAGGACAGCAGTCAAGGAAATGCTTCCCAATAAGCAGATCTTTGGATGGTACACTTGGTCATCCCCTTTACAAGAAAAAAGAAGTGGCCCAAGCTTAGAATATATGGACCAATCTCCAGTTCAGGATAGCTTGACTGGAAGGAGAAAGATCTAGAAATTAGGGACAAAGGTCAGGGAAAGAGCATGTGGCTGGACCTCGGGAGTAGTTCCAAAGTATTTCTATCACATATCAAAGCCCTCCAGAGAGCACCCACACTACGACAGGCATTTAAAAATCAGTGGGACAAATGATTCAGCCAGTTGACATTAACCACCCTCTGTCATTAACCTCTCAGTGCTGGCACAATGAGCTCATGAAACATGTAGCCGCAGCAGCAGGAATGAAGGCTATGAATGGGCCTTACAGCATAGGCTTCCTCTCAGCAAGGCTGTCTTAGCTTACTGCTGCTGCCAAATGCCCAATTTGCCAGCAACAGAAACCAATGCTGAGCCCCTGGTATGGCACCCTTTCTGGAAGTCAACTAAACACTTAGGATTAAAGTGAACACTTTGAATATTTTTCTGTATGTAGGGCCTCAGCCAGTACCACTATTTCAAGTTTAGAGAGTGTTTGAGCCTCTTAAATGAAATTCTCTATACCATCATATCAGACTAAAGAACATAATTTAGTGCAAATGAGATGAAGTTGCGGACACATGATCATGGGATCCACTGGCCCTACCACACATTGTACCTTCCTTAAAATTGTGTCAGCCTGGCAGTGATGGAAAAGCTTGTGACAGCACAGCTGAGGTGCTAGCTTGGAGATGAACCTCTGCAAAAATGAGGCCCTATCTTTCAGGATGTAGTGCACACACTAAATCAACCACCATTATATGGTCTATGGCCCCAGTAGGTAAACACTTGTGTCTGAATCGGGGAGACAATAGGTGAAAAGAAATATGGTGGCTCTGTTTATCATCAATCCCAGTAGGGCACTTGGTGAATGTGTTCTTTGCTCACCTGCAAGACTAGCTTCTTCAGGTCTGAATGTCCTGGTTTAGATGACCAGAGAACATAGCAAATAACCCATCAAACTCTCAGCTATGGATACAACTTGGTCACTTTGGGCTCCTTATGCAAAGAAACTCCCAGAAAGCAAGGAAGTGAGTCACCATTCTCACAGGTGTGATTAATCTGTCACTCAGGGATGAGGTAGGGTTTTTCTCATGCAATAGAAGCAGGGAAAAAAATGTTTAGCATTTAAGTGATGCATTGGTATGTCTCTTCGAACTTCTCTGCCCAACTGTGATGAGAATGGACAAATACAGCAGCCACGGCCTGACAAGGGCAGTCAGGAGAGACAATGATCTGGGTTACTAGATAAGCCACTAGATAAGTCACCTAGACCAGCAGAGATACTGGACAGAGGAAATCCAGAATGGTTAGTAGAGAAGAGAAAAGATGACTATCACTTTTGGTCTTCAGACCAGCTCCAGTATGGGGACTATAATTTATCCTACTAATCTTCCTCTTATAAACAACCTCCCCAGCAAAGAAGAAAAACCAGAAACCTGAAGAAACTGTTTCTACATGGAGTGAACTTATACAAACCTATACAAAGTTAGGAATCCAGTTCCCCTAGGGACTAAAGTTTGTGCCTTGCCTTGGTGCAATTGCCCCACCTGGGAAGAAGGACAAGGTTGGGCCCCAGGCCCCCATGTTGGTCCTGCCCCACCTTAATCCTGCCCTGAGCTACTGCCATACCTGGGGGAGGAGGGAATACCCTACGAATCTGCCAAACATAACTTAGGATGCCCCCTGCAAAAGAATGCAGAGGACCCTCTAGCCCATAGACCAAGCAGCATAGGTACTGTAGAGTCCGAAAATTGACCTAGAACAACCCTCATGTATAGTAAGAATCAGGTCATGCAACTCCCAACTGTCCAAAGTGGTTCCATGGTAATGTCTGAGCCACAGAGAGGTCCCAATCTGGGCACTATAAAACAAGACTAAGACCATAACCAATCCCTTTTTTGCCCTTCCTCTTACTCTCCCTTTGCTGTGACAGTGGGTCCGGTTGTCATCTCTGGCGTACATACCACAATCTGTAAACCAATGCCTTGCTCTTGCTCTATAATCCCGTCTCTCCTCAATAAACCTCATGTTCATGCTTGCCTTACTTTAGTGCATCTGATCATTCTTCGGCCATGAGCACACTAAGAACCAACATTTCAGACCCCAAAACCTGACAAAAGCAGCTCAGGAATGCTAAGGAGGGCTGCTCAGATTTCCCTTTCAGGACTTAGACCATCACCCCAACTGCCAGGATTGTTGCTTGCTGACAGGTACAGCAGCATCCCTAGCACAGTCCCTCCCCTGACGTGCTCTCCGATAAAAAGAGCTGCCTCCCCCAAGGTTGTGCCCTTTCCACAAGTCAAGACTCATCTAATGACTGTGTTAGGTAGACAGAAAGGGATTCCAGGTCTCTTAGGGACCAAAGTAGGTGCTGCGGCCCCCATCTTCGTCCTGCCCTACCCTAATCTCCGGAGTGACTGCCGTACATGGGCAGGACGGACCACCCTACGAATCTGCCAGTCAACTTAGGGCACCAGTTGCAAAAGAATGCAGAGGACTCTAGCCCACAGGCCAAGCAACACAGAGTCTGGAAATTGACCTAGAACACCCCTCATGCATAGAAATGCAACTCTCCACTGTCCAATCAAAGTGGTTCCATGGTGATGTCTGAGCCACCAGGGAGGCCCCAAACCGGGCACTGTAAAACAAGACACAGGCCATAACCAAGTCCTTTTTTTGTGCCCTTTCTTTTGCTCTCCCTTTGCTGAGACAATGGGTCTGATCATCATTTGTGGCGTATGTATCATCCTCTGTAAACCTATATCTTGCTCTTGCCCTATAATCCTATCTTTCTCTCCTCAATAAGCCTCATTTTTGTGCTGGCCTTACTTTGTTGCATCTGGTCATTCTTCGACCACGAGTGTGCCAAGGACTGACATTATCACACTGAAACCTGACAACTGGACTGCATTGGCATAAAAATGCCTGGTGTTTGCCTCAATTTGAGATAATCTGGGATAGCTCTGGCAGCATATTCTAGATCAAGGGCTCCTATTTAATTGGCTGAAGCCACTGGTTATATCCTCATCTCAGTTAAATTCCCCTTCTGCCCAATCTTGTTTTCTTCGCTTCTTTACATGTGTCCTCGTGATTTGCCCTCCCTGATAAACCTCCCACACAGGAATCTCAATCTCAGAGCCTGTTTCCTGGGGGACACACCATGAAACAGTAATCTTTCATAGTGTTTTCATGATTGATCGATTTTTCAATGTAAAATAAATTAATTGCATTTTTAAAGAAGTGGATTTTCAAATACAAAAATGTGAAGACACAACTGCTAAATTAATTCCCAAAGTAGCACAAACAGATTCTCATAGCAAAACAGATTTTACTATATTACTTTGGTTTTGGTTTCTGTTCTGAAACCAAAGAGCCGCAGGAAGCTCTGATTTTAACCAGCCAATATTCTTCCTTCACAAAGAGATTTCTTTATGAGACTTAATTCTTCTGTTTTTGTTTCTAATTTAGATTTTACCCCCCAAATGCTAGCCATCAAAAAAGGTACTAGCACAATAGAAGCAAGGAAAAAATAAAACAAAACAAACTTTTGTTTATTTCTAAATACCCTATAGGAAGTTGTAAAACGATCCATGCATAACAATAGAATGTAAATTTAGGTAATGATTTGGATCTTCTCCAATTGCAGCCTCAGCCTTGAAAACAACAGATTTCCTCAGAAATTCATTGTAGCTCAAACATAAAATTCTTGTTACACCATTGCTAATTGACATTGCACAAGTATATGTAATGAGTTTTTCAATAAAGAAATAAATACCTTTTGTGTGGAAGGAGAATAAAACGTCTATATGGGAGAATATTTTAGTAAATGAATCAAGATAGGGATTTGGATGTTTTAAGTCTTTTCGTTTATATTTGCATTTATATCACTGATCCGTAAAATTTCCAAATGAAAAAGTGGCAGCACTCTGTGACAGAGGCATACTGGAGTAATTATGGGGAAAAAAATCCAAAAAACCCTGAGGTCCCCATGTTTAATTAGTATAAAAGCATTAGCCTTGCAAATTTACATAGTTTCATTTCTTCTTTTGTTTTTTGACCCTGGGATATGGGGAAAATAATAACTAACATATAATATAGATATGGGATGAATTCAAAACCACCATTTCACTAGCCTATGTGCTTCACTCAATTTGCTGTTTTTAAACCATTTCTTGAAAATCTGCTAGTTTCTAGAAAAGATTTAAGATGGCTTAAAAATACTAAAGCAAGAAAAATAAGAGGATGTGTAAGAGGAAATAAGTTTGAATAGAGAACAAAAACAAAGTGAGACAAGAGAAGCTGAGCAGAGGCCCGTTATTACAATAGCACACAACATGTTAACACCAAGCAGTGCATTTAATAGAAGACTGAGAATTTAACCTAAACTTACTAGCAGCCAGCAAAAAGAGTGAATGTTGATAGGGATTTGATTGACAATCTCTACAATGTAGAAAGAACCCCACGGATTAAAGTAAGCACAATGATCCTTGTTGCTGAGACCTGAAAGATATGTCTCCTGAGCCTTTCCAAAGATGCCACTATACTAGTTTAAAAAAAAATCTTCAATTACATTTTCTACGAAAATTGTTGAAGAAGCAAAAGTTTCCCAAGGTTGTTTTCATAATGTCCTTCAATTTAAGCCAGTGAAACAAGGCTGAAAAGCAAGTCAGCAAATGAAATTTAAATAAAGCTTACCCTAGATATATATCATGTGCTAACATTGAAGACTGCCAAGTTCTGATCAAAAAAAAGTTTGGTGAATACTTGTACTTTAGGTTATTATAGCTGCATCTAAAACAATAGTCTGCAATGAAGCAAATATCCTAACGCCTTGAACCAACAATAAAAGGGACAAAGAGAGATAACTATTTCCTACTCATGTTTCCATGCAAAGGAGCTTCTGTTAGAGCAACGGTTCTCAAACCTTTTATCTCAGGACACCTTCACACTTTGAAGTATTACTGAGGACAACAAAGACCTTTTGTTTATATGAGTTATATGTGCTGTATAAGGAACATAAAAATTAAAAAAAAAATTACCTAACATTCATTTAAAGTAAAAATAATAACCTTACATGTTAGTTTATCAACATAACAGTTTTATGAAAAATAACCATGTTTTTCATATAAAAAATCATCAAGATGAAATGTACTATTGTACATTTTTGTAAATCTCTTTCATGTCTGACAATAGAAGGCAACAGGATCTATAAATCTGTTTCCCATTCACTGGGATGTAACGTTTTGGTTGACGTATACAAAGAGGATCCAGCCTCATATTGATATGTGGTTGGAAAGGGAGGACCTTACAAATCCCTAACAGCTTTCTGGGAAGCCCCAGGGATCCTCCACCACACTTTCAGCACCATTCCTTTAAAGTAACTCTGCCAGTCTCTGTATCCCCTCTCTTCCCTCCAGGGAGAAGTCATGAATTTCCTAAGAGATGACTTGGGGAAGGAAATAGGCTGTTCTCCATGATACAGATTTTATATTACAGGAACTCCTGGGGGCGGTTTGTGATTGACCAGTGTAACCTCTGATGGGCGGTAAGTCTGCCCATCGGTAATTTGGGTAATTTGGGTGTACCACAGTCCCTTTTGCACAGAGCTAACGATACATTTTTCTGACGAGAATTTATCAGAAAAAGTTAAAATATTTATCTCCAACTGCCCAACTGCAGAGCCTATCTTTCACCTGGTTTTGAAAACAAGAAAAGAACACAGGAGTGCTATTTACTGACGCCCTTGAATGCCAGCAAATGGAAAGCCATATGCTGGGACATCAAAGCCATATTGCCTTGAAAATACAATGGCAGATACAGCAAGGGAGAAAGGTTAAGATGTTTCTCACAGAGATGTTAACTAACATTTTAATTTTTAGTAATATATGTTTAATAAAATTATGTATATCAATTACCTAGAATGTAAATTTTAAAAAATTTGAAGAAACTGGAAAGAAGGCATAGGCCCAAGCAAAAACTTTGACTAATTTGGATTTATCAATGGAATTACTTTATAACGCTGGATTAGGACCAGCATTAATATGAGGTGAATATGGCACTCAATTCGGGTGCAAAATTTAAGGAGGTGCTGACGCATTTAGTAATAATGGAATAGTTAGTGAAAGGAGCACCTGTTCTTTAAGTACATAGCTTTCTCTACACAGATTATGCACCTAGGTAGAGTATGAACTCAGGATGAGAACCTCAAAGGAGCAGATCTACCAATCCGACTTCAACCTGTAATATATTTGTTAAACATCAAGAATTATTCAGTGAAATACTTAATATATGTAAACAAAATGAAAATAAACAATTTAAAATACTGTTAAAAGAACCCAGCAAAATGCTTTGTATTTTGAGCCTTCACAAAATGCACAATAAAGTGCTAATAAAAGGTGCATATGAACAATTACTGTGTTTTTGCACACTGAAGAAACCACAAAGCATTTGTCTCTGTTGTAAGATGGAATTTTATTGTTGTGACTCAAAATTAATAACAAAATAACATTGAATTATCATCTAAACTTAGTCTAAGTGGTAATCAATTTATATTAAAAGTCAGCCCTCTTTCTCACTTCAGACTATATTATAGCTTGGTTTCTCAACTCAGGTATGATTTCTTACCTAAGAAGTGTGGGAGCAAAATACATTCAATTAGACCACAGGACCATTTAGAAAAGGGGTTGTGGTATATTAGTAAATATAGATGTTTTCAGAGTTAGTGTTTGGAATATTTAACATGTCTTGTGCTCGAATGAATAGATGAATGTTCATTGAATGTAGCTTTCTTGCTAGTTACATCATCTTTATTTACAGTTCTCTCCTAAGAACTCTTTGCACTTAACATACTTTCTAAATTGTCATGAATACTCCTAATCCCATTATCTTCACTATATCATAATTGTCAATCAGATGTCCTTGCTTTTAGATTAGGACCAGCATCAAAGTGAGGTGAATATGGCACTCAATTCTGCTGCAAAATTAAAGGGGGTGCTAATAAACGTAGTAATCGATATAAATGCCACTGGAAATAATCTTTCTGGCAGCTACCATGACACCATACCCTCCTTGTTTTCTTTTACCCTTTTGGGTTACATTTTGTATCTCTTGTAGGTTCTTCTTCCTCTACTTACCATTAATTGTTGGTATTTCTGATGCCATATGTCTGATTACATTTTCATCCTGTATTCAGTATTTGACAATCTTATCCACCTCTTTATTCACAGGCACCTGTATGATTATTACATCAATATGTATAATTCTCAGATTCAGACTCAATTGCTTCCTCTACACATCCATTTGTATCTTTCAAAATTATTTCACTCTCACTTTGTCCAAGACCAAACTCAACTTTCTCTCCCATCTTTGCTCCTTTTCCCTCCCAGTAACACAAATTAGAAATCAAGGAGTTCTCTGTCACACATCTTTGCCTTTCCATATCACCCAGAACTGTGTCTTCCAAATCCATCCACTTTTGTGCACCCCTACAGCAGCCTCTGTCTTCACTTCTGAATTATCATGTCACTTCTAGACTACTGTAATACTGCCAACTAACCTCCCTGGTCCACTTTTGTCCCCTTTTGTGCATTATCCACACTGAAGCTGGAGTTAATCAAAGAAAAATATATTACCTTTCTTTGTTTTGAAAGATCATTCTGTCTGTCACGTGGAAGATGTACTAGAAGGAGAAGATATCGGAGGCAAGAAGACCAGTTAAGAGGATTCTGCAATAGTTCAAGCAAAATATGATAAAGAGCTAGAAAGACTAAAAGATACACACTCAAGCTATTTTTAAGAACTAAAAGTGATAGCACATGGGGACTAACTGAAGGGCATTAAGGAAGAGTAGCTAAAGAAACTCTGCCTTGGAAAATTTAAGTGTCTTACACCTGATCAGGAGATTTGGAAATTGTAGAGTCACGATCTAAGCTCAGGTGTTCTAGATTTCAAAGCAGAGTGTTTTTAGCGCTTCTTGAATTTTCACACATAAGTATGTGAAAGTTTTTCCCAGTTAAAATCTCCTTTTCAATCCTACATCATCTTCTTGTTTGGGGTTTTTCATCAATTTATTCTCTAAGTCAAAATGCTTCTTCCTCTTAATAGCTCTTGGATCCTCTCTCGCTTCTCTCTCCCAATTGCCAATCTGTTGCTGAGTTGCTCATTATTTTCCATGTACATATGGTTTCTCTCCCTCAACTTATTTTCCATATTGCTGTCAAAGCATATTTGTTATTAACTTCACTATGTGAGATCCTTTAATACCACAAGCATTTTAAAATTCCATAATAGGATTTATAAAACCTTCCATAATGTGATCCTTTTTACCACTTCTACTCTACCCCCTAAGAAATCCCCATTCCACCAATGCACTTTTCTTAGTGTCATACTTTTGCAATAGATATTTTGATCTTCTTGCTTAAAATGCTCTTCCTACCTGATCTTCTTACGGCAGACTTCACTGTTCAAGTCTCATTCCTGTTCTCCTTCCTCCTTCGGGAAGTCTTTCTGACAAGTCCCTCTCTGGGTTAAGTTCTCCTTCCAAAAGCCTCTATAGCACCCTAAATAAAATATATTTTTAATAATCATTTTTTATTTGTCTGTCTTCTACGTTAATTTGAGCACTTTGGGATCAGAAACTCAAATAACGAGGAAATATAACCTGGTGGTAAATAGAGTGGATTCTGTACTCACATACTCTGCATTTAAATCCCCACTCCAAATTTTTTTATATGTGTATTCACTTTATTACCTGAAATAACAAAGTAGTATGCACCTCAAAAACATTTTGTGGAGATTAAATGAAACGAAGTTTATAAAATTAGCACAGCATTCAGTGTATAGTTGTGTTCAATAAAGATTTGTGGAATAAATGAACTTACTTTTTTTGATTCTTCATATAGCCAAAATATTTTGTACCTTTGTAAACATTATAAAGACTTTATAGAAAAATTTTATTTTAAATGAATACATAATGCAATAACTTTAATGATATATATTTGGTCATGTCTGTCATATATTCAGCTAATGTTAAACGTCAGATTAGAATGTTCCTAGATAAAAAGCTGATTCACTGCATGGTATCATTTCCAAGAACATGTTAGGGAAGAGTGGTTACAAGCTGTATTGTGATACACAGAATTCTAAATATAACATAATCAGAATCTTTAATCTGTTACTTTTTTATTATTTTCATTATCAGTTTTTTCAGTTCTTTGAATCATTTTGTATGTCTAGAATGCCAAGTTGTTTTTTTTTTTCTCTCTCTCTTATGTCACTGCTGTACTTGTTCTCATTTCTATATAAGTGGTATGGTCCTCTTAAAAGTCACTTAAAACTCACTCCTCCTTCAAGAAAGCATTATGGTTTCAAGATATGCGGTGAATGTTAATTTCAGCAAGTCTGAAATTAGTTAGAGCTGGTTTATTGAAGTTAGAAAAATCAAACCGATACTGACCCCCGGTAAAGGGGAATATCCTGCCTAATAGTGTTGCTTTGTAACTTAACCACGGGTCTTGGGCAAGTTACACTCCAGCCTCACTGGCCTTCTTACCTGTCCCTTAAACTCATCAAGTTCAAAACCTTCTCAGGTCTTGGCATTTCTGAGGCCTTTCTGAAAGTATACTGAATTAGCTACACGCACGTTCCAATCACTGTCTATACCATTGCTCTATTTTTTGTTCATATAGCACTTACTATATCTGAAATTATCATATTTGTGTGTGTGCTTATTTTCTGTGTCCCCCACTAAAAATGTAAACTCCTCATTGTCAAATCTTAAAATGCACATAAGCTTCCCCTTCTCTGCTTTAGCTACTTAGTATTAAGTGCCTATATGCAGCAAGGGGTGACAGGCCAAAGTGGCCCTACCATGGCTGAACTCTGTGTGGGTAGGAGAGTTGGGAAGATGAGAAAGGGAGCAGGGATCAGTAATGTTCTTTCCTAAGTACTCCAGCAACAAAATCACCATTAAAAAGAATAAAATGAAGAAAGACAAGAAATGAGATTTTTTTTTTGAAAAATGAGAGGAACCAAAAAACAAGAAGATATTTCAGGGAGAAAGGTCCTCCCAACCGATTGATCCTCCTGTGCCTCATATTCTTGTAATCTTGGTGCACTGAAGTTGAGTCACTTTGCTGGGAGTCAAGAAAATGTTTGTATCCCACACGTTAGTAAACCTGAGTCTTCCCTCATCCGCCATGAGACAGCAGGCAGCTCAGCCAAGGAGATTCTCTTTCTTTCCCACAGCCAGCACCCGGCAGGAACCAGTGCAATTCCCAGTGCCACCAGATAAACAAAGTAAATCAAAATAAATCTGTCAAGTCTTTGTATTGGAACCACAGCTCACAAAAGTAGACCATGCCCTCGATGCTAAACCTAAACAGAGTGACTGCTTGTTACTATAAAAGATTTAAGTAGAACTCATAGTTTCATAACATAATAGACAAAATACCCAGGATGCCATTATAAATCACTCATCATACCAGGAGCAAGAAAAATCACAACTTGAATTAAAAAGGAAAATCAATTGACAAAAACACTGAGATGAATCATATGTTGACATTCTTTGACAAGGATTTTGAAGCAATCATAAACATTCTTCAACAATTAATTACAAATTCTCTTAAAACAAATGAAAAAAATAGAAAATCTCAGCAAAGAAACAGAAGTTATTAAACAACAAAATGGAAATTGTAGGACTGAAATTATAGTAACAAAAATTTAAAAAAGCAAACACAAAACACCTAACTGTATGAACTCAATAGTAGGGTGAATATGACCGAGTATAGAATAAGTGAAGTAGAGAACGGATGGACAGCATTTACTTACAATGAACAAATGAGATAAAATAGAAAAAAATGAACAGAACCCGTAGAACAATAATAAAAGTTTCAACACTCATACATTGGAGTCCCAAAGGAAAAAAAAGAAAATAAATATGAAAAAATAGTTGAAGAAATAATGGCTGAAAACTTTCCATATTTGGTAAAATACACAAACCTACAGAATAAAGAAATCACGTGAACCCCAAAGAGGAAAAACTCAAAGAAATTCATGCCAATATGCATCTCAATTAAACTTCTGAAAAGTAGAAACAAAGAAAAAATCTTGAAAGCAGCCAATTTGGAACAACCATTAACCTATAGGGGATACCAGCTTGAATTAGAGTTGATATTAATATCTCATCTGAAGACATGGGGACCGAAAGTAAATTGTACAATGCACTGAAGTGCCAAAAGAAAAGATCCATCAGCCATGAATTCCATATCTGGTAAAACTATTTTACTGGAATGAAGGTGAAATAAAAACATACTCAGAAAAAATAAAAACAAATAGAACTTGTTGCTAGTAAATTGACACTTGAAGAGTGGCTATCAAATGTTCTTTGAACAGAAAGAAAATGATAAAAGAAGGAATCTTAAGCATCAGAAAGACAAAAATGTGATAGATATCAACGCCAGCAGACTGTGATAAGTCAGATTTGAATATTATAATACCCAGAGCAACCACTAAAATTCTAAACAAAGTCATTCAAAAACACCATAAATAAATCAAGATGGTTAATCCACTTGTGAATTGATGGGCATTTGGGTTGATTCCACATCTTTGCAATTGTGAATTGTATCGCAATAAACATTTGAGTGCAGGTGTCTTTTTGATAAAATGACTTTTTTTTTTCCTTTGGGTAAATACCCAGTAGTGGAACTGCTGGATTGAATGATAGGTCTACGTTCAGTTCTTTGAGGAATCTCCATACTGTTTTCCATAGAAGTTGTACTAATATGCTGTCCCACCAACAGTGTATAAGCATTCCTTTCTCTCTGCATCCATGCCAGCATCTATTGTTTTGAACTTTTTAATAAAAGTCATTCTGACTGGGGTAAGGAAATATTTGGATGGAACTGGAGACCATTATCCTAAGTGAAGTATCTAAAGAATGAAAAAATAAACACCACATGTACTCACTATTAAATTTGGAACTAACTGATTAGCACATATGTACATAGAGGGAAGTAAAACTCAACGGAAATCAAGAAGAGGGGAGAGGGAAGGAGGGGATGTGTGAAAATCTACCTAA
The DNA here is from genome assembly GCF_000956105.1 of Propithecus coquereli. Taxonomy (NCBI): domain Eukaryota; kingdom Metazoa; phylum Chordata; class Mammalia; order Primates; family Indriidae; genus Propithecus; species Propithecus coquereli. The sequence goes on from NW_012144968.1 coordinate 472,940, forward strand.
TGGGTGCAATAAACACTATCTGGGTGATAAGCACACATTTAACTCTGGCTCAAGCATTCCAAAAGCGATCCATGTAACCAAAAACATTGTACTCCCATAATACTTTGAAATAAAAATAAATAAATAAATCAAGATGGGATTCTAAAAAAACTTTAAGTAATAAGTAGGCAAGAAAACAGAAACATAGGAGTAAGAACCAGAAGAAACAAATAGAAGACAAATAATAAAATGTCAGATTTAACATCTAACATATCAATACTTACTTTAAATTTAAATGATCTAATTTTACCAATTGCAAGATAGAGTTTGGCAGGGCAGATTAAAAGAAAACATGAATCAGCTGTTTGCTGCTTACCAAGAAGCAGCACAATTCACAATTGCAAAGATGTGGAAACAACCCAAGTGTCCATCAATACATGAATGGATTAATAAAATGTGGTATATGTATACCATCGAGTTCTACGCAGCCACAAAAAATAATGGTGATCTAGCACCTCTTGTATTATCCTGGATAGAGCTGGAGCCCATCCTACTAAGTAAAGTATCCCAAGAATGGAAAAACAAGCACCACATGTACTCACCATCAAATTGGTATTAACTGATCAACATTTATGTGCACGTATAGTAGTAACATTTGTTGGTTGTTGGGCAGGTGGGAGGGGGGAGGAAGGAGAAGAGGATGGGTATACTCACACCTAATGGGTGCGGGGTACACTATCTGGGTGGGGGGATGGACACTCTGGAAGCTCTGACTCAGGTGGAGCAAAGGCAATATATGTAACCTAAACATTTGTACCATTGTAATATGCTAAAATTAAAAATTAAAAAAAAAGAAGCTCACTTCAAATTTAAAAGACATAAGTAGATTGAAAGTAAAGAGATAGAAAAGTATACCACACAACCATTAACAAAAAATAAGCAAGGGTAACTGCATTGATGCCTGATATAGAAGACTTCTAAGAAAAGAATATTACTAGAGCCAAAAAGCAATATTACATAATGATAAAAGGAACAAACCACAAGAAAGACACAATAGTCCGAAAGGTGTATGTACCCAAGAACAGAGGCTCAAAATGCATGAAGCAAAAGCTCATAGTGCTGAAAGGAGAAACAAATACACAGTTATTTAGAGACTTCTATATCACTCTCTCAGCAACTGATTGAACTAATAATAGAATATCAGCAAAGATTTAGAACATATGAACAACCCAATCAATCAACAAAATCTAATTGACATATATTGAACACTCCATGCAACAGCATCAGAATACACATTTTTCAAACACCCATGAAAGAATCACCAAGATATATAATATTCTGGGCCATAAAACAAACATAAACAAATTTAAAGATTGAAATCATACAGTGTGTTCCCTGGCCATAACAGAATCAAACTAGAAATCAATAGCAGAAATATAGCAGGACATCTACAAACAATTGAAAGTTAAACAACACACTTTCAAATAATCCATGAATCAAAAAGGAAGTCTCAAAGGAAATTATTAAAAAGATAGAGCTGAATGAAAATAAAAATATGACATATCAAAATATGTAGAATGAAGCCAAAAGTAGTGAAAGGGAAATATAGGACAAAATATTTACATTGGAAATGAGAAAAAAAACCTCACATCAATAATCTAAGTTCCTGCTTTTATCAACCAGAAAAAGAAGAGTAAATAAACCCAAAGTAAGTAGGAAAAAAGAAACAGTAAAGATAAGAGCAGAAATCAATGGTAGTAAAAATAGGAAAACAATACTGAAAAACAATGAAATAAAAAATGCTCTTAAAAAAATAAAATTGATAAACCTTTAGCTAGCAAGTCTGAGAAAAATTCAAAAGAAAGAAGAAATAAACAGTATTGGGAAGGGGAAAAGGGATATCACTACAGATCCTGCAGCCATTAAAAGGATAAGGAGACACCACAAATAACTTTGCACTTTATAAATTAGACAACTTAGAAGAAATACACCATTTCCCTGAAACCAGAAACTACCAAAACTTAACAAAGTGAAATCAATAATCTGAATAGTGCTATAAACATTAAGAAGTTGAATTCATAATTTAAAAACTGAAAAAAAAAAAAAATACTGCAGGTCCAGATAGTCTCAACGGAGAATTCTGTGAAACATTTAAAGAAGAATCAACATCAATTCTATATAATCTTTTCTGGAAAATAGAAGAGGAGGCAACACTTCCCAGCTTGATTTATATGGCCAGGATTACTCTAATACCAAAACCAGACAAAGACATTAAAAAAAAAAAGGAAACTATAGGATAAAGATAAATATCTCTCATAAGCTTAAGTGCAAAATCCTAAGCAAAATGTATTAGCAAAATGATTTCAACAATGCACAAAACATATTATAGACCAAATGTAATTTATTCCAGGTATGCAAAGCTGGTTTGATATTTGAAAATCCATTGATGTAATCTATGATATCAATAGGCTAAAGACAAGAAATCATATAATAATATAAATTAACATACACATAAAAAAGCATTTAACAAAATCCAAAACCCATTCATGATAAAAACTCTTAGCCAGTTAAGGAAAGAGGGGAAATTCATCAACGTGTAAAAGAACACCTAACAAAAACCCACAGCCAACATCATACTTAATGGTGAAAGACTGAATGAATGATTGCTCTGTAAGATCAGGAACAAGGCAAGTATGTCCACTTTCACTGCTGTTATTCAACATAGTACTTGTTAGGAGCTAAATGATGTCTTCTTAAAAATCATATGTTGGAACCCTAGTACCTAGGACCTCACGATGTGACTGTAGATAAGGCCTTTAAAGAGGTAACTAAGTAAAAATGTGGCTATTATGGTGGGCTCTAATCTAACGTGACTGGTGTCTTTATAAGAGAAAATTTGGACACCAGGAATATGTGTACACAAAAGAAAGACCATGTGAGGCCACAGTGAACAGGTAGCCATTGACAAGACAAGGAGAGAAGCCTCAGAAGAAACCAATCCTGTCAACATGTTGATCTTGGACTTCTAGCCTCCAAAACTGATAAAATAAACTTCTATTGTTTAAGCCACCCAGTCAGTGGTCTTTTGTTACGGAAGATCTAGCAAATTAATACAGTACTGGAAGTTTTAGTCATATCAGTGAGGCAAAAAACAAAACAAACAAACAAAAGGAGGGCATACATACCAGAATGGAAGAAATAAAACTGTTCTTATTTGGAGGTTACATGATTGCTATGCAGAAAATTCCAAGAAATCTCAAAAAAAAAAAAAAAAAATCATGAAAAAACCAAAACTACTCCCAGAACTAATAAGCAAGTTTAGCAAGGTACTCATACGAGATCAATGAAATCATATTCCTATATTTTAACAATGAAGATTCAGACACCAAAGTTAAAAACAAAATACCATTTATGAGTCTGGGTGTGGCGGCTCATACCTTTAATCCTAGCACCCTGGGGGACCAAGGCAGGGAGGAGGATCTCTTGAGGCCAGGAGTTCAAGACCAGCTTGATAAATATAGTGAGACCCTGTCTCTAAAATTAAAAAAAAA